>NC_091467.1:55813260-56145760 GCF_027789765.1 Dendropsophus ebraccatus | reverse complement strand
TATTGGTATATATGACCACTCATCTACCAGGATCACACAGTATATTGGTATATATGACCACTAATCTACCAGGATCACACAGTATATTGGTATATATGACCACTAATCTACCAGGATCACACAGTATATCAGTATATATGACCACTAATCTACCAGAATCACACAGTATATTGGTATATATGACCACTTATCCACCAGGATCACACAGTATATCGGTATATATGACCACTAATCTACCAGGATCACACAGTATATCAGTATATATGACCACTAATCTACCAGGATCACACAGTATATCAGTATATGTGACCACTAATCTACCAGGATCACACAGTATATCAGTATATGTGACCACTAATCTACCAGGATCACACAGTATATCAGTATATGTGACCACTAATCTACCAGGATCACACAGTATATTGGTATATATAACCACTAATCTACCAGGATCACACAGTATATATGACCACTAATCTACCAGGATCACACAGTATATTGGTATATATATGACTACTCATCTACCAGGATCACACAGTATATCGGTATATGTGAACACTACTCTACCAGGATCACTCAGTATATCAGTATATATGACCACTAATCTACCAGGATCACACAGTATATCAGTATATGTGACCACTAATGTACCAGGATCACACAGTATATCAGTATATATGACCACTAATCTACCAGGATCACACAGTATATTAGTATATATGACCACTAATCTACCAGAATCACACAGTATATTAGTATATAACCACTAATCTACCAGGATCACACAGTATATCGGTATATATGACCACTAATCTACCAGGATCACACAGTATATCGGTACATATGACCACTAATCTACCAGGATCACACAGTATATCGGTATATATGACCACTAATCTACCAGGATCACACAGTATATCGGTATATATGACCACTAATCTACCAGGATCACACAGTATATTGGTATATATGACCACTAATCTACCAGGATCACACAGTATATCGGTATATATGTCCACTAATCTACCAGGATCACACAGTATATCGGTATATATGACCACTAATCTACCAGGATCACACAGTATATCGGTATATATGACCACTAATCTACCAGGATCACACAGTATATTGGTATAAAAGACCAAATATGACCACAAGAAGCCTATGTGTGAGGTGTGTTTATATTACTATACCTGCAGCAGGTGGTGTCTGTAACGCTGGGATCTCAATTGTGTTCTTGTCCTTTTTTATTGTACATTTTTCATATTATTGAAGAGTGTCGAAAAGGTGCTAAAATATATATTTTACAGCTGTTTCCACTCCGCTTTTGAATTCCTATTTTGACCAGTATTTTTTTCCATAACCTGGAGCTGCCTTAGAACACAGAGAAAGCTGCAAATCTTTCCATATACTGTGTTTCCACTGTGTCGGTTCCACTCCTGGGTTTAACCACTGAGCAAAATGAGGGCCAAAATCCTTTGTGCGCCCAACCATAAGTGGGTCAGAAACACAGAATCTTTTCATTACAGCTTTAGGCCATGTTCCCACTTCTGGGACAAAGGGAAGGCGGCCGTATCGTAACATAGACGGACACTAATAATGATCATTATTTGTGGCCGCCTATTTAACAAGATGGCTACTTTTTCCCGATATGTTCATAAAGTGGGAAGCCTTAGGCTGGGTTCACATGTTTTAGCAATCCGTTTTTTTTTTTCATCCGTTTTTGCAAAAATACAAATGGAAAAATGTATGCATTTATGTGCATCCGTTTTTCCATTGACTTCCATTATAAAAAATGGATCAAAACGCATCAGTTGAAGCAAAAAATTGACCAGTTCTAGATTGCTGAAGTAGATGTCCATTGTTATATTTTTTCCCAGAATAGAAAATTGGTTTAGCAAGTGTTTTTACTACGTCAGAACATAGGTCCGTCTGGACTGGAGCGTCAACATCTTTGCCACAGTAAATCAGACCATTCATTTCATAATAGCTTGCAGCATCACACATCCAGAAAAATGTAATACCATATTTAGCAGGTTTGCTGGGCATATACTGAATGAATTCGCAACGTCCCCTAAATGCAAGAAGTTGCTCATCCACTGTCACATTTTCACTAGAATGGTAATGTTCTTGATAAAAAGATTCCAGATGTAGCTAATGGGGGCAACAGTAAAGACAAAAAGAAGTAGGATCACATGTAAAACTAGTACGGGCCTAAAAGACCCCAGGTATGTGAATATGGGGTATTCACAAAAAAAGAGTTGTTATACCGAAATGCTTGTAACATAAAAATATATGAACAACTTGAAATGACTAACAACTATATACCTGAGGAATACCTAGAGTTTCAGAATTTTAACTAAAATAATCTTGCAGTAAATAGAAAACAATTAACAGAGCGGGCCTGCGAGGCCCCAGGTATACATTCTAGGGTTAAGTGGACGAGTAAACAATTGGGGGAGATTTATCAAACATGGTGTAAAGTGACACTGGCTCAGTTGCCCCTAGCAACCAATCAGATTCCACCTTTCATTCCTCACAGACTCTTTGGGAAATGAAAGGTGGAATCTGATTGGTTGCTAGGGGCAACTGAGCCAGTTTCACTTTACACCATGTTTGATAAATCTCCCCCATTGTGTGTACACAGCCTAAGGCTTTGGTAACATATTAGGCAAAGGTTGCCATCTCAATATGTAAACAGCTGCTAATGAAGATCATGATCATTATTAGCAGCTGTCTATATAACAAGATGGCCATCTTTGCCCGATATGTTCCTGAAATGGGAACATAGCCTAAATGTGAGACACCAATTGTTTTAACGAAGTACTGCATACACAGTGTTCTATTGTCTCCAGCTCCTCCCTCACACAATAGACTCCTCCCTCCCTCCCTCCAGCTCCTCCCTCCCCATCAGCCTACATCACCATCTGTCATATACAGATGGGACAGTGAGGAGTGTGAGTACAGCATGTTGCCTTAGGCTGAACGACACTACAGAAACAGCAGCAGACAGAAAGAGAATGCAGCAGATGCTGCAACTTCACTGACGTGCACTAGTCCGCAATGAAATGAGACGTAATGAAACAGCTTTGGCCCGGGACCTGACAGCAGAGCTGTGAGAGGGGAGTAGGGTTTAATGAACAGCTGAAGAAAAGCGATGCATTCTGGGAGTTGTAGTACTGAGCAACTGCTCAGCCAGGAGGTACAGAACTAAGGCCTGAAAAAACAAATAGATTTTTGGTGCTTTAGTCTAGCAGGTTTCAGCCTCCAAGCTGAAACTTCAATTCCCATCATACCTGGACAACCAAAGGGTGATCATCTGATTTATGGATCACATGACTTGCAATGGAAAAGGTGCAGCGGAAAAGCATAATGTTGCAAAAACGCCACAAAAACAGTGTGCAGAGGTGGAGGTAAGCCCTCAGTCATCAACTAATGTAACATACATTTCTTTAGTGCAGCCTTTATCCTCCTTATCGTCATTTCGTATGTGACTGGTCAGCGCCTGCAGTTTGCTTACACTTACTACATACATAACACACACTTTTCAGTTCTGAAGACTCAGGACACCGGCTTTCCATATACAAGTTTATTAGGTCACTCTCATTGGTCACAAATCATAGTTTTACTTAAAGTGTGGATACCACATGCTGAAAGCAAATGTACCACTTTACTTAGTGAATTTTATTTTTTTTTGTTTTTTTTTAATACTACTTGGTCGGCCCCCAAGCATACATCCCGATGGCCCGGTTCTTTATATGCAATTTGTCCTGCTCTATGTACTGAAGACGGGCCCAGTGCCCCAATATCCCCTCCCCTCCACCAGAATCAAGTTTGTCTCCAGTACATAAAGCAAGACAAATTACATAGCAGAGTCCGGTGCAGGCAGTGGGAACCGGTTTGATGGACCGCACCACCGGGATGTACTCGCCAGCGGTGACCAGGTAGTATTAAAAAAAAAAAACAAAAAAAAAACTTTTCACTAAGCAAAGTGGTCCATTCGCTTTAACATTTTATCACAGAGCAGTCCTTATACATGATGCCCTCAGAACTTCAGGTTCTGGCACAAGACAAGGCTTCATTGTTGTCCCTTTGCCACCAGTGGGGGCGCCACGTCACAGTAACAAGACACCAGCAGTTTTACAGTCAGTCCAAGCCTACACTGCGGCTCTGTTTTACTGAAGAGTTGATCTTCTTCTGGCGCAGGCGTTCTCTGTTCATATTTTCCAACCTATAGACACAATAGGACAAGTGTTACCAGAGCAGACTTCCCGAACATGGCGTTGCTGGAATCAAATGTGGTTCGAAGCAAAATATACAACAACCTAGTATCTCATAGTAGGATCTCTATGTACAGGCTTTACTAGAAGGTGTCAGTCCTGTCTAGTATTTACCCAGCCAGAGTAGAACCTGCTGGAGGCGTTAAAGGACAACTCCCGCGGGACCCCAAAAAAAAAAAAAAAAAAACACAGACACACACAGACACCATACTCACCATCTCTCCGGTGACGATCGCCACTCGATTCGCCCGCCGTCCGCCTCTCCGTCGCCGCCGTCCGCCATCCAGCGATGTCTCCAACTTCCGGGTCCAGGGGATGGAAAAGGCTGCCAGTGCGCTTGCGCACCAGCAGCCTTTTCATTGGCTGGAGCGCATCACATGGCTTCCAGCAAGCTCAGCCAATCAGGGCTGAGCAAGCTGGAAGCCATGTGATGCGCTCCAGCCAATGAAAAGGCTGCTGGTGCGCATGTGCACCAGCAGCCTTTTCATCCCCATTCACTTTGCATGAAGACGCCGAGGAGGAAGAAGACCCGGACCGCCCCTCGGCTCTGACGTCGTCGTCACCAGATGCCGCCCCGGAGAAGAGGACCGTGACGATCGTAATAGGTAATGTATACATTCCTTAACTTCCGGGGTGGGGGGTCGGGGGTTCGAAAGTGGGGGAAGGGGGCCAGGCCGGGTATTTAACCACATTACAAAGTTATATAACTTTGTAATGTGTGTTAAATGAGCAAAAAAAAATTTTTGTGGGAGTTGTCCTTTAAAACCAGACAATCCCTTAAAGTGGCATCCCAGGGTAATCCTGTTTTAAAGGGAACCAATCACGCCGAAATTGCCCCCATTGATAAGGAAGCGTGCTGGTACATCAGCCAGCACGCTTCCCAAACATCCCCCTGTCCCCTCAGTCCCCTCTTTTGTTAGCCCGTAATCTTACTTTTGTGATGTCCCGCGCCGTATGCTAATCAGCCCCAAGTAGTCAAGGTGGGCTGAACTAGTCAAGGTGGGCTGTACTAGTCACGGTCCTGGGCGCTGTAATCACGCCCAGAGGGGCGTGATTCAAAGACCTTCGCTCCGCCGACGTCATCTCTGGCCCGCGTTCACGTCGGCGGCGCGCCGCGTCTTTCGCATGCCGCGCATGCGCAGTACGGCGGAAGAAGACGCTGGCGTACTGCGCGTGCGGAAGACGTCGGCGGCGCTTGCGTTCCAACGCAGACGTCTTCCGCACGCCGCCCACGCGCAGTACGTCAGCATCTTCTCCCGCCGTACTGCGCATGCGAAAGACGCGGCGCGCCAACGACGTGAGCGCGGGCCAGAGATGACGTCGGCGGAGCGAAGGTCTTTGAATCACGCCCCTCTGGGCGTGATTACAGCGCCCAGGACCGTGACTAGTTCAGCCCACCTTGACTACTTGGGGCTGATTAGCATACGGCGCGGGACATCACAAAAGTAAGATTACGGGCTAACAAAAGAGGGGACGGAGGGGACAGGGGGATGTTTGGGAAGCGTGCTGCCTGATGTACCAGCACGCTTCCTTATCAATGGGGGCAATTTCGGCGTGATTGGTTCCCTTTAATACCTATACGGTCCATCCCACCCTCTGTCTATAAAAAATATGTATATGGCCATATTGAATTGCATTGTGGTAGGTTAGCAACATTAAAAAGGAGGAGTCCGGCCAGACCAATTTTTTTTTTTTTTAGCTAGTGCTGGGGACAGGGAGGATAAAAAAGAAATAACCTCACCTGCTCAAGCGCTGCCCACATTCTGCCGATCCCCGGCTGCTTCCTGGTCTGAGCAGGGACCCGGGTTGTGACATGAGAGGTCCACTCAGCCACTCAGCAGCCATACTGAGGTCCTGCCTCTGCCACTGACTGGCTGGACGAACCTCACACATCACGACCCAGGTCCCCGGAGCGACAGGATGCGACCACTAGTGCTAGAGCGGGGGAGGTAAGAGCATGTTATTTCTTTTATCTACCTCTTAGCACTTGCTCAAAAAAATGAGTCTGTCTGGACTTCTCCTTTAAAATCTAATAGGTTCCATGTGAATTAAAGGGGTCGTCCAGCAAAAATCTTTTTCTTTCATATCAACTGATACCAGAAAGTTATACAGATTTGTAATTTACTTCTATTAAAAAATCTCAAGTCTTCCCATACTTATCAGCTGCTGTATGTCCTGCGGGAAGTGTTGTTTTATTTTCAGTCTGAAACAGTGCTCTCTGCTGACATCTCTGGCCAAGACAGTCTGTTTTCTGTGAATCCCCATAAAAAACCTCTCCTGCTCTGGACAGTTCCTGTCTCGGCCAGGGATGTCAGCAGAGAGCACTGTGTCAGAATGAAAAATAACACAACATTTCCTGCAGGTCATACAGCAGCTAATAAGTATGGGAAGACTTCAGATTTTTTAATAGAAGTAAATTACAAATCTATATAACTTTCTGACACCAGTTGATTTGAAAGAAAAAGATTTTCGCTGGACAACCCCTTTAACCTATCAGGCTGGGTTCACAGGCTGTGGCCCCTATATCAGTGTGCTGAATGGCCAGAAACTGCACATCACAAGAGGTTTCCTGTGAATTACCGCCATTCTGGGGAAAGTGACACCTCTCCACATGGATGGTTTCTGCTGGGACCATTATTATACCAGAAGGATTTGCTGGTGGCCCAGTCCTCCAGAAACAAGGGAAACAAAGGCACAAACCTATCTTTATACACACTACAAATAAAGGAATGATGCAAATCTCTGTACCTGAGTTGTCGTAGTTTAACATCCTCCTTGGACACAGGCTTTGGCTTCTGGTTGGCTTCAGAAATCATTGCTCGGATTTTATCCAGACAGTCAGCCAAGTTGCGCATCTGGTACCGACTCACTTGTGAGACTACTATTAATTCTCCATCACGGTTTATATGGTTTTTATGCTAGGTAATAGAGAAATAGACAATATGGAATAAGCCATAACATCTTAAGGTAAGCCACCTTACTGCTAATATAAAGAGTGTCTTCTTAAAGGAGGAGTCCTACAAAATTACAAAATCACAGGGAGGTGCTGGAACATAATAAAGAAAGTATACTTACCTGTCCCCGTGCCACCATAACACCGCTCTCAGACAGCCGCCGGATGTCATTTTTGTCTGGCTTCCTCATACGTCATGGCCCTGGCTCCTGCAACATCCCGATCCCGCTGATAGACTGCCTGCTTAGCCAGTCAGTGACTGCAATGGTGTCCCGGCCCAGTCACTCATTGGCTGAGCAAGCGATCCATCAGCAGGGTATGTGATGTTGGAGCAGCAGTAGATGCAGGCCTGCGACTATCAGAGATAGGTAAGACAACGCTTCGGAGGCACAGGGATGGGTAAGTATACTTTCATTTTTTATGTTCCTCCACCCCTCTGCCTGTGATTTTGTATTTTTGTGGGACTTCTCCTTTAGGGTGGGTTCATACTGAGGAATTCTTGCGGATAATGTCCGCGGAATTCCGCAGTATGTCCGCACGCCTTTTCGCCGGCTCCATAGACACCATTCTATGGGCCGGCGTATTCCGCCATCCGCCGAAAGAAGTGACGTGTCACTTCTTTCGGTGGATAGCGGAATACGCTGGCCCATAGAATGGTGTCTATGGAGCCGGCGGAAAGGCGCGCGGCCGTGCGTGCAGACATACTGCAAAATTCCGCTGAGTTTATCCGTGAGAATTCCATGGACACTCTCTTCCAGAGACAGTCCCACTCTTGTCTCCAGTTCAGGTGTACTTTGCTCTATTAACGTCAAAGGAACTGAGTTACAAACCCTGCACCCAACCTGGAGACAAGAGTAGTGCACAAAAATGTCTTACAATCCTTCGTCGCACATGTGTATTGGGAAGCTCAAAGGAGGTGGCTGTTGGCCGATTGAGCATTCAGCTGACAGCTATTTTGTGTGTAAGGCCACAAAATAGAAGAGAAAGTAAGGAATACCACGTATTCTCCTGACAAAAACGGAAAATTTTTTTTGCAAACGTGACATCAATGGGTTTATTAAATGTAGCAACCACATCAACCATAGTACACTATCTGAACTCCTTCATATATTGTTACCTGCACAGCGATCTTCTCCCGGACATCTTCTGGGATCCAGTCAGCGGTGGACAAGTGGAATCTTACTTCAGCCTTTGTGTTTACTGTGGGAGCGTAAAGAAGAAAACTCATAACAAGTCACATGGAAAATCACCAACACTACAGGATGCAATGGCCATTCTCTATAAGGGTGGTACATACAGCAGCCTATCTGCACAGGCAGAGCTCCAGTGTATATACAGAGTATGACATAGGAGCTGGGTTTATTGCTACTTGCCATTGGTTTGCCTCTACATAATAGCAGGATTCAGTCTCAGCTTCCAGTCCGTGGCTTTTGCCTTTTTCTGTTCGGGTGATACTGAACTCCTCTATATTTTAGGGTCTCTATAAGACACCCTGCTAATAGTATGTCAGTGGATATAAAGCAACCCCCAGCCAGACATCTGAAAGGCCAAAAGACTCTCCTACAATGCATGGGAATTCTGCCATGTCACTGACACAGGAAATCTTTATTCTCTGTTAGATGAGCCAACCCAGGCCTGCAGCAATTGAATACCAGTGGCTGAAGAAGTTGGATGCAGCCCTAGGGAATCCTGGTAAACATGGATACATGTACATGGCTTAGGGCTGCATCCAGGTACTTCAGCCACCAGTAATCCAATGCTGCATGCTGGGGTTGGCTCATCTCTATTCTCTATGTATTTGTTCTGCTCTTACCTTTGTTGACATTCTGTCCTCCGGGGCCGCTGCTCTTGCTGTACGAGATGCTCACACGATCTGTGGAAATACATTTTGTTAGTCAGACTCATCAGGTAAATCCCTTAAAGTGAATGTGTAATCACAAATGGACCTAATGTTTAAACCAAGTTTTTATGCTAAATGATAACAATTTTGGGTGCTTTTTCTAATTTTCCATTTTACTATCTGTATTTTTTTTTTAATATAATCCTGAAATCTTTCTGTTGTGTTTGCGTGAGGAAGAAAATGATGTACATAATTACAGCAAAGGTGACACTGATAAATAGAGAGAAAAATTGAGGATTTTCAAAGACTCAGCCTCCCCCCCTCCCCATAGAAAGACTCATGTATAGGTCACAGAACATGCCCAGACACCTTTCCTATTCATCTCACTGGTACTGTTTCTGTCTATTGTGACTATGTCCATGGGGCTTGCTGTAAAGCATATCTTTAAATGGCTCAGGCAAGATGGCAGACCCCATTATAGTGTACTGAAATTTTAAAGGGGTATTTCAACTTAAAACTAACTTGTCCCCTATCCACAGCATAAGTGACAAGTAAGAGATTGCAGGGGGTCTGACCTCCGTACCCCCTGGCGCTCTCCATATTGTCCCTATGTTTTGAATAGAGCTGTGGGTACAGTATGTTAATGATATATTCTGCTCTTTCCGGCGACTTTATAGAGAATTAATACAGCTACAGCTCTATTCAAAACAAAGAAGCAGGCGCCAATATGGAGATTGCCGTACCAGAGGTCAGAGCCTTCGCAATCTCTTACTTGTCCCCTATCCTGTGGATTTTAAAGTTGGAGTACTGCTTTAGGGTGTGTTTACACGTACCGCAACCGCAACGGATTTCACGCTGCAAGATCTGCAGCTCAGCCAATCAGTGCGTTGCGGCAGGAGATCGCACTGTTTGGCTGAGCGCAGTCAGTGACCCGGGTGCCGGAGAAGCAAGACGGAGCGTGGGTAGGTGATGCATGAGCCTCTTCAAGCACCTGACCTGCAACAGACAGTCACGCTCTCCCATAAAGAATGCATAGGAAAGCGTGACTTCTGGCCTTCAATCGCAGGAGACAGAAGAGGGGTCACAGCAGCAGAGTGAAATACACTGTGGATGCGGTACGTGTAAACGCACACTTAAAGGGGTTATCCAGCGCTAGAAAAACATGGCCACTTTCCCCCTACTGTTGTCTCCAGTTTGGGTGGGGTTTTGAAGCTCAGTTCCATTGAAGTAAATGGAGCTTAATTGCAAACCACACCTGACCTGGAGACAAGAGAGGGGGAAAAGTGGCCATGTTTTTGTAGCGCTGGATAACCCCTTTAATGAAAAAATAAGTTATCCCCTATCCCCCCCCCCCCCCTAATAAAGAGAACAAGGGTCTGTAGTCCTCCATGTGAATGACGCGACAGGACACATGCTCGGCCTCTATTGTATTCATGATATATGAGATTCTGAAGATGAATAAAATACTATATAAAAGCCTGTTCACAGTCTCAATGTGACGTCTCACTCTCCATCGCACTCCACTGCCCAGTGTGAACAGGCCCTTAAGGTACATATAATCTTATATACCCCAACTCTACCGCATGTTATAGTACAAACTCACCAACGGGAATGTCTATAAGCTCCGGCCCGCTCACCTGTGGTAGGAACAAATCAGACATGTTAGAATGAACATTAATACTATGAATATTCGCTGTAAAGCTGATTTTCTGCCTGGTTGTGGACGGACACAATCCATAGTTATAAGAGGATCATCCCCTATGGCAGCGTGCTTCAATCTGAGGCCCCCAGCTGTTGCAGAACTACAACTCCCAGCATGCTCTGACAACCAAAGGAAATGGGACACAGCAGAAGCTGGCAGGGTATGCTGGGGCCTGTGTTGTACATAACACCGCTCTATGACATCTATAGAGAAGCCCCTTTAATAATCGGGCAATGTCACCCCAATGTGAGCAGCTCCTGCAGGTCGCGCCCCTCATTGGTGGAGCCGGCTGTCAATCACACACCAAGAACCTCCCTCCCCGCGGGCCGCTCACCTCTGCGCTCCGGGTCACACTGTCGGGATATAACTTGTCTAAACTATAGGCGCTCTGAAAGCTGGAAGCATAGCGAACGCCGGCAGCACCAAGGGCACGTAACACCGACAACCGCGGCAGCAAACCGGCGGTCGCCATGTTGACTGTAAAACACTTCCTGGCAGGAGTGCACCACACAGTAATCTTCCGTCTGGGAACAAGCGTTCTGAGCACATAGTTCCGCACCAGAGGACAGCGACGCCTTGTGGTGGATTCAATTGGCCTCATAGGGCAGACAGTAAGGCAGCGGTTGTCCATAGCAACCGGTTCCCATCTAGTCATAAAGTGACAGCTGTGATTGTTGCTATGAAACTTCTTTTGAGATCCATGCCATGCTTTGTTATTAAAGGGGTTGTTTTCTTTTAAATCAACTGGTGCCAGAGATTTGTAATTTACTTCTTTAAAAAAAACCTCAAGCCTTCCAGTACTTGTCAGCTGCTATGGGTCCTGCAGGAAGTGGTGTATTCCCTCCAGTCAGGAGAGGTTTTCTATGGGGATTTCCTACTGTTCTGGACAGTTCCAGACATGGACAGAGGTGGCAGTAGAGAGCACTGTATCAGACTGGAGACAATACACCACTTCCTGCACGTTTAGATCCATTTTTTATTAACTTCCATTAAAAATATAAAACGGATCAAAACGAAACCGTTTTTCTTAAGCATACCCCAAAAAAGCGGGTTAGCAGCGAAATCCTTTACGGATCCAGTACTGTGAAGGTGAATGGGTCCCATAACGCAGCGGATCCGGATAGGGCACTATTCCACGGGCCGATCAATAATGTAAACGAGCGGCGATCTGCTAGATCGGCGCTCGTTTACTGGGCCTATTCCATGGCCCGATGATCGTTTAGCGAGGGCTGCAGGGACATCGTTATTGATGTCCTTGCAGCCCTTGCAGCATACATTACCTAGCAGAGCTTCTCCTCAACTCCGTCTTCATCCCGGTCCCGCTCGCAGCATCAACTCCGGAGCGCCCTGATTGAGCTTTCAGACAGCTCAGCCAATCACTGGCCGCGGCGGTCCCGGCTTGTGAATGGCTGAGCGGTCTGAAAGCTTAGTCAGGCGGCACCGAAGCTGCTGCTGCACGCGGGGCCGGGATGAAGACGGAGAGGAGGAGAAGCCCTACTAGGTAATATATGCTGCTTGAATCGTCGGTCGCCCGCCGCGCATCTATATTGTACGCAGCGATGCGCCGTGGGTGACCGATGTTTTTAGGTTTGGGCCTAAATAAACGATCAGCCGATGACACGATCATCGGCTGATCGTTTTCTCTATTCCACCGAGCGATAATCGGCCTAATCGGGCCGATTATTGCTCCCTGGAATAGGCCCCTTAGTCTAGTTTCACATGCACAGGATCGCAACGGATTTCAGGCTGCGAGATCCTGTGTAGTGTCATTCTGTAAGTTTACATAGTCGCAGAGTTTCTTTCATTCGGCCCGTTGAATACTTCACCTGTTCGCGCTCAGGCCTGCTTCTGTGGCTCCCGACTCCCTGACGTCCCAATCAGTGGCTGAGTAAGACGCCAGGGAGCCGAAGCCACAGAAGCAGGCCGGAGCACGAACAGGTAAAGTATTCAACGGGCCGCTGCAGGTTAAGGTGGACAGGGCTTTACATACTCGCAGCAGAATGAAACGCTGCGACTATGTAAACTTACAGAATGACACTACACAGGATCATGCAGCGTGAAATCCGTTGCGATCTTGTACATGTGAAACTAGCCTTACTAGTAGTGGAGCGAACCTGAACCTGTTTGATTCCCAGTGGCTGCAGAAAATGGATGAGGCCCTACTGCTGACAGGAAAACATGGATATTGCCTATAGCCTAATCCATGTTTTCCAGGGCTTCCCAGGGGGGCATCCAACTTCTGCAGTTGCCGCATCAAACACGTTTAGATTCCGGTAACATCGACAGGTTGGCTCAACACTACATACTAGCCATTTTGGTACCTGACCCCAATCTACTGTCAACAATTTGTTCATGTTTTTCGTCACCTATCTGAACCCATTATAACTTGTATAAGAAAGAAGACACACAGACACCATACTTTGTTATATTCTAGTATATTTATTACCTTAATAAAGCAACTTTATGTAGAAGAGTAACGTAAAGTTCCCATTTTTATGTCTGTTATACACAGAAATGACATGTTTGAGGCTAATACTGAGATGTCGCTGTCGTTCCAGATCATCCAGTAGGGGGCAGGTAACACTGTGACCTCCAGGAGGAGGCAGTCACCCCAACCTGAGAATTCTGCAGATATATAAGATGTATATGTAACGGTCTTCACATGCCATCCCCAGCAGAGGAACGTCCAATACCTGAGCACAGAAGCTACCATGCTAATGGCCAATGGACGTCCTGTACTGCATTGAATACATGTCAAGAGACAAGTGACAATATATAAACTAATTCTTACCTATATATTACAGAATAAATAATATGCAAACCCAGGACACAACTAATAATAAAAATGCTGGACCAAAACAGCAATAAGCTGACAGAGTAGGAGTAATATATTATATGGCTGTAGTAAACCTTCCAGTCGGGTACAATGATGACTGGTAATAGTGATGGCTAATGCTGCGTTTACGATTATCGTTCGAATTTGCACGATATCGCATTTGAGCGATAATGGTTCCGTGTAAACATAACGAACGATAAAGCGACGAGCGAGAAATCGTTCGTTTTGATCTTTGATCATGTTCTCAATTCGTCGTTGGTCGTTCGCAAAAAATTTGCAGATTGTTTTGTGTAAACAATCTTTCACCGATTTAACCTATGTGTGAGATAGGCTTAAGTGATCCCAAAACGATCGCAATACGATTTTTCCATACGATATATAGTTCCGTCTAAACGCTGATCGTTATCTAAAACAAATTGTTATTTAGAAATGGTTAATGGTACGATCGGGCAAATTATCGCTCGGTGTACACGCAGCATTAATGTGCCAACTTAGCATACTATTAATACTGATGGCTACATGTGCCAACCTAGTCATTGGTAATGCTGATGGCTACATGTGCCAACCTAGTCACTCGTTACATGTGCTAACCTAGTCATTGGTAATGCTGATGGCTACATGTGTCAACCTGGTTACTGGTTACATGTGCTAACCTAGCACATCGGTAATACTGATGGCTACATGGGCCAACCTAGCACATTGGTAATACTCATGGCTACATGGGCCAACCTAGCACATTGGTAATACTCATGGCCACATGGGCCAACCTAGCACACCAGTAATACTGATGGCTACATGGGCCAACCTAGCTTACTGATAATACTGATGGCTACATGGGCCAACCTAGTTCTTGGTTATGCTGATGGCTACATGGGCAAACCTAGTCACTGGTTACTTGTGCCAACCTAGCACACCGGTAATATTGATGGCTTCATGGGCCAACCTTTAACATTCAAAGTGAGTGCTGAAATTTTAGGCCATGTTTTCTTGCACATATGTATCTCACATATCTATTATGGAGTTTACATAAGTAACGCTAAGGTGCGTTCTTATGAGATAGGGTGGAATGGATAAGTTTTGCCAAGAATGATTTATTTTTTATTTTTTGAGGTGAGCTCAGTGTCGGACTATAAAACTTCAATGACATCGGGAGCCTCCCATAGTAGTTCCAGAGTCAATGTGAGTTGAATCATTCTGCATATAGGTTACATAGCTAAGCTAAATGCCCTTGGGGTGCGTCAGCACAGCTGAAAATCTTTTCGTCAACAATTTTTCTAGGTCTATCGATATTGTAACTGGAAACCGAGGAGAACTGTGACCTGCCTCTAGCTGACAGATGTCTGTGGTGAGGTAAGTAGAACAACTCTGTTGTCCTATTCAGAATATGGAAACAACCAAGCTTGTCATATATATATATATATATATATATATATATATATATATACACACACACAGCCCTTGCTGCACGATTATCAAGCCGTGTAATAGGCTCTGTAAGCAAGTACTGATCTAGCAGATTGGCGCTTGTTTACATTAGGGATCGGAGGTGTAATACGGCCCTAACTTCTGTGATTGTTGCAGCAGCCTCGCTCCATAGACTTACATGTTAAAAGCCACTGCATTGAAAATACTTGTGGACCTGTGACACAATGAAAATTAGAACACATTGGTACATGGCTCCCCCTGTTTTCTGGCCAAACTCAAATTTCACGGTCTTAAAGGGAAAACTGCTGACAGCCCTAAACAGAGGTAAGGGACCCGAGTAGAATCATATCTGATCCCTTGGTCACATAACCTGCATGATTGAAAGAAACGTTACAGCTCCCAGTCAACACTACAGCAAGTATCCATAAGACTCTTCTTGTTAGATGCACGGAGCCCCCTGTATTGAGTTTCCCTGACACCTCCCCTCAGATATGATTGACAGTTCTACTGGTCAGTATTGAATGTTCAAGCTGTCAATCATAGCTGAGAGGATGGGAATGGGAAGCTTTTAGTACAGAGAATTTAGGATAGGTAGTAGGAAGAGTCTGCCCTTCTAGACACGTCCCACGGCAGTAACCAGGAAAAAAGTGTTTTTATCATCATAAAATTTTATTTTGACATGTCCAAAGTTTTGATCAATCAAGGTCCGAGTATTCAGACCATGATCAAAACTTTTTGCATATCTCTGAAACACGTCAAAAGTTTCTTTCTTTATAATGACACTCTAAAGGGAAGCCTTCACTAGGTTTATGCTGCCTTAAATAAGGGCAGCATAAACTGGTAGTTTGTTCAGCTGTTCTCCTAATATGCAGGAGAATAGGATTCTTGCCGCACCCCTCCCCCCAGCTGCTGATTGACAGTTGACTGCCTAAACACAGCATGGATAGATAACTGCCAATCAGTAGCTGGTGGGTGGAGTTTCCTGCTTCTCATGAATATCCAGGACTACTGGGCTCACACACATAATGGAGAGGACTACTTATTGCCCATGTTATTCAGAAGGATATCTCTGGATCAGCTGTACAGAACAATGTAAGTGATACATCATTCTGTTCAGCTTCTCTGTCACTACATTACACTACCCTGAGATAGGACACCATAAACCTACCGTATCTCAATCATGCAAGTTAAATGGCCATGAGACCAGGTATCGCTGCACTGCCCTCACAGTGAACGAACCTGCAGATATTGGTAAGGGCGATTCCAGTTTCCAGTACAAAGCAGCAATGTATGTCATGAATGAAGGTCAGCTGGTATGTGCATACAGGGTCATTGTGAGAATGTACATATCTTATTGCATACAAGTCTGGGCTCCGACAGCACCTCTACGGCATAGTTTAGCGACTTCAGTGCTGGAAGCATGGCTTTAATAGGGTGATCATATAATGCCTATATATATGTGTGGAAGCCAGGTTAGCGGCTCAGCAATGTGTCACAGTGACAGGTCCAGGGATGCTGTAAATGCGGAGAGACACCTGCAATACTGGATAGATCACGGTTATGATGCCCACCCTTCAAAGTTGTAGTTGGTTAAAAAAAAGGTATAAATGGCCTTTTATCCTCGTCATTGCTGATTTTTGTAGTCTTAATAGTTTAAAGTTCTACCTGGGTTTGGAAGGGGAAGACACTCACAGACGCACAAAGGGAAAAGGGTAGTACACGTAGCAGCAGAGTGCAGAGAAACTCTGCAGAGCTTAGAACACTGATCACCTCTGCAAGCACAGCCAACGCCACAGCAAGGGACCGGGCCAAAAACCTCCTCATACCTAACCCCAAGGTGCCCCAGGACAGGCGTGCAGTATATACCGGTTAGTACCGCTCAGAAATATGGAGGCTGACAGTGACATCTATAGTGTGGTATACTACCTGTAGCTACATGGTAAAGAATTAGTGTTGCTTCTATATAAAGTGAACTAATGCATCATGTCTTCTAGGATATAGGATAAATAATATTGTTCTAGATTACGTACCCGCCGGATAGCCAGGAGCACATTGTGGGGTCGGTACCTTTCCTAGTGTTCTATATTTGTTGATAGCACCTATGGGACAGGTCTACCTGAGCCGCAGCTGTCACTTAGATGCAGCTTAGTGATCGCATTATACACATCTCCATTAATAATGCATTGGCTGTGCATAACAAAGCTTATTCAGAAGACTGGCCGCTGGGCTATTCATAGGTGTAGTACGCCAGGGTCTGCTATGGGCAGTGAAAAAAGTGCTCCGCATTGGGAGTACATAAGAGTGCAGGGCTTAGTTAGTGTGAGCAACACTGAAAATTTGGTCCCAATAGGTCTCACTTGCCCCCAGGTCCCTTTCCGGCACTAACATCCTGCTTGGTTCTCTGAATACGATGAAATATCTCTTTAAACAGAGCCTTGTACTCTGGCTGACTCTGTTCCAGCCGTCGGTCGGCAGCCTCCAGCTGCAGGGTAAGCACTCTCTCGGGCTCTACTTCCTCCGCAGGGAGGTCTCTGCTGGAATTGTCTCTTGACACTGGACGAGAAGTCTGCACGCCAGCATGGCAGAGATTGTCCTCGTGTTTCCTGCATTTGGCTAAAAGCTCCTCGTAACGTTCCAGCAGTGCGTGGTATTGCTCATCCACCTCTCGCAGGATAGACATGCCCCGGCGCCTGGTGTTGTTGGCATGCAGGGTGTAATTTCCCTCATGCCGGCTGGCAGCATCTCTCCCTACGATATCACTCAGTGCCGTGTCGCTGCAGCTTTTCCTGACGGCAGAGTTTGGAGAGGCTGGATTCTTGCTCCGATCTTCTTCCCCCTCTAATGGCTCTGGGTCATCCGTTTCTGGAGTCTTGTTAAGGGGTTCCAGCAATGCCTGGGATAGGCTATCTCCACGGCTCAGCAGATAACGCTTCACCTGTGTGGACAAATACGTGAAATCTTTAGCCATTACCAAGTATACAATGCACAGAAGGTCAGGTAATGAAGCCTTAAAGGGGTACGCCAGCGAAAATCTTTTGCTTTCAAATTAACTATTTTCAGAAAGTTATATAGATTTGTAATTTACTACTATTTAAAAATCTCAAGTCTTCCAGTACTTATCAGCTGCTGTATATCCTGCAGGAAGTGGTGTTTTCTTTTCAGTCTGACGCAGTGCTCTCTGCTGCCACCTCTGTCCATGTCAGGAACTGCCCTGAGTAGTACAGGTCTTTTATAGGGATTTGCTGCTGCTCTAGACAGTTCCTGTCTCGGACAAAGGTGGCAGCAGAGAGCACTGTGTCAGACAACTTCCCGCAGGACATACAGCAGCTGATCAGTACTGGACGACTAGAGATTTTTAAATAGAAGTAAATTACAAATCTCTATAACTTTCTGAAAGCAGTTGATTTTGAAAAAGTACCCGAAGAGTACCCGAAGTAAGAATTCATTTTGTCATCAAATATTCTAGGGCTACACCCACTGTCTGAATGTATTCCCGGAGTTCAGATACAATGGCGTCTTTGATTGCATGATTGCTCTTTGTCTTTCTACATACACAATTATGGTTCTTGTTCTCAGGAGACAATGACGATGAGAGTTATCAATGCCGATACGTTATAACGGCATTGGAAAAAATTAGCAGCATGTCCATGGACACTTTGCCAAAATCAAAAGCATTGTCTTAAGAAAGATGTGCTGGACGACACCCCCCCCCCCCTCCAAAATGTTATATGACTCAACTAGTCAGAGAATAAATATATTGTATTACTTTAACACTTGTTTCATGATGAGGTTTGGTTTAATTTTGTCAGTGTCAGTGTAGTTTCAAACATCTTCCCTCCATCTCATAGCCTATATGAGTCTTAGTATATTTGTAAAGCACTTTACTAGCCAAAAACCATAATAATTACCCCATAAAAAAAATCTCTAAAGTCTTGGCCACCAGGTGTCCCACTTTTCTGCAATCTGCTGTTAACTGCCTGATGTCAAGTAAAATCTGTCTCTAGTAACAGCTAGATCAGGACAAATTACAGGAGGAAACTGCTATGTGAAGAAGAGACCCTGGGCCATTAGGAATAGCTGAAGATGATCTACACTGTTCCTCAAAGGAAAATCATGGTTTTCTCTACTTCCATTGTTAGCAGTGTACTCCGTTCTATAGGTCCACTCAGTGTAATCTCCCCCTCCTTTTAGCTTTTCAGCAGCAGCAGCTCAGTAGGGAAACCTCTTCCTTGCTGTCCTCCTGCTGCTGTGTCTTTCCTTTCTGCTCATATAACATCTTGCAAACCCAGTGCATCAATAACCCCCATGCCTTCTATAGCAGTGTAATGTAATTATGAATATTGGCATCCAAACGAACAGGAAATCCACTCACTTGTTTCATCTGCTGTAACTCTTGCATTTCACTCTCCAGTTCCTTTATACGCATCTTGCAGTTTTCCATTTCACAGGCTCTTTGCTCCAGCTCGGCATACTCTTGGATGACGGCCTGGTATTCTTGCTCCGCCCTCTCCTTGCGCTGCCGTTCCTCTGCTACCTGTGCCCTCAAAACATTTACAGCCATCTGCAAACGCTGATTTTCCATCTGTAATGGTCTTTGAGACAGATCCAGGCAAGAAGCATGCTTGCTGACTGTATCCTCGTACCTGGGGACAAGCATTAGTGATCATCAGCAATAACACTATTTTCTCCATGTAAATATTGCACCCATGACCTATGTCTTCGCCTATAGTGCTGCACCCGGGGTCACACGTGTCTTTCATATAAGTCTCTATCCACCATCTGTCAGTCGTGCACTCTGGATTAGATCATGTGGCTTATCCCTCATAGTCTCTTTACTTACCTTCAATGTTGCACAAACCTTCTCTGTTCTTAAGGGTACAAACCCACACACCATATACACAGCAGATACGCAACAAATACGCAGCAGATTTGTTGGTACAGATTTGATGCTGTGTTCAGTTATTTAGATATAATCTGCTGCGTATTTGCTGCGTATTTGCTGCGTGTTTGCTGCGTATTTGCTGCGTATAGCAGCAGTAAATACGCTGCTTATACGGTGTGTGGGTTTATACCCTAAAGGGAATATATCAGCAGTGCACACCATACTAACCTGCTAACCTATAGTACCTTTCTTATGTCTCCACTTTACACTATTTTTGAGGAATATTCACTAATATCAATATGCAGCAGGTCAGTATTGTGATGATGAACAATATAAAATAAAAAAGATTTAAACAACAGGTAATTCTTAAATGACACATTCCTTTTGCAATCCTTAAAGGGGTACCCCAGCAAAAAACTTCCCCCCCCCCAAATTAACTGGTTTCAGAATTGTAATTTACTTCTATTTAAAAATCTCCAGTCTTCCATTACTTATCAACTGCTGTATGTCTTGCAGGAAGTGGTGTATTTTTTCCAGTCTGACATAGTACTTTCTGCTGCCACCTCTGTCCATGTCAGGAACTGTCCAGAGCAGCAGCAACTCCCTATAGAAAACCTCTCCTGCTATGGACAGTTCCTGACACAGATAGAGGTGGCAGCAGAGAGCACTGTGTCAGATTTAAAAGTAAACAACACTGCAGGACATACAGCAGCTGGTAAGTACTGGAAGACTGGAGATTTTTTTAAATAGAAGTAAATTACAAATCTATATAACTTTCTGAAACCAGTTTATCTGAAATAAAAATTTTTTCGCACAATGATTTAACTATGGGAAAACCAATATTAAAAAACCCATTATAGTACTTACCAGATGCTGGAGCACAGCTCGCGCACACATGGAAAGGTGTGGATAGTACGACGTCTCTCTCTCTTTTCCCTTCTGGTTCGCACCTTTTCCACACCCTGTAATTCCTCCACCTGTCTCTGCAGATCTTCTATCTGCTTCTGTAAACCATCTATAGTATCTGTTAAACTGGAAGTCAGAAATCTGGATGATCACATCTGTTACATATGATGTTTTATGATATCATATATGATATTACCATCCATGTACAAGGTTATTTACTATATATTTTTCTCACCTTTCTATTTTTTGCTGGGCCGCCTTGTTCTCCTGTACAAGCCTGATGTTAGTGACCTCCAGGTCTCGGGCTACAGTGTCCAGCTGTTCATATACCTTGGCGTGTTGCTCGTTCACCTGGCGGAGCATGTCCAGCTGTTTACTTAGGTACTGTGGAGCCAAAAAGAATAGAAAAAAATATTTGTGCTATCTAGACCGTGACAGTATGCAAAAGAACACTCCAGAGACACCATCACAGATCTCAACGTTGTGAGCTAGCCAGACCTTCCCTCCGGGAAGGAACAACCAAGCCAAGGAATGTCTCCAGTAAAGGAAACCACCCAAGCAAGGTACCCATCCACAGACAGCTGTTTCAGGGTATTTGCCCCTCATCAGTGTGGAGTAGGTTTCTGGCTAGTGGGAGAAATGCTAGTAAGTGCATGTAAAGAGATGATGGTGACCTCAGAGAGATCAACCAAAAACACCACAGAGACACTATCACAGGTCTCGACGTGAGTATATCCTAGGACATTGCCCCCTGGGAAATCAAATATGCAAAAGAACACTCTAGAGACACCATCACAGGTCTCAACGTAGTAAGCTAGCCAGACCAAACCAAGCCAGCAATCATCTCTTTGCATGCACTTACTAGCATTGCTCCCACTAGCCAGAATCCTACTCCACACTGATGAGGGGCAAATACCCCGAAACAGCTGTCTGTGGATGGATACCTTGCTTGGGTGGTTTCCTTGACTGAAGACAATCCTTGGCTTGGATGTTCCTTCCCGGAGGGAAGGTCTGGCTAGCTCACTACGTTGAGACCTGTGATGGTGTCTCTGGAGTGTTCTTTTGCATATTTGATTTCCCAGGGGACAATGTCCTAAAATACACTCACGTAGAGACCTGTGATAGTGTCTCTGTGGTGTTTTTGGTTGATCTCCCTGAGGTCAACCATCATCTCTTTGCATAGACTGTAATAGTGACAGCATGTCAGGTTATGTCAATTGGCTGATCATTAAAGGGGTTTACTGATAACTAGTGGTGGGCGCACTGGCCATACTTTACATTGTCTGCTATGGCTAATTGGATTGCAGGCACACCTGAATGTGTGATGTTAAAAAAAAAGGACAGGCCAGGTTGAACACCTCAGACAGTGGCCGTTCTGCGACATGGCACTGTCACAGAACAGCCGCTGTTTTTCCCATGGTCTGAACATGGCCTATGACTGTATATCCATGTGTTCCAGGACTCCCTAGGGCGGCATCCAACTTCTCCATACCCTGGAAGTCAAATGCTGAGTGTTTGGGTTCAGATGACTGTTATGGAACCTGAACTTCTGGCAAGTTTGCACAACACTATAGTTGACGTATGACGTGCCAGTCATATCTTAAGGGTCAGATAGATATATGATGGAAACATAAGCATTCCTCACTGAATCTGTCTGGGATCTGTTCAAAGGGATCTCATCTGCTGGAGCAGTAAGGGAGGAAGGAGAGGCGTCCCCTGGCTTCTCTGGGGTTGGCATTGGGCACAATGAATAACTTTATTATTATTGATTCTCACCATTTTTTAACCATCGACAGCCCAACAAGCTATAGTCACTAATAGTACCCTGAATCATGTCTTACATTGTGTGTGTGGTAGGTTGTGTGGTGGTACAGCGATTCTCAGTCACACAGCCAGGAATCATTGTGTTGCACAGTCTGTTGCACTACCCCCTCAGCCATACAAGTGGATAGGGTTGCATGTGACCCACAGCCTTGACCCCACAACTGGGGACTGGATGTGACTGTAGGGTTGTAGCCTGGAATATGATTTAATGGGTTACTTATTCGGTCACCAATGGCCATGTGAAATTGCCAATTATCCCGGCAACATCGTACAGCTCTTAGTGAAGAAAAGGGGACGTGATTCCGTCCTCATGCAGTTTCAGACACATCATTTACCAGACGCAACTCGGTTTCCAACCCTTTGGATCCTGTTATGTGCGGCTGCCTTATAGCCAGCCCTTGGCGTCCAGGCGTTTATCATGTAGTGATGGGGTCACCCCTGTTACCTCGATCTCCTGCACTTGGTCCTCATTGCTCAGGTACATCTGCTGCAGAGACACTTCTAGCTCCTTGTTGCGCTCCAGCAGAGTCTTCCCCAGTTCTGCTGCCAGATGCAGATCTGATAGAGAAGAAGAATACAGCTCGTAAACTGCAGGGAGTGTACATCCTACCTGTACCATACTGTACCATACATAGCTGTACCATACATAGCTGTACTATACTGTACCATACCTAGCTTACCATACTGTGCCATACATAGCTGTACCATACATAGCTGTACCGTACATAGCTGTACCATACATAGCTGTACCATACATAGCTGTACCATACTGTGCCATACATAGCTGTACCATACATAGCTGTACTATACTGTACCATACCTAGCTTACCATACTGTGCCATACATAGCTGTACCATACATAGCTGTACCGTACATAGCTGTACCATACATAGCTGTACCATACATAGCTGTACCATACTGTGCCATACATAGCTGTACTGTACTGTACCATACCTAGCTTACCATACTGTACCATACATAGCTGTACCATACTATACCATACATAGCTGTACTATACATAGCTGTACTATACATAGCTGTACTATACATAGCTGTACCATACATAGCTGTACCATACTATACCATACATAGCTGTACCATACTATACCATACATAGCTGTACCATACATAGCTGTACCATACTATACCATACATAGCTGTACCATACATAGCTGTACTATACTGTACCATACCTAGCTTACCATACTGTGCCATACATAGCTGTACCATACCTAGCTGTACCATACTGTACCATATATAGCTGTACCGTACATAGCTGTACCGTACATAGCTGTACCATACATAGCTGTACCATACATAGCTGTACCATACTGTACCATACATAGCTCTACCATACTGTACCATACATAGCTCTACCATACTATACCATACATAGCTGTACCATACATAGCTGTACCATACTATACCATACATAGCTGTACCATATTATACCATACATAGCTGTACCATACTGTACCATACATAGCTGTACCATACTGTACCATACATAGCTGTACCATACTGTACCATACATAGCTGTACCATACTGTACCATACATAGCTGTACCATACTATACCATACATAGCTGTACCATACTGTACCATACATAGCTGTACCATACATAGCTGTACCATACATAGCTGTACCATACATAGCTGTACCATACTATACCATACATAGCTGTACCATACTGTGCCATACTATACCATACCTAGCTTACCATACTGTGCCATACATAGCTGTACCATACTGTACCATACCTAGCTGTACCATACTGTACCATACATAGCTCTACCATACTGTACCATACATAGCTCTACCATACTATACCATACATAGCTGTACCATACTATACCATACATAGCTGTACCATACTATACCATACATAGCTGTACCATATTATACCATACATAGCTGTACCATACTATACCATACATAGCTGTACCATACTGTACCATACATAGCTGTACCATACTGTGCCATACATAGCTGTACCATACTGTACCATACATAGCTGTACCATACTGTGCCATACATAGCTGTACCATACTGTGCTATACATAGCTGTACCATACTGTGCCATACATAGCTGTACCATACTATACCATACATAGCTGTACCATACTGTGCCATACATAGCTGTACCATACTATGCCATACATAGCTGTACCATACTGTACCATACATAGCTGTACCATACTGTGCCATACATAGCTGTACCATACTGTACCATACATAGCTGTACCATACTATACCATACTATACCATACATAGCTGTACCATACTGTGCCATACATAGCTATACCATACTGTACCATACATAGCTGTACCATACTATACCATACATAGCTGTACCATACTGTGCCATACATAGCTGTACCATACAATACCATACATAGCTGTACCATACTGTACCATACATAGCTGTACCATACTGTGCCATACATAACTGTACCATACTATACCATACATAGCTGTACCATACTGTACCATACATAGCTGTACCATACTATGCCATACATAGCTGTACCATACTGTACCATACATAGCTGTACCATACCTACAGTCAGTTTCTGGATTATATATCATTTATCATATGACCTTCCCGCCCCAGTAATAGCCACGTCTCACGGCCAAGGGTACATGAATACAATAAATGGATCAATGGTTTAGACTGTCAGGCACCGCGCATTCATAATTCATTAAATACAATGGATGATCTAAGGCAAGTGCGGAAAGGATGGATAAGTGACAACCGGGTTCCTGAACAACAAGCATACTTAGAAATGATACCCGAGTGCTGACAAAGGACTTCTCCACATCTGTCATCACTTCCATTGTTCTGCTTTATCATAAGAACAGATCGGAAATGATGGCGGTGCAGGGTCACATGACACAAACCAACAGTGCCCTACGGGGTCTACTCTGCATGCCCCCAGACAGACTCTGCAAAGGGAGACCCTGTGAGGTCATTACTGACATCATGGGCTTCCCCAGAAACTGTCCTAATGGCAAGACAAGAAAAGACAACCCCTTTAATAAAACAGTTCCATGTTTTCTTTAGAGGAGGGAGAAACCTGGGAAGACAGCTAGGAGAGCAGAGACAAGGCGGCCTGCAGGGGATAATCATACAGGCAGTATACAAGTATAGAGAGAAATATAGCAAACTGGAAAGGCTGTAGAAGCAAAACTGAGCAACATTTTAATAAAGACCTATAGAGAAGGTGTGTTTGCACTATAATGGGTAGAATCTAAGATAGAAAATGTACTTTTCAAAGAAGTCTATTGCCTTAAAGCTTCCATCGGAATCTGTACCTAGACTGTACAACCTGGAATATATTCCCTGCATCTGAATGGAATCACTACTATGGTAGATGTGATGAGTGTGGGGACTCTCTCATCTATATGGTGGCTATATGTGGTTGTCACTTTTGGAAAACAGAAAACACAGAAAAACTAAATAGCTGAATAAATTGTATGACCAGTAACGTGCCTGGTGATGCCGCCCTGCCTATATTATGCCTGGGGGGTATTTATATGTATAGTGATATTAAGTGGCATCATCTGCATCTTTACCCGATTAACATAAGACAGTGTGCCCGCATAGAACACCGCACGTGTGTCCGTATAGAACACCGCACGTGTGCCCGTATAGAACACTGCATGTGTGCCCGCATATAACCCTGCATGTGTGCCGGCATATAACCCTGCATGTGTGCCGGCATATACCACTGCATGTGTGCCGGCATATAACACTGCACGTGTGCCCGCATATACCACTGCATGTGTGCCCGCATATAGCACTGCATGTGTGCCTGCATATAACACCGCACATGTACCTGCATATAACACTGCACGGGTGCCTGCATGTAACACTGCACGTGTGCCCACATATAACACCGCACGTGTGCCTGCATATAGCACTGCATGTGTGCTCGCATATAACACCGCACATGTACCTGCATATAGCACTGCATGTGTGCCCGCATATAGCACTGCACGTGTGCCTGCATATAACACCGCACATGTACCTGCATATAACACTGCACGTGTGCCCGCATATAACACTGCACGGGTGCCCGCATATAACACTGCACATGTACCTGCATATAACCCTGCACGTGTGCCCGCATATAACACTGCACATGTACCTGCATATAACCCTGCACGTGTGCCCGCATATAACACTGCACGGGTGCCCGCATATAACACCGCACATGTACCTGCATATAACCCTGCACGTGTGCCCGCATATAACACTGCACATGTACCTGCATATAACCCCGCATGTGTGCCCGCATATAACACTGCATGTGTGCCGGCATATACCACTGCATGTGTGCCGGCATATACCACTGCATGTGTGCCGGCATATAACACTGCACGTGTGCCGGCATATACCACTGCATGTGTGCCCGCATATAGCACTGCACGTGTGCCTGCATATACCACTGCACGTGTGCCCGCATATAGCACTGCACGGGTGCCTGCATATAACACTGCACGGGTGCCTGCATGTAACACTGCACGTATCCCCACATATAACACTGCACGTGTGCCTGCATATAGCACTGCATGTGTGCTCGCATATAACACCGCACATGTACCTGCATATAGCACTGCATGTGTGCCCGCATATAGCACTGCACGTGTGCCTGCATATAACACTGCACATGTACCTGCATATAACACTGCACGTGTGCCCGCATATAACACTGCACGGGTGCCCGCATATAACACTGCACATGTACCTGCATATATCACTGCACGGGTGCCCGCATATACCACTGCACGTGTGCCCGCATATAACCCTGCACGGGTGCCCGCATGTAACCCTGCACGTGTGCCCGCATATAACACTGCACATGTACCTGCATATAACCCTGCACGTGTGCCCGCATATAACGCTGCACGGGTGCCCGCATATAACACCGCACATGTACCTGCATATAACCCTGCACGTGTGCCCGCATATAACACTGCACATGTACCTGCATATAACCCTGCACGTGTGCCCGCATATAACACTGCACGGGTGCCCGCATACAACACTGCACGTGTGCCCGCATATAACACTGCACGGGTGCCCGCATACAACACTGCACGTGTGCCCGCATATAACACTGCACGTGTGCCTGCATATAACCCCGCACGGGTGCCCGCATATAACACTGCACGGGTGCCCGCATATAACACTGCACGTGTGCCCGCATATAACCCTGCACGTGTGCCCGCATATAACACTGCACATGTACCTGCATATAACCCCGCATGTGTGCCCGCATATAACACTGCACGTGTGCCCGCATATAACACTGCACGGGTGCCCGCATACAAAACTGCACGTGTGCCTGCATATAACCCCGCACGGGTGCCCGCATATAACACTGCACGGGTGCCCGCATACAACACTGCACGTGTGCCCGCATATAACACTGCACGTGTGCCCGCATATAACCCTGCACGTGTGCCCGCATATAACACTGCACATGTACCTGCATATAACCCCGCATGTGTGCCCGCATACAACACTGCACGTGTGCCCGCATATAACACTGCACGTGTGCCCGCATATAACACTGCACGTGTGCCTGCATATAGCACTGCATGTGTGCCTGCATATAACCCCGCACGGGTGCCCGCATATAACACTGCACGTGTGCCCGCATATAACCCTGCACGTGTGCCCGCATATAACACTGCACGGGTGCCCGCATATAACACTGCACGGGTGCCTGCATATAGCACTGCATGTGTGCCTGCATATAACCCCGCACGGGTGCCCGCATATAACACTGCACGTGTGCCCGCATATAACCCTGCACGTGTGCCCGCATATAACACTGCACGGGTGCCCGCATATAACCCCGCACGGGTGCCCGCATAGAGAAATGCTGTTGGGTCCACTTGCACCAACAACTGAACAGGTAATTCACTGATCTCCAATCTCTGTCTCTCCAGTTGTTGTGAAACTACAACTCCCAGCATGCCCAAACATCCACTGGCTCTCCGGGCATTCTGGGAGTTGTAGTTGTACAACAGCTGGAGATCCGCACCGTGGGTGCCCCCTATAGCTGCACGTGCATGGACGGCGCCCCCATCTGCCTGGACGTGACGGGTTATGGCTTTGGCCATCTCTTACCTTGCTCCAGATCGTGGTGGTCATACCAGGGCTCATCCTCCTCGCTATGGAACTCCTCCATTCTTCCTGCTCCCAACATTGGTCCGGTTGGAGAACTAGAACTACCACTACAATACTAACACTAGATTAACACCTTTCTGATTTCCGGCCCTATGATAACACTCCCTGTCACTAGACCCAGCCCGTCTCAGTATGTCCTAAAGCCATAGACATGCTGACCCCCCGGTGTTACCTGACCTATAGCCGGTCCCATGGACATACAGGCCTCAGTCCCTCCCTAGCACAGCATGTAACACACATCAGGGCACCCCTATCTCCTCCAATGACTGCACAGGGACCTGGCACAATGCTGCTCGGTGCCAGCCCCGGGGGGCACAGGCTATGGCGGGCACCCTGCCACTGACTACAATGCGCAGTATATGGCACAGGCGGTAGCAGTACTACGCCCCCTCCCCCCGCCGCCTGTCAGCCTCCCCAGCCCCTGCTCCTTGTCCTGTATCCCGGCTCCCCGTAGCATCCCGTCACATCCCTGGGCCTGGACCGGTTAAGCCCCGCCCCTAACATCCAGGCAGGGAAACAGCTGATTGGAGGGCGCGGCCTCCTCCCCCCCACATCATCATCCGGGAATCCTGCATCCTTAACCCCTGCCTGCCCGCCGCGTCACCAGGGTCACTGCAGTAATGCGCATTAATCACACACAGCGATAACAGACGACAGACGCACCGCGCACGCGTATTAAAGAGCCGGGCTACCTATACGGACTAGGCTGTGGGCGGGGGCTACTCCATGTGGGCGGAGTCTGACGAGGTCATGGACATGGAACGCACACGCCAACTAAGTGGGCGGGGCAAGTGACGCTGTAGGTAGGGGAGGGGCGTGGCATCCTGCGTTGATTGACTGATCCGGTTCCCTGACCGCTGCAGGCGGATCTGGGAAGGGATCTGGACCGGCTGTGAATAGGCGGGGCTTACAGCTCGGGCCGGTACCGGCATGGGGAACACGGACACCAAGCTGAACTTTAGGAAGGCGGTTATACAGCTCACGACGAAAACACAGGTACCGGGAACCGGGGTCCACACCTATAGCTATAGGGTCAGCGCGGAACAGGTGTATACAGCACGCTAGGTATGGTGGAGGAGAGACGGACACCGGGGGAGGCGGAGGAGCCATATATATATATATATATATATATATATATATATATATATATATATATATATATACTGCACCTGGGGACGTCACCCTTGTCATGTATACAGCACGCTAGGTATGGTGGAGGAGAGACGGACACCGGGGGAGGCGGAGCCATATATATATAGATATATATATATATACTGCACCTGGGGACGTCACCCATGTCATGTATACAGCACGCTACATATGGTGGAGGAGAGACGGACACCGGGGGAGGCGGAGCCATAGAGATATATATATATATATATACTGCACCTGGGGACGCCACCCATGTCATGTATACAGCACGCTAGGTATGGTGGAGGAGAGACGGACACCGGGGGAGGCGGAGCCATATATATATATATATACACACACACTGCACCTGGGGACGTCACCCATGTCATGTATACAGCACGCTACATATGGTGGAGGAGAGGCGGACACCGGCCTGCGGGGGAGGCGAAGCCATATATATATATATACATACACACTGCACCTGGGGACGTCACCCATATCATGTATACAGCACGCTACGTATGGTAGAGGAGAGACGGACACCGCGGGAGGCGGAGCCATATATACTGCACCAGGGGACGTCACCCATGTCATGTATACAGCACGCTACGTATGGTGGAGGAGAGACAGACACCGGCCTGCGGGGGAGGCGGAGCCATATATATATATATATATATATATATATATATATATATATACACACACACACTGCACCAGGGGACGTCACCCATGTCATGTATACAGCACGCTACGTATGGTGGAGGAGAGACGTGTGCGGGAGAGGCGGAGCCATAGTGTTATATAGATATATATATATATATATATATATATATATATATATATACTGCACCTGGGGACATCACCCATGTCATGTATACAGCACGCTACATATGGTGGAGGAGAAACGGACACCGGCCTGCGGGGGAGGCGGAGCCATAGAGATATATATACATACACACTGCACCTGGGGACGTCACCCATATCATGTATACAGCACGCTACGTATGGTGGAGGAGAGACGGACACCGGCCTGCGGGGGAGGCGAAGCCATATATATATCTATATATAGATATATATACTGCACCTGGGGACGTCACCCTTGTCATGTATACAGCACGCTACGTATGTTGGAGGAGAGACGGACACCGGCCTGCGGGGGAGGCGGAGCCATAGATATATATATACATACACACTGCACCTGGGGACGTCACCCATATCATGTATACAGCACGCTACGTATGGTAGAGGAGAGACGGACACCGCGGGAGGCGGAGCCATATATACTGCACCAGGGGACGTCACCCATGTCATGTATACAGCACGCTACGTATGGTGGAGGAGAGACGGACACCGGCCTGCGGGGGAGGCGGAGCCATAGATATATATATATATATATATACATACACACTGCACCTGGGGACGTCACCCATATCATGTATACAGCACGCTACGTATGGTGGAGGAGAGACGGACACCGGCCTGCGGGGACACACAAGCCATATATACATATATATAGTACCTGGGGACGTCACCCATATCATGTATACAGCATGCTACATATGGTGGAGGAGAGACGTGTGCGGGAGAGGCGGACACTGGCCTGCGGGGACACACAAGCTATAAATATATATATATACACACATACACATACACTCTGCACCTGGGGAAGTCACCCATGTCATGTATACCTGTGTACTATGGCCTACTATATACTGTATACCGTGCATTTATATCTGTATTATATACTCCATGTATCCACAGACACGCGGGCCATAGATATATATATATGTCTATGTATAGCACCTGGGGACGTCACCCATGTCATGTATACCTGTGTACTATGGCCTACTATATACTGTATACCGCGCATTTAAATCTATTATATACTCCATGTATCCAGATACAAAGAATCCACATATCTATCTATACACACACACACACACACACACAGAGTATATAACGCACCTGGGGACATTATCCGTATCATGTATAGCAGTGTAAATAGCCTATGGCCTACTGTGCTATATACTGTATACCGTACATTTGTCTGTGTTTTATGCTCCATGTATCCAGATACAAAGATGCGCTCTATATATATATATATACATATATATATATATATATATATATATATATATATACTGCACCAGGTGACATCATTTATGCCATGTATAGCAGTGTACTGTATAGATATAGTCTACTACTGTGATATGGTGCATTTATAACTTCGTTATATGCGCCATGTATCCAACCACCTGTGTATATATAGGACATCATCCATGACATGTATAGCAGTGTACTGTGTGTATATAGTCTATGGTCTACATATATAGCTGCCACTTGGCTGGCATGGCATGCTGGGAGTTGTAGTAGCTGCAGCTTGCATATGTGTGCTCTTAAAGGGAATCTGTCAGCACCTGGGCTGAGGTGCTGACAGTGTAGTGAAGGTGTATGTCCCTTGTTGTGTGCAGTACCTTTCTTTTAGCCAGTGGTGCGGTAGATTTTTCTTATTCTTGCCTGTAACTTGCAGTGGTGAGGAGTTTGTGTCGCACTTAGGCACGCCTCACCACCACTTCCTCCTCCCTGTTTGATTGCCCGGCCTCCTGCTTCGTGATGACGTTGCTGGCAAGGGCTGCGTGCCGACTTGCCAGTATGCCCATGCGCCCTGGGTCTGTTGGGTATTGCGTGATCCTGTGTCCTCAATCGCGCATGTGCCGTAGTGCAAATGAGCAGCGCAACTGTGGGCACTGGCTTCAGGCCATTGACGTGTCTCCGCGCAGCAAACGGGGAGGAGGAAGTGGTGGTGAGGCGTGCCTAAGTGCGACACGAACACCTCATAACTACAAGTTACAGGCAAGAATAAGAAAAATCTACTGCACCGCTGGCTAAAAGAAAGGTATCACATACATTAAGGGACATACACCTTCACTACACTGTCAGCACCTCGGGAGCAGCCCAGGTGCTGACAGATTCCCTTTAACCTTACACATAAAATCTGCGTCCCGCTCCTTCTATAAGCCTGGTGCGGGTAGATCTTTAATATAGTATATGGTGGCCATTATTACATTAGTTCTTTCTTTGGTCAGTATTCTTGTCTGTTTTGCACAGAAAACTTCCACTTCCCACCCAATAAAACATAATATCAGTAAATAGTATGATCTTTAAAGTGTACCTGTCAGTTCAAGAAACCTTTAAAGGAAACCTGTCACCAAGACAATGCTATCTAAGGCCGGGTTTACATTTGTCCGGTGGTGCGGCGGCGTTTCCCTCCGGCGCATGAGAAAAGCGCCAGAGGGAAACGCATTATTGAACTGATCCCATTGTTTTCAATGTGATCGTTCAATATATGCGGCGTGTAAATAGTGACGCAGGACCGACCGCACGGGAGAACATAGCATGGAGCATTCTCCTGTGCGGCGCCGCATCCACTAAAGTGAATGGAGTGCCGGATGCCTCGCCTGGCAGGACGCATGCCTTTCGGCTCTGGCATCTGCCGTTGAGGCAAATAGCAGCACAATGTATAAAAATAAACATATATCTCCCCCTGTGTGCTCTCCCCCTCCCCTATAGCCCCCCGTTGCTCCCCCAGTAGTATATAGCCCCCCTGTTGCTCTTCCAGTAGTATATAGCCCCCCTGTTGCCCCCCCCAGTAGTATTTAGCTTCCCTGTGCGCTCTCCCCAGTAGTATATAGCCCCCCTGTTGCCCCCCCAGCAGTATTTAGCTTCCCTGTGCGCTCTCCCCCAGTAGTATATAGCCCCCCTGTTGCCCCCCCAGCAGTATTTAGCTTCCCTGTGCGCTCTCCCCCAGTAGTATATAGCCCCCCTGTTGCCCCCCCCCAGCAGTATTTAGCTTCCCTGTGCACTCTCCCCCAGTAGTATATAGCCCCCCATGTGCACTCTCCCCCTCCCAAATAGCCCCCCTGTGGGCTCTCCCCCTCCCATATAGCCCCCCTGTGGGCTCTCCCCTTGTAGTATATAGCCCCCTGTGAGCTCCCCCAATTAGTATATAGCCCCCCTGTTGCCCCTCCCAGTAGTATTTAGCTTCCCTGTGCGCTCTCCCCCAGTAGTATATAGCCCCCCTGTTGCCCCCACCAGTAGTATTTAGCTTCCCTGTGCGCTCTCCCCCAGTAGTATATAGCCCCCCATGTGCGCTCTCCCCCTCCCATATAGCCCCCCTGTGGGCTCTCCCCTTGTAGTATATAGCCCCTTGTGAGCTCCCCCAATTAGTATATAGCCCCCTGTGCGCTCCCCCGCAAATCCCTTTGAAAATGACAGGAAAACATACTGGGGGAAAAAATGTCAACTGATGAGAGCAACTTGTGGCAACTGATGGAAACTGATGGAAACTGATGGTTTTTAATGAAAAGAAGGATAGAAAAACTGATGGCAACTGATGCATTTTTGGCATCAGTTGTGGTCAGTTTTTAGACAAAAAACGCAACTGATGCAAACTTATATATGTAAACCCAGCCTAATCTATCGCCATCCTGTTACAGAGCAGGAAGAACTGAGCAGATTGATATATATCTGTGTGGGAAAAGATTCAGTATAACATGTAGATTGAAATCCCTGCTCACTTTGTGTTAAGGAGTCCAGTGGGCGGAGTCACTCATTGGACTGGACTCTTTAGCATGGAAACTTCAGAGATTTCAATCAATAATTAAAATCTTTTCCCATCAACCTGCTCAGTAGTTTCTGCTCTACAACATGATGCTGATAGCTTAGGTAGCATTTTCATGGTGATGAATTTAAGATGTCGTAGTGACCGGTCAGACGTTGTGATCAGTGTGAGTCCAGATGCTGAGAGCGACCAGTCACCAGAGGTGCTGGGCTGGATGCCCTTGGTTTGTGCTCGGCCCTCTTGGACAGCTGAGCCCAGTGTATGTAGATGCTAGTAGGGTCTTCCTGATAATCCGCTGGCTCCGCTTTCAGAGGAGAACTGAGCAGAAACTACTGAGGATTTAAGGGCCTGTGCAAAAGATGGATCAGCTGGTGAACCAGAGATTTCTTTGGCTGATCGCCGCCCTTTCGGGTACACGTCTTTGGCTTCTATACAGTTTTTTAAAGTTGTGGTTCATATGCTTTAGAAGTGTCATTTTCTGTGAAAACCATCTCTCTAGGGCTGTCATTCTTCCCTCACTGTGACCTCATTCCCTGACATGACATGTGATGTCACACTGTGACCTCATTCCCTGACATGACATGTGATGTCACACTGTCACCTTATTCCCTGACATGACATGTGATGTCACACTGTCACCTTATTCCCTGACATGACATGTGATGTCACACTGTCACCTCAGTCCCTGACATTACATGTGGTGTCACACTGTGATCTTAATACCTGATAATTGCATGTGATGTCACACTGTGACCTCAGTCCCTAACATGGCATGTGATGTCACACTGTGACCTCAGTCCCAAACATGGCATGTGATGTCACGCAGTTACCTCAGTCCCAAACATGGCATGTGATGTCACACTGTCACCTCAGTCCCTGACATTACATGTGATGTCACACTGTGATCTTAATACCTGACATTACATGTGATGTCACACTGTGACCTTAATACCTGATAATTGCATGTGATGTCACACTGTCACCTCAGTCCCAAACATGGTATGTGATGTCACACTGTGACCTCAGTCCCTAACATGGCATGTGATGTCACACTGTGACCTCAGTCCCTAACATGACATGTGCGGTCTTCATAGCTTCCCAGCCTTATACAGAATCAGTCTATTGTGGCTCTGGGAATAGATGACAAAGGCAGGGGTCCTACTTCTATCATTTTTAATTTTTTTGGCCTTAAAAAAACTGCATGAAAACTGTGTGTGTGAACACAAGCACCCCCCTGCCGCCTGTTGTTCTGGCTGGTCACCTGCTAAGCTGTGGGGGAAGGGCCTTCCTATTCCGTATTACACCTGCACACAGCACACGAGAGGCCTGTAGAACAAGTTCTCACAGCCTGATACCTTGTCAGGCTTATGAGATGGCAGCTCTTCTACCACACAGCAGTGCCCCCCCCCTTCATAGGCGGCCAGTCATCCTGCCCTGCCCCTGTGTCTGCTGCACACATCCCTACACCCACACCTTTGTTTACCATATGGCAGCTGCCGGCGTCTGAGGCGGTGTGTGTGTGGTGTGTGCGTCACATCTGCGTCACCGCTCTGAATGGACACCGGACAGATGCTGCACCCGCTCCTCATTCTCCTGCTCCCTGACAGGACACACAATGGACAGCACTTACAGCTGAAGGTCTTTTATGCAGTTCAGAGCAGTTTTCTTCCATAAAAAAAAGAATGTGTAAGTAATTCTGTGTAATATATATGTTTTACATTCCTTATAGCAAATAATCAATGAGGTACATCATTTGTAGAGCACAAACACCAAAGAGCACAAACACCAAAAATCTCACAAATCAAAATGCTTAAAGGGATTGTGCCACATAGAAGCTAGGTTAAATAAAACATACTTCGAATGTACATGCGTTTCTTAAAATATATTTTTTGAGAGACTTGCCAATCCACCTAGGCAGCTGGGATTGGAGGTAACATTAATGCTGGTCAATTAAAGGTTAACTCCGGTGAAAATGTTTTTCTTTCAAATCAGCTGGTGTCAGAAAGTTATATAGATTTGTTATTTAAGTCTATTTAAAAATCTTCCAGTACTTATTAACTGCTGTATGTCCTGCAGGAAGTGGTGTATTCTTTCCAGTTTGACACAGTGCTCTCTGCTGCCACCTCTGTCTGGACTGGAGCAGTAACAAATCCCCATAAAAAAAAAACTGTGGGGACACAGACTGTCTCAGGAACTAAGAGTGAGACTTAGAAATCGAGGGTACCCAAATAAAGTCCTCAGAAAAGCGTACCATAGAGCTCTAATAAGCAAAAGAGAGGATCTGCTGACTACAAAAAAGAAAGAAAAGGAGGAGCAATTCTCGCGTATAATTGGTACTTTTGATGTAAAAGCACGTGAGGTTAGAGAGATACTGTCGCGTTACTGGCAAATTCTTAAAATGGATCAGATGATCTCAGACATTATCCCCAACAACCCCCTAATTACGTACAGAAGGGGGAAGAATTTGAAGGACAGATTAACACATAGCTATATGCCACCAGGGATATCAGATCAGAACTGGATGCGAACTACTGGATCGTATCGATGTGGTCATTGCTCTATGTGTCCATATATGCTACCAGGCAAGGAAATCCAAAGCAGCAGTACTAAGGAGAGGTACATCATCAGAGACCTGGGGAACTGCTCAACAAAAGGAGTCGTATATATGTTGACCTGTCCATGTCCAAAGAACTATGTGGGGAAAACCTTTAGAAGCATGAAGGAAAGATTAAGGGAACACATTGGAGACATCAAAAACAGACGTGAAACACCAGTGGCTGTCCATTTCAGAAAGCACATGAAAGTAACCCAAGAGGTCTAACATGTCATATAATTGAAGTAATTAAACAGACTAGAAGAAGAGGAGATTGGGACAAAAAACTTTTGCAAAAAGAAGCGGAATGGACATTTAGACTACAAACAGTTAAGCCCTGGGGACTTAATGACTTCATCTCTTACAATTGCTTCATAGAATGAAATAACATTGCATCAAGCGGAAGAAAAGTATAACAAACAAGAAAATCCAAACAGAATTAAATAATAAAAACAATAAACAGAAATTCATATACAGAGGGAACGAAGCTGCAATATTGTGAACATATAGGGGGGAAAAAAAACGCACATTGAGCAGTGGAAAAATGCAACATACAATAAAATCTAAATAATAATTGAATAATAACAATAAACAAAAATCCAAGTACATAGGGAAGGAAGCTGCAATACTGGGAACATATATGCAAAAAAACGCACATGTTCACAAAAAACTGCATGATAATAATTCACAACATGCGGTTGTTTGTGTAAGCATGAGTGGGATCAAAGAATGTAGAACGAGATGAATGACCGCACTCAGGAGTGAGTTGGATGGTGAATATTCAAGTCGCGGCAAGGATGAATTGAAACATAAAGAAATAAAAAGATGTCACTATCTGTTGCTACCATCTGATGTTATCCACAATACGGACTAGGAGTGAAAACGAGGCTTGGTAGTGAATGCGTCCCAATGACCTCACAATTGGTATCACCGAGATCCTCCCTCCAACACGTCAGTCTGCCAGCCGGGAAATCAATAGGGCGTCGGACTACAAGTCATGTGACGGATAGAGGAGGAGCTAACACATAAATAGCGTGAGCTCATAGCTCAGAGTGCGGCCGCCATCAGAGCCGTACGCACATGTACAGCAAGTGTCTTAAATAACTATGCTAAACAAAGACCCCTGATGAAAAGTGGCGATGGAAACGGCGTTGGGTCCTCAAGAGAAAGACTATATCTACTAAAAGGAAAGTAAAAATTGTATTACCATATATGTTATATTGCACTAGGAAGTCTCCTGTTTACAAAAGCACACATGCACTATAGGACCAAGCCAAAGGAACCAGTGGAATAGTGCAATTACAAGTGCAATAAGTATAAGGACTGGTGCAATAATTACAATACTGTTTACATGTTGCGATAATTATGTATAAAGGTCAGAACATATAGAAATAGGATGGTGGCCGATATAGATTAGTAGTAGGTGGTGAGTCACGTGTGTCTAAGGTTTTTTATTTTAATTTATGAAATAAAAGTGAAATTTTAAAGGTTTTTCTCAACTCAGTGATTAATTAGACACAGACTGTCTCTCCACTCTTGCAGTAGGTGCGCTGTGTTGCCGGAGCTGGTCTTGTATTGCGTTTGCTTTATACTGGCAATACCACGCCTGTATGTGGTGTCCAATCGGCTGCACTTTAGTCAGGTTGTGTTCACACGTTGCAGTTTTATCGCAGTACTGTTGCTGTGCTGGGTCACTTCAGTGAAAATGCGGCACTGCTGTGAAAGTTCTGTGAAAAAACTGAGTTGTGTGAACATGGCCTGAATGACATTGAATTCTGGTTGTTGTTATTTCTCATTAATTGACCAGTCCTATTATACCACCTTATGGCACCTCAGTATCTACCCCCATAGTGCCCACACACTGTATTTGCCCCTGTTTTTCCACACAGTATAATGACCCCCTGTTGTGCCATTAAATAAGAGCTTCCATTTTGTGCCCCATACGTACCTCTGTTGTTGTGTTGCTCCCTACAGCCGGTGGAGGCCACAGATGATGCCTTCTGGGACCAGTTTTGGTCGGACTCGGCCACCTCTGTGCAGGATGTATTTGCCCTGATCCCGGCTGCTGAGATTCGTGCGGTACGAGAGGAATCTCCTTCAAACTTGGCCACACTATGTTACAAGGTAATGATGTCAGACATTACTGTTTATTACTTCATGGACATCTTTGGCACTTCGGAAATGTTCCTATTAACATATTTCACTATCTCTGCCCTGAAGGTGGTGGAAAAACTGGTAGCGGGTGCCGACAGCGGTTGTCACTCAGACACAGAGAAACAAATGGTGTTGAACTGTGCTCGGCTGCTGACTCGTGTGCTGCCATACATCTTCGAGGACCCGGACTGGAGGGGATTCTTCTGGTCATCGGTGCCTGGTGCCGGGCGCAGCCAGGTAACCTGCCAGAGAAAACTTTTATTTATTTATTAGGGGTACTCCAGAGAAAAAAGAAACTGGTGTAAAAAAGATACCTTAAATCTTCCAGTACTTATCAGCTGCTGTATGTCCTGCAGGAAGTGCTATAGTCTGACACAGTGCTCTCTACAGCCACCTCTGTCCATGTCAGGAACTGTCCAGAGCAGGAGAGGTTTTCTTTTGGGATTTGCAACTGCTCTGGACAGTTCCTGACATAGACAGAGGTGGCAGCAGAGAGCACTGTGTCAGACTGGAAAGAATACACCACTTCCTGCAGTACATACAGCAGTTGATAAGTACTGGGAGATTTTAAATAGAAGTAATTTACAAATCTATATAACTTTCTAAAACTAGTTGATTTAAGAACATTTTTTTTCCCTCTGGAGTACCCCTTTATTATGTGCTGCATGTTTTCACTTATTGAGTCCGGGTGTACTGCCTTCCTGTGTCTTTCAGGATGATGATGACGAGGATGATGGATCGCGTCCACTAGCTGAATCTCTGCTCCTTGCCATTGCCGATCTTCTTTTCTGTCCCGATTTTACAGTGCAAAGTCACAAGAAAAGTGGGACGGTATGAACACATACGTACAATGCTCTTGTTTTTCTATCTAAGTGGGTGAATGTTTTATTTCTTGCCAGCTCTGTCAGTGTCTGGATGACATGCAGACGTTCTCCCAGTGCCTTCTGTTAAATTTCAGACTTATTAGATTATATGAGCGCTGGTGAGTCCCTTCTATTGTCTCACCCATTCTGCTTCCTGTCTGGTAAAGCAAGACGTGTACATGTAGAGAGACCAGCAGAGCCCACACTGCAGGGCCAGCATTCAGTGGGGAAGCCATTAAAGGGACTTTACAGTAATCCTTAAAGGGGTTATCCAGCGCTACAAAAACATGGCCACTTATCCCCCTCTCGTCTTCAGTTCAGGTGTGGTTTGCATTTAAGCTCCATTTACTTCAATGGAACTGAGTCTAAAACCCCACCCAATTAGGAGACAAGAGGGGGAAAAGTGGCCATGTTTTTGTAGTGCTGGATAACCCCTTTAACACCTGGACGACGGCACTGTATCTGTATAGCAAACCATCGCTAGGGAGGTACAGAGAGGGTTCATGACGTGAGACCTCTCAATACCGTTCTGCTCCAGTTAAATGGCTTGAAAAGCCCCCAATTCATTTGCGGGTGGCTGATCTTGTATACTTACCAGGGCCTCAGCTCCAACGCTGTCCACACCTCACAGATTGCTTCAGGCTACTTTCAACAGGCTAAAGCAGTTGAGTAAACAAAATATCGATCAACTGCATTGATTCCTATGAGCAATCGTGGTATAGCTCCTAGAAGTGTGTGTAAAAAAATAGAGATCAAAAAGTCACATATATGCAAGCAAAATACCGATAAAAAGTATAGGTCATGGCATTATAAGGAAATCTGTTATAAGGATCATAAGGGTATGTGCACACTACGGAATCCCAGCGGCTCACCCACCAGAGATTCTGCAGTTCGCCCCCGCTCACATCTCCGCTGCTCCCATAGGCTTCATTGTTTGGTTTGCCAGATTCCGTCATCCGTCCGAAGAACAAGGGGGTCCATTCTTCGGGCTGACGGCGGAATCTGGCAAACCATAGAATAAAGCCTATGGGACCAGAGGAGATGCGTGCGTCCGCAAGCGGGGGCGAGCTGCAGAATCTGCGGCGGGTGAGCTGCCGGGATTCTGTAGGGTGCACATACCCTAATAGAGCAATTTTAAATACTTTTTTTTTATGATCAAATAAAATATAAGTGATATAAATTGCCAGTAGTATGGCACCGTTCGGGTCCCACTGATGCCCACGTGACCTCTTCTCATTAGCTAAGGGCCAACCGGCTGCTAATAGTCAGACTCCACAACGCATCTCTATGAGAGTGCTCTTATAGAGATGCATTTGGGACCCTGACTTCTGGTCTTCAAAACAAGTTTTTAAAGAAGAAGGTCAGAAGAGCCGCGACATCACTGCCGCGGGACCCGAGCGATACTGTGCCACTGGAAACTGATCGTCAATGGTACTTGTACATATCAGACACGTTTTCTTACTCTAATCATAAGCATTTCTTTATGGCGTTAAATCTATAAGTGAGTGTTTGGATCTTTTTTTCTCTGTAGGACACAGCAGAGGACATTCACACCCTGGACAGCTGTGAGTACATATGGGAAGCAGGTGTTGGCTTTGCGCACTCTCCGACACCCAACCACACGCATGACCTCAACAGGTAGGTGAGCATCTCTCCTGCAACAAGTAGAAGTAGAACATTTGGTAGTGACTAGAGTTGAGCGAACCTTGAGCGCGTTCGGGTTTGTCTGAACCTTAGCGTGCAGCATTTGATTACTGGTGGCTGCAGAAGCTGCATACAGCCCTAAGGCTGCCTGTAAAACATGGCATGGCTGTATCCATGTTTTCCATGACTCCCTAGGGCATTTGACAGATTATTGAAGCCAAAGCCAGGAACAGACTATAAACAGAGAACAGGTCATAAAGGAAAGACTGCGATTTTTCCTTTCTTTTCAAATCCATTCCTGGCTTTGGCTTCAATAATCTGTCAGATAAATCTCTGTGTAAACCCACCATACGTAGAGCTTACTCCACTGGGGTAACATTGATTTGTTAATCTCAATTACTCCATTGGCCCCTGCTCAGTTATGTTCCTGATCCCCCGGATCATTTTGTAAAACTGAAGGGACAATTGATATCCTCTTCCACTAAATTTTTGGTGGCCAAAATGGTAGGAAAAAAGATGATTTACCAAAAATAATTTGTAAAACATAAATGGCGTTTTTCTTTTTCTTTTAGGACAGAACTTCTCAAACTCCTCCTGACATGTTTCTCTGAGGCGATGTATCTTCCACCTTCATCAGAGAACAGTGGGACAAGCAACCCGTGGGTGCAGTTTTTTTGCTCCACAGAAAATCGGTATGTACAGTATAGGGATAGTGCAGTGCTCTTCCAGATTGGAGAAATTTATTGATCCACTTTCAATCTGTGATTGGCTCATAAAGATACAGATATTACTTTATTGTTTTATTGATTTGTTACCTATATGTTATTTTTCCTTTTTAATCATTTAAAGAAAATTGGAGAGGCTAATGTGTATTCCTTATGTCAGCGGGGATTAATGGTAGAAGAATGGGGGAGTTCAGTGATAGATTGTTCTACTATGGAGGCCCTGTGCATGTTTTTAATAGGGTCAGCAGGGTCATCTTAGGGTCCTTTTACACATAGATTTATCTGACACCTTTTTTAAGACCAAAGCCAGAAACAGACTATAAACAGAAAACAGGTCATAAAGGAAAGATTGAGATTTCGTCTCTTTACAAATCCATTCCTGGCTTTGGCTTCAAAAATCTATCTGTGTCTTTTTTTTTCATTACCTGCCCTTTGCTGGAGATACCGGAAGCAAGGATGCTACAAGATTCCCCTGTACGGCCTTTCCGAAGATTCGGTGGCATGATTGAAGTGCTGCATGCTTTGAACTGTCCCATTCAAACAAATGGGATCGGTTCAAAGATCTGTTCCCCTACGGCGCTTTGCTACTACGCCAGAAGGAAACTGAGCCAGATCACCATATGAGTGTAAACCCAGCCTAACAAATATCTGTATATTTCCCCTATATGACGAGACGTTAGTAAATAATAATTCCACCCTGCTGATATACCCCTATATTCAGTGCTTAAAGAGGACCTGTCACCCCCCGTGCCGGGGTGACAGGCTCCCGACCCCCAGCTAGATCCCCTTATACTGACCTCATCCTGCTCCCGGGACTCGGCGAGATGAGGTCAGTATAAGGGGATCTAGCTGGGGGTCGGGAGCCTGTCACCCCGGCACGGGGGGTGACAGGTCTCCTTTCAAAGGGGTTTCTAGGCAAAATAAAAAGTTGCAGGACAGCTGGGGGAGGTTTGAACATAACCACCTCCCAATTCTTTCCAGTGCTGCAATTGTGAATAATAGTTTCAGCAACAGTGCTTCATGGGGTATTCTCCCCTTAGGCATTTGTGACATATTCCCTTATGAAACCCACTCATATCTGCAGTACAGGGGTTCCCCAACCCATCTGCTTAGGTGGCCGCCCTTGTACAGCTCTCTTCATTCGCTTCTATAGGGATTCAGACAATAATCAAACACATTATGATGCAAAGAAGCCAAAAAAATAAATTGAAGCAGTGACCAGTAAGACACATGATATAGTCGTATGAAATACACGTCTGATCAGTGAGGATCCCATCCCTGGGACCTGGATCTCCTGAACAGGGGTCCTCCAACTGCATCAAGGTAGGGAAGGAATGAGATTTTTTCACCCATGCACACAGCTCTCTCTATTCATCTCATGAGATTTAGAGAAACAGCCGTGCAGGACACTTTGTTCAGTCAACCTAAATAAGCAGTAAAAGTAGAACTCAAGGGAAAATGAGACTCTGTAAGGTAAAAAATTTTCAGCCTTAACAGCCTATCCAGGTAACAAAAACAATATTCTAAACAATCCCCCTTTCTTATGCCACCCTATGTCTATTATACATCTATAACCTATCTTGCACCTTTTCCCTGTTTTTTTCCCCTCATACTTACCCACTGTGGACATCTAAAATCATCTTCTCTGTGTCCACTCTGACCACGCTCAGCTCCCTCTCACCCCCCACCCCCTTTGTAGACACAGGACATGTGATCGTCTCTCTGGGGGCTAGGTTAGCTGCCTATTGACTTGGAGACATTATCTGCATCATCTCCTTGCACCTGTGCTGCTTCCATCGACTTACATGTGTCCCTTAGCCTAGGTCTCTGTAATATGAAAAGTTATAGTTCTATCTGTGCTTGCTGTCAGTGAATGCAGAAATATGTACCTGTCTTTGGGGCTCAGCTCTGTATATTGTAAGTGTTATAGATGTTCTTAGAGTCTGGATGGAACTAAAATATTTTCATTCACAGTCAGCAAGCAGAGATCTAAACCTACACTACACCCCCCACCCTCAGTAAACAGATGCCCGTCTGTTATGTTAGCTACACCATACGCACGTCAGCTCTGCTACATCATCAGCGAGTAAGGAATACATATTGGGGGATGTGATCTAAAATCAGTAAAAAAGACAGTCCTGTGTTTACTGTGCAATAGTAATTACAGCAGTGGGCAGGAAAGAGAGATAAAGGAGTGAGGATGCAAACTGACCAATCAGGGAAATGCATGATGGGAAATGTTTCCTGGCTGGCGCCATCTTGGATATAGATCGGCTTTTACAAAAACTTGTAACTCAGGAATGGCAGCAGCTAGAAAGACAGGAGATGGCTCAAAATACTCAGAGGGACTTGGTGAGTAAGACCAGCTAGTATTTAATTTGTTAGCTCCTATGTGGATAACCCCTTTAACATTTGCCATACATTGGCCTGACCATATCTGGGTTGTTATGTAGCAGTAGAAACTACTGGTAACACATACAGACCTCATTGCTATTGTGGACAGCTGTATATGTTGCATACAGTCACCATGTTTGACAGTGTCTCCCTGTAAGAGATAATTATATAAGGGGGTCAGTCATTTTCTTTCACAGTAACTTTTCTATTTGTCTAACGGCGGTTTTATGTTGTGCTTTCTTTCCTCTCTGCAGACACGCACTGCCCCTCTTCACATCCCTCCTGAATGTAGTATGTGCCTACGACCCCGTCGGTTATGGAATTCCCTACAACCATTTGCTGTTCTGGGATTCCCGCGAACCATTGGTTGAGGTCTCTGCCCAACTGCTCATTGTTACATTGGACTCGGACCCCGCCACCACAACCGGCCCCAGCATGGACGGCACTACCACCAGTACTGCCATGGATGAGGGTGATGTACGTCCCACTCCACACACAATGCATATCATGTCCTCACTGCTGAGTATATACTAATCCTCTTCACCTTTCTCTTAAAGAACCCAACACCAGACAATCTGTTTGTGAATTATCTGTCACGGATCCACAGAGAGGAGGTAAGGAGATGTAGCATGCTGGTACGTGTAGTGTACATCTAGCTTATACAAGGTCACCACTGCTCTTCCCTGGATTGTGCCATTACTATGAAGAGACGTGTAGTAATCTTACTTATTTTCACAAAACTTTGATACTGAGACAGACCCTTCTTATTACCTCCTAGGACTTCCAGTTCATCTTAAAGGGTCTCGCTCGTCTGCTCCTTAATCCTCTCACTCAGACATATCTACCAAATTCAACTAAGAAAATCCAGTTCCACCAGGAGCTGCTGGTTCTCTTCTGGAAGCTGTGTGACTTTAACAAGGTGGAGATTTGTTCTGTCCTTGTAGTGGGTGTATGACTAGAGCAGGTCGGGGTCCTTGGTCTCTCACCGTTGCCTTCCCTCTCGCCTCCACAGAAATTCCTGTTCTTTGTTCTGAAGAGCAGTGACGTCCTGGATGTACTGGTACCAATTCTGTTTTTCCTGAACGATGCCCGAGCGGACCAGTGTGAGCCTGCATTCTCCTTGTTTCTTCCCTCATGTCTTCCGTCTTTATCACCTTTCCCTTCAGTTTTATTATTTTTTTTTTCTAATCCTATTGTTGTTTATTATGCTTTTATGTTCTTCTTCTTGCAGCCCGTGTTGGTCTCATGCACATCGGAGTTTTTATTCTTTTGCTGTTAAGTGGCGAGAGGAATTTTGGAGTTCGCCTCAACAAGCCGTACTCTGTGAGAGTCCCGATGGATATTCCGGTGTTCACAGGAACACATGCTGACCTGCTTATAGTGGTGAGTGAGCCCTTAGCTTTGTACATAGGACAGATGCGTTTAGCCCGTATCATATAAGTGGGAAGTGACTGCTATTCTGCTTCTTTTTTTCTGCTTAGGTTTTTCACAAGATCATCACCAGTGGGCACCAGCGTTTACAGCCTCTGTATGACTGCCTGCTGACCATCATAGTGAATGGTACAGTGATGGGGACTACACAATGGGAATAATTTGTCTGCTTAGGTTTAGACATCATCATTTCTTTTACACTTTAAAAGAGAAGTCCAGTGAAAATAAAAAAAGGCAGGCAGGAGGGTGCGGAAACATAATAAACAAAGTATACTTACCAGTCCTCGTGCCCCCATAGGTATACTTTGTATGCTATGTTCCTGAACCCCCTTCCTGCCTTTTGTTTTGTTTCACTGGGCTTCCCCTTTAGGCTATGTTCAGTGGATTGAAAACACAAAAACTAGGCAAATCTTTCCATTATAATTTTGCCCTGTGAGTTTGCCCTGGTTTTGGTTGAAAAAAGACTGACGGAAATACCATGTGTGAACATGGCCTGAAGCTGCATATACTGAAATTTTTTTGAACCAGATAAGACACATTGTAGCATATGGGATAAAGGGAAAAAAAACTTTAGGCAAACCCTTCTAGTTCTTCTTATCTCTGGGGTAAAACAGTAACTTATGTACAAATATGTGAATAGCATACACAAAAAGGTTCGAGGATAGAGGGAGCGGAGTGATGTAAAACCTGGGCTGCAGTACTACACTACACCACTGGATGTCGCCCTGTCAATTTTGAAATAACCCACTAAGAGAATTTTACACGAAAAAACAATGGGCTTAGTTAATTAAAAATCAATTAACTTTTCTTATGTATTAAAAAGGTACCAGTGTGTATTGGTATCTTTTTTAATTCATAATAAAAATGAATTGATTTTTAATTAACTAAGCCCATTGTTTTTTCGTGTAAAATATATGAATGGACAGTACAGAGATCTTTGTAGTGATCTTTCTACACCTAGGCCTGTAACCACGACAAGGGGGCATTCTCTACGCCTAGACAGAGGAGAGAAGATTTCACCATCAGCACAGACGGGATTCTTTACTGTACCAGCAGTGAGACTATGGAACTCTCTGCCACATGATGTTGTCATGGCTGATTCATTAAATAAGTTTAAAGGAGGCCTGGATGCTTTTCTAGATGAATATAATATTACAGGTTATAGATTACATGTGATAGAATGCTGATCCAGGGATTATTCTGATTGCCAATGGAGTCGGGTTGGAATTTTTCTCCCTGTGAGGGGGCGATTGTCATCTGCTTCATAAAGGGTTTTTCCTTCCTCTGGATCAACACAGTAGGATAGAGGTTGAACTTGATGCACTTTTTTTTTTTTTTTTTCCTTGACCTTATTAACTATGTAACTAAACAAGAAAACTTTTAATATGCCAGAGAGACCTGTCAAAAGTAGTTTTTTTTTATTGGTCAGTGTAGATGTAGGAAGACTTTCTGGCAATCATATTGGCCCACATAAGAGCTGTGATCAGCAAAAAGTTGAGGCTTGAAAACAGGATTTCATTTTCAACATAACGGACATTATTTGCGCAATTCCGTCCGGTTTTGTAAAAACACAGCCATATTTCATAAAACCGGACGAAATTGCGCAAATAACGGACGTTATTTTCAACATAACGGACGTTATTTGCGCAATTTCGTCCGGTTTTATGAAATGCGGCCGTGTTTTTACATAGTGTGAACCCGGCCTAAAGGCGTTCCAGAGAATACGTTATTTTTATTATTTTTTATTATTATTATTATTATTATTATTATTATTTTAGGTTGTAAGGCTGTACAGGTATGAGTAGGTCTTCTTTTGTCCACTAGGTGGCACCTGGAGCATACCTTTTGGTACAATACAGTCATTTTAAAACCGTCCATAGCTGTTATGCTGGCACTATCCAGATTGCCACATACGAGAATATAGCCCTAGAATATTGTTTGCTCTTGGCTGTGTTTTTTTTTTTTTTTTAATTCGTTTTTCCAAATGTTTTTATATTTAAAAAAATTACGAATATTACATGCTGATGCATCATGGGATTGACTGCAGGTTTATAAGAGAGAATGCTATTTTATATTTGAAAGTTGGGATGGTGGCTGATCAGAGGTCACATGACCCAGATAGATGAATAAAATGTATGGGTGCAGCTGAGCTGGGATAAAACAGAGGACACTGCCCTCTGCACTGTTGGTTTTATCTCTATATTTATTGCTTTTTGTTTTCGCTCAATTTTGTGCTGTTTAGTTTATACTTTACTCTTTTGTCGCACAGTATCCCCGTACTTGAAGTCCCTTTCCATGGTGGCGTCTAACAAGCTGCTGCATCTCCTTGAAGCGTTCTCCAGCTCTTGGTTCCTCTTCTCCTCTCCGCAGAATCACCATCTTGTCTTTTTCCTGCTTGAAGTTTTCAACAACATTATCCAGTATCAGTTTGATGGTGAGTTTCACTTTGGTGGGGGTCCTGGTAAGGGGGGCGGGGGTCTCCTATTTGTGTGTTGTGACATTTGCACTCATCTTTTTCCTATTTTATTCATTCTTTATCTGAACCATGTTCATGACTATTACTTTTCTAGGTAATTCCAGCCTAGTTTATGCCATTATCCGGAAACGTAATGTATTTCATCAGTTAGCGAACCTACCGTCAGACACTCCGTCCATCCAACGTGCACTTCAGAGGAAAAAGAAAACAGCTGAACCCTTGTCTCGCACCAATTCTCAAGATGGCGCCTCCATGGAAGGCTCCCGGCCTGCTGCCCCCGCAGAACCTGGCACCTTAAAGACCAGTCTAGTGGCCACACCTGGTAAGGCTCTGTTGTGATTTCTTTTCTATGTGAAAGGACCCAGTTGTGTATTTCATATTGGAGTCTTCTCCAAAAGCAAGAGTCTTCCATCTGTAGACAGCGGTTTGGGGGGTTCTGGTCCCTCGTCAGTACAGAGCAGGATGCTGGTTGACTACAGAGATGCCTTTTAGAGGAAACTCTGGTTCGGCAAGGATGATATTGATTAGGACTGATTGACTCCTTCATCCTGACAGGTATAGAGAAGCTGACCGAAAAGTCCCAAGTATCAGAAGATGGGACCCTACGAGCTGTGGACCCAGAAGATCCTTCATCACCTGGAGAAAGCAGCCTATCCCGTCCATTGAGTGACACAGAGTCTCAGAGCGGGGTGCGTGATCTTAAGATCTCCCTTTCCTTTTCTACGGCCGTTCATACAGGTTTCACGTTCTGTTCTTGTGATCACTGTATTTTTATTTGGAATTATTGAAACTTTTGCATAGAAATATATACAGTATTGATGGTGTCAGACATGGCAGACGTTATCAGTTCTCTAAAGTCATTGGGGGAGATTTATCAAACTGGTGTGAAGTAGAACTGGCTCAGTTGCCGCTAGCAACCAATCAGATTCCACCTTTCATTTTACTAACAATCTGTGAGGAAAGTAACATGGAATCTGATTGGTTGCTAGGGGCAACTGAGCCAGTTCTACTTTACACCAGTTTGATAAATCTCCCCCCCCCATTGTTTGTTTCTATCTTGTCTTCTGAGCTAGCCAGAAAATGCTCCTGTATGTTACCTGGATTTGTCTCTAATGGTGATGTACTTACATCCTGCAGGAAGCCGCACAAGGCCGGCAGAGCAGACGCCACTCCAGCGCTTCTTCTCAGTGGAACCCAACTACGGACTGGGTGAGTCAAAAGGGGAAGCAGCAGGTGTGAGTAAGTGAAAAGTGTGTTGAAGGAGTTGTCCAGGATTTGAAAAACATTCTTCTTAAAACAGTGCCACATCTGTCCTCAGGTTATGTGTGGTATTACAGCTCTATTCAAATCAACAGAACTGAGCTGTAATGCCAAACATAAACTAAGGACAAGTGTGGTGCTGTTTAATAAAGAAAGCTTCCATGTGTTTTTAATTCTGCATAAACCCTTTTAATTTCAGCCACATCACCATATCACTGACTGGTAAAAGTGTGGTATAGGTGCACATTATTCTCAAGCATTTCCCTGAACTGTTTTATATATTTTTCTTTTCAGTTTTATTACTGTTAAAAATAGTCAGTGCTGAAGCTTTAGCCTTTATACATCACCTATGAATACGGGTATATGACAGTGCCGCTGTCGTAAATCGTAGCTTTCACAACCTAGCTCATCACTTTACAATATAGGAGTTGTGTGAAATCCGCAGCAGTAAAAAACAGTGTGTGTCTCTGAATAGCTAAAGCGGAAGTGTAACATATCCATCACCTCTGACAAGCTTGGAAATATGCTCAGTACAATATGTGCAGATTGGGCTCTGTTCACACCATCTTTGGGCACTCTGTAGCAGGTATATGTCTGGAGTATTTACTGTATGTTTGTACTGTGATAGTTCTATAAAATCTATGGAATATTTGTTATCGACAGGTCATGTCATGGAAGGTGAAGCTTCCCCTACAGACAATCATGAGGCTCCTGCAGGTCCTGGTTCCACAAGTAGAGAAGATCTGCATTGACAAGTAAGATTGGGTATCTTAGTGGAGTTATGGCTCCAATGACATTGATAGTATAAGCATATAAGGGCCAGCTGGCTACATGGTTCCTCTGAGCTGATGTAGTGACCAGACTCCATCCCTTCTGCCTCTGCAAAGCCAGTGGTATTGTCATGGGGAATGTAAGCTACACTAGGAGCACCATAGTAGAGGGAAAGAAAAGATCCAGATGGCAGACATCCAATAAGTAACACATGAACTGGTATACTAGTATGTAGAATAGATCTTCTACATTCTTCTCTAATATTTGTCTAGTTTTTTAAGTTTATTTAGCGCTTCTTTAATGCACTAAAGAGTGCTAGTTTTTAGAAATTTACTTTTGACTTGTTATCGGGCATGTAAAAAGTTATTGATTGCAGCAGGTCTCACTATGATTAGGAGATATAGCTTTGGAGAGAGCACATCCACTCCCCGGCAGTATCTCCTGATCGGCTTATTCCAACAATTTTAGTCTATGAGGCTACATTGTTGGAATTAGTGAGTGGCTGTGCTTTCTTTCTGGCTTTGCCTCCTGATCACAGTGCTGAGACCCACTGCAATCAATAACTTCTGACATAAATGAGGCTGTAGCCATGTTTTCCCAGACTCTCTAGGGCTGCAACTCCTCCAGCAACTGGGATTTTATTGCCGACCGATCAGACTCGAGCACGCTCGAGTTGCACTTATCTATACTGATGACATGTCAAAAGTCCTATTTAATAACAGATACTCTTTAACTTAGTAAATTGTGACGGTCATCTAAATACTCATGTAATACGAGGCCTCTCTAATTCACAGGGGACTCACTGATGAGTCTGAGATTCTAAAGTTTCTCCAACATGGCACCCTGGTGGGGTTACTGCCTGTGCCTCACCCCATTCTGATCCGCAAATATCAGGCCAACGCTGGCACTGCGATGTGGTTCCGCACATATATGTGGGGGGTCATCTACTTGAGGTAAGAATATCATACTAATTCTGACATTTTACGGGATGTGTGAATGCAGCCTTACACAGTGCATAATAGCAGTAATACCAGGCACTGCCACTACCAAAAGTATGATGCTGTTCCAAGTACGCAAAGAAAGGGGAAGCTCTATTAGCTGCTTGGTGGGGTAAACATTAAAGCGACTCGGTACCCACAATCTGACCCCTCCAAACCGCTTGTACCTTCAGATAGCTGCTTTTAATCCAAGATCTGTCCTGTGGTCCGTTCGGCAGCTGATGCAGTTATTGTCCTATAAATATAAATATACTTTTAAACTTGAAGCTCGTGCCAAACGGGAGTATCTGTGCCCTAACTTTGCACCACCCCTTCGTCCCTCCTCCCCACCCTCTACATCATTAGAAATGCTACTGAAACATTTTCTCCATGCTGAACATTGCACAGGTGATTAACGATCCAGCCCATGTGCCGGGCTGCCACAGGTGGGGAATAGGAGACAATCTGCCTGAAGCATTCCTAATAAAGAGGAGGGACAGAGAGGTTGTGCAAAGTTAGGGCACAGATACTCCCTTCTGGCACGGGCTTCAAGTTTAAAAGCATTTTTTTAGCACAATAACTGCATCACCTTCCAAATGGACCGCAGGACAGATCCTGGATTAAAAGCAGCTATCCAGTGGTACAAGTGGTTTGGGGGGTCAGATTGTGGGTAGCCGCTTTATAGGGGTTATCCAGCTTTAAAAAAACATGGACACTTTCTTCCAGAAACAGCACCACGCTTGTCCTCAGTTTGTGTGCAGTATTGCAGCTTTGGTCTCATGAAATGAATGGAGCTAAATTGTAATACCACACACAGCCAGAGGACAGGGGTAGAGCTCTTTTCACTTGAAATTAACTATGTTTTTCTAGTCCCTCATTCTGTAGTCTTGGCATTAAGGAACTCCTTATGACATATGATTTACTTTTGCAGGAACATGGATCCTCCTATTTGGTATGACACTGACGTGAAGTTGTTTGAGATCCAGAGGGTTTAGACATAACCATTAATTATTAACATCAGCTAAGTACTTGTCATCCATGAAGCCATCAAGTCTTGTCATAGGATGTCCCCTTCCTGGCGCTCAAGTGTTTGCACAAGTTATTGACTACTTACTCCCAAACCTCTATCTGCTTCATGGAGCGACAGCGTATCTTCCCGTGTCTACTACTGATAAGCCTTTGTTATTTTTATATTCTTGTTTTACAGATTGATTTGCTGTGTAGTTGAGAACTTTGTAGCTGCTTTTAGATTATGATTTCTGGCATCTCTCGCCGGTGTCATAATGGGCCACATATCACCGGAGCCAAGTTTACACAACGTTCTTGCTACATCTGTATTGTTTGCCCACATTGTCCGGTCTATGGGTGGGCAATGAGCCTGTGTTTAAAGAGCAGTTCCTCCTGGTAATGTTAATCACTATATGATTTGCACCTATTTTACCTGAATACATATCGCTCTTAAAGGGATATTCCTGTATATGCCACAAATGTGTAATATATGGAGGCCCCACCTCTCCGACCTGCACCTGTCAGATTGTGGTCCCTCTTGTTGCAACAGCCAGAGGTGGTCGAGAAACCGAGGGCCGGGAGGCTCTCGGATTAGATGTTTGCCACAGAGGTGGGATCTGCATTTATTTAACATTTGTGGCATATCCTTAGGATATATGTGTTGAGATAAGAATGCTCCTTTTAAATCATGTCCACCGTTTTGTTCTTTATAAAAAAAAATTATGGCTTTCTAAACCTTACATGTCCTGAACTCATTCAGGAATATAGTTAGAGCTGTAGTCACAGTTTTGCCGGTAGTTATTAGACATAGTCATCATGCATACTGACAGACACATCCCATACTACTTAGCATTGCTCCTACAATGGTGTGTATTGTACAATTTCAATGGTGTGTACAATTGTACAATGGTGTGTATCCTACAATTTCAGTGTACATTATAAGTAGTGTCCTCACATTACTTACCGACAGCAGCTCCCTGTGTACCTCCAGGCTGGACTGTCCTGCTCTGATGATTCTGTCCATAGGATGGCTGACATGACGGAGCATGTGACCAGGCCCCGCCCCCATTGTCCACCATAGGCATATACAAGCCCAGTGTGGACTTTTGAGGGTGGGACATGGTCACATGCTCATCCATGTCTGCCATCTTATGGACAGAATCACCATAGAGCAGGACAGCACAGCCTGGAGGAGGAGAATCTGATTTTAGATCTGTGAGGTACACAGGGAGCTGCTGTCAGTGTATACAGTGAGTACACTTACTAATACTGTACACTGAACGATTTTACTATAAAGTGACCAACCCCTTTAAGGAACTCTCATTCCTCAGGCATCGATCTGTACAAAGATGAGTAATGCCGTGCATTTAAGACATTGCTTTACTTTTTCTGTACATTAGCTCTATACGTGTAATCCCATACAAAGGTGGACATAGCCATATACAAAGTATAAACTGCTCGGACACCAACCATTTATGCCCAGAGCTGATGTCCATTTTACCTCTTATCATGGCATTGAGGGGAAGTGAAGATGAAACGTGTTACTGTGGTGAAGAAGCCTCTTGTGAGATATCTGGATCATGGAAATGACATTTAGGGACCATTAACTTTAAAACGCACCATAATATCTACTAGATAGATGCAGTCTGTATACATGTATACCTGTCGTCCAGGAGGAATTGCTCTTCCTGCCCCTTGTTACATAGCACTACATCTCCTGTATGTGAAATCAGATAATCTATTAAATTATATTAATAAATTGATCTATAAGTATTAATTGTTGTCACGTGTCTGTGCATGTAAGCAGGTTAAGGGTAACAGTGCTATACGTCTATTGCACTATAAATCCATTACTTGTTGGTACACTGTTGTATCACTGCCTCTATCCGTAAAACTAGGTCTATACTGATGCACTATGTGAAACCAAATACAGTGGTACCTCGGTTCTCGAACTTAATTGGTTCCGGAAGTTGGTTACGACTAGGGCTGGGCGAATTTACAGTATTAGCGAAGCAAATCGCTTTGCTAGGCTCGGCAGTCGGCTTATCAGCCTGCGACCTTTAAACTCTGGATCCAGTTCTGGAAAACTTCCCCCAGTTATGGGGCCCTTGCACGCTGAGTAAAAGAGGCTTAATTTTCCAGCGGAGTCCACTCGAAATTCTCCCTGTCCTAAAAGTTTTTAGAATGTATTACAAACCCTGATAGGAAACATTCTGGGAAGGGTAAGGAGGATCTCTCCAGCTTGGTGTTAAGACTATTCTCAAATGGCCATTGTGGAACTTGCACGCTGTTCCTGTGTTATGTCAGGTCTGTTGAGTAGGCAAGATGTCTTCTAGATATACCACAATACAGGCATAGATCACCGAAGGTATAGTTGATGAACTCTCTAAACACTACATGAGCGTTGCATAGGCTAAATAGCATGGCCATGACCATCTCAAGTGTTTAAACCTTCTATTTGTTGGCTTCTTTGATGGTTCGCACATTCTATGGGCAGAGTCAGGAGCAGCCGAAGAAGAGACAGAAGTAGCCAGAGCTTGGCAGAAAGAAGTAGGGCTTCAACCATGTGGACAGAATGACAACATTGTCTGCCAGGGATAGTGGCTGTATATTGGCATCTATTCATGGTTCTGTGATTTGTTCTATAACACTATTATATGATCATTGAATACAGTGTTCACCCACTGTACTGTACATATATAGCAATGTATTATCTCCATGTTGGCTATAGTACATTGGACACCACAGGACAGAACAAGCCTATTAGCCACACAAGCATATAGTATCAGAATATTTTTTACAAAATTTAATGTTATTTTTCCTCTGGATTTCTCCCCAACTATTATCACATCTTTGCATTGGATGTTTCCCATTTTGTATAATCTGCATTCCCAGTAAATTGAATGATTTGTTTTTCTTTACAAAAAGAATGGTTGAAACAAATTATAATGGAAACTTATTTGCTCATATTTGTAAGTGAATAATTTGATTTTTTTGCCCATTTTTGGTCTACGTTCTATTCATGAACCAGTGTTCGACAGGCATATATTTTTTAGATTTAGGGTACGTTCACACGTGGCGGATCCGCAGCGGATTTCATCTAAATAACTGAACACAGCATCAAATATGCTGCAGATCTTGTGCGTGTGAACGCACCCTTACTCTTTTTTTTTTCCCAATCTGCCTGTTTTGAGTATTCACCCAAAAATTTGCATAATTCGGGATTTGCACCCAATCTTTTTATAAAGTCACACAAACTGGTGCAGGCCTATATCTGTCAGTACAAGGTAATTTTTATTTGCTTTTTTGAGACTATTTTTCCCCCCACAAATTTAGGAATATTTTGTTAAACTAGTCCTATTCGACCTGATAAAAAAACAACAAAAAAATGTAGATGATGTAGAAAAATCCCACGTCTTAAACTCCATAGTAAATGTCCTCCATTGTCTTTACAAATATAAACCAGGATCAGTCACTTCTGAGTCTTCTTCAGAATTATAACAGGAAATAACTATTCTATATACACATATATACATTTATTATGCAGGTGTGTAAATCTGCGTCTACAGGAGCATTGGTAGTTTACCATCTTCTAACACTTATACCATCCTTCATATACATGGTAATGAGAAGCTGACAGCTCGTGTGAAATGTCTGTTTTATTACCTCTGCAGAGGAAAGTGCCATTACAGGACCCCGTCATACAGGCCAATGTGACTGAGGCCTGCAGTAACCAATGGCTGGCGTATTCAGTTACTGTCATAGGAGCCTGTAATACCAATGACTGTTTCCTCTTCAAAGACAAAAATACTTGTTTTTACACTATATGGACAAAAAGTGTTATTAGGCACTTCCTAATGATTAAATTCAGGTGTTTCATTTAGTCCTGATGCCACAGGTATATAAGATCCAGCCCCTAGAGTCTGATTGTGCGGCATGTGGTTACTGGTGGCTGAAGAGGTTGGATGCAGCCCTAGAGAGTCCTGGAAAACAAGGCTACAGCTCATAGACTCATCTCTACCAGCGTAAAGACTGCATAAAGTTCTGATTTTGGGGGAACAGTTAGGGCTTTGCTGTTCTTTCTTCCAGTATGACTGTACCCCAGCGCATAAAGCAAGGTCCATTAAGGAATAGCTGGTTAGGTCTGATGTGGAGGAATTCCCCACAGACGCCTCCAAGATCTTTTAGGAAGTCTTCCCAGAATTTTGCATTATTTGCTCTAATGCCGAAATGGTGTTATCACATATTTTAACTAGAGATGATTGAACAGCAGAAAATCTTAGGTTCTATAGAACTCGAAACCTTGTCGAACCTTCCGCATTTGATTGCTGATGCCTTCCCGTTCCGTGGGGAAGGAGGACACAGCCCCAGTACTGCCTGGAATTCCGGAATACAGCCTATTACCTAGGCTGATTCCTGGAATTCCAGGCGGCACCTGGGCTGTCTCCTTCTACCCCACAGACCAGGAAGGCATCAGCAATCAAATGTGGAAGGTTCTACAATAGAGATGAGCGAACCGGGTTCAAGTCGATCCGAACCCGAACGTTCGGCATTTGATTAGCGGGGGCTGCTGAACTTGGATAAAGCTGTAAGGTTGTCTGGAAAACATGGATACAGCCAATGACTATATCCATGATTTCCACATAGCCTTAGGGCTTTATCCAAGTTCAGCAGCCACCGCTAATCAAACGCCGAAAGTTCGGATTCAGATCGACTCGAGCATGCTCCAGGTCTGCTCATCTCTATTCGATAAGGTTCGAGTTCTATAGGACCTAACATTCTCCGCTGTTCAATCATCTCTTATTACAACGTGTCTAGAAAAAATCAAGCCCTCCTACAGGTAAGGAAATGGGAAAATGTTATAGCTGCCACTTGAGGTAGAAAAATATGACTGTGCAGCCCAGTAACTAGCAGTACAGATCATATTCATAACAAACATGGTGAAGGCAGAATGGGGTCACTTACAATACTATTAGTGACATCATAACTAAGGACTTGGATGACTGAAGTAATGGTAAGGTGTTACAGCTATTGCATGTGGATGAAGTGCCGTCCATTTGTCTCTTTCCTAGTGTTCAATGGTATTAATACAGAATGATCATTTGGGCGGCTGACAGCATAGGTCAAGGGAGGATTTTTTTCATTTAATGGAGAAATTGCTATTTATAGACTGGTTTTGACCTTCTTGTAATTAATCAAGGTTTGTAAGTATAAAAAGGAGACTGAACTTCATGGACCTTTTTTTAACCATTGTGTAACTTTCTGCAGTTGTGTTTTGGCATCTTCCAAGTATGTAATCCCTAAACCTCCTACTACAACATACTTCCAGGCCAGAATAAGCGTGCACGCGCGAAACAGCTGCATCCTCTTTGGGACGCACCTGTAATGTGACCTGTTTGCCGGAGATCCACCCTGTTTGGAAGCAATAAAAAGCACTAAATGGTGATTGGCCAGTGCTTCTTCATTCTTTCTACAGTATATTGAAGTGTCTCTACAGTAGAGCCCCACTGACATAATGCTTCAGAAGACATCGTTCCATACATAATAGACTGGCCTGGAATCCCTGTTGTCCTTAGAGACAGTGCCGAGTATCAACCTATGCTTCTGTGACTCTGATTGCCTATACCTACTAACCTTTGGACAGGCTCGCAGGACTACCATCTCCAAACCTCAGTACCAGTTATCCCCTCAACATCCCCAGTAACCATTGCTGGCCTCACAATGAAAACTATGACTTTGCAATTTTAAGGCTTTATGCAGAAAACCCATTGTTCATCAGTAGCGGGTTCTCCTTATTGTCTTCAGTCTGTGCGTTCTCCTCCTTATGCTACGTATCTGTGGATTGTACTATTATTCTGTCACCATGTTCTTTGGTTGACATATTCCTTTGCAGAAGAACTTTGTGGACCTTGTGATGACAGAACCATTTCAAGCAGTGATGTAGACTTCCAGCAATCCGCCAACACTGTGCATCCTGTAAAAGACTGAGAGCGGGAGCCCAAAGTTGAGAATTGAAAACCATACTGAAAAGCCATAGTACTCCAGCTCCAGACCATTTGCATATTGAGGATGATCTCCAAAAGCTGACATGATCCAGAGCTGCAAAACAAAGAAAAACATCTAAGGTTGTAGTTTTTGAAGAGGACCATCAAAAATTTCCATGTTAATTGCATGCAGAACATTTATATACTCTGTGTGCATGCTGTGTATGTCTTTTTATATTGCTCCATCATTGGTTATACTAAATAGCCTTTAACGGCATTGAGTAAAGCACCCCATCTACTGGGCTCCCATAATTACAAAAAGAGGGAACTGGTGGTTAGGGAAGTCATTCAATAAACATTTGCCTGGACATTGTAGGAATTGGGGTGGGTGGGACTGCACCACCAAGGATGCATGTTAAAGTGGGTCTAAGTTGTGAAACATGGCAATTCATTCGGAGGACAGCGGAATTCGTCCAACCATAGAATGGAGTCTATGGCACAGGCGGAGATTTGTGCGGGCGTGAGTGGGAGGAGCGACGGAATCCGTTGTGGGTTGTGTCCGGATTCCTCAGTGCTGAGTGGAGTGATCAGGTAATCACTGTAGTTCTAACATTTAGCCAATGGCTGACATGTGGCACCATATCGATAATGAGTGGCAGGTACATGTCAGCAAATATCCGTTTTATGGGGGGCGGGAGAACAGATAAAAAAATGGATGCAATTGTGTGGCCGAGTGTGTTCGCTACACTCGTCTGTGGGCTTGTCAGCCGGCTGCCTTTGATCTCTGCTCCAAAAAGCTGGATGCAGTCCTGTGAAACTTTCAGCATCCAACCTTCAGCTTTTTCAGGCACTTGGAGCAGAGCATAGATCAAAGGCAGCCATCTGAGAAGCCAACGGACGAGTGTAGAGAAGAGATTCACTTCGTCAACACTGTAAATTTGCTCATCTCTAGTCCAGACCTTATCCCTACAATGGCTGCCAATGTAATACAAAATTATTTCATTTTTCTTTAAAACATTACTGGAAAGACTATAACTCACTATAATATTACAGAGCACTAGGAAGAGTGCCATCTCCTTCACCAGTCTGCGGCTGACACTGAGACGTCCAACGTCTTGTAAATAGGCCAGAGATGCCCGCCGCATCTCAACCATGGAGAGCCTTCGAGGGGCTTCGTTATGTTCCTCTTTGTTCTCCTTGGTCACCTGTAAATAGTATTGTTCTCTGTGCTCCTTTGTCATACCTTCTATTATGAAAATATTTTGGAACATATGCTGTAAGATCATCACGATGGAGTATACCAGGTTTAAAGTGTTCAGCAGACTCCATGTACCAGTGGCTATAATAGCAACCATGGAATAATAAGAAATGGAGAACTGACCAAGGGCAGCCCCAAGCAGGAGAATAATTTCCAGACTGCGGGTGTAGTTTTTAGGTGGTTTGATGTTCTTGTTCTGGTGATGTGTATTTATCTCTGGCCTGAGTCTTCGTCTTGTATAATGATTGTCCAGATGTTCTTTCTCATTCTCCTTGCCTACGTCTTGCATTTCAATATGGCCATTGTAGACTTCAATCTCTATTTGCTTTTCATTGTCCTCCTGCTCTTCTTCCTGTATGGTCGTGCAATACTCGATATGTTCCTGGTCCTCAAAGTTCCTATTTTGTATTCCACGTGACTCCTTGTCCTCTTCTTCCCCCTCCGGTTGCCCATGGTCTTTACACTTCTCGAAATTGCGATGTCTACATTCTTTATTCTTCATATGCCCGTTTTCTTTGCTGTGTCTATCAGGGTCTTCACCATTCCCACTTTCCTGTCTTGTATAATCCAAGTGTTTTTTGTCTTTAAAGGTTTGGGCAATTATCCCTATGAAGCAGGCTATCACCATGATGGCCAGCAGAATCATGCTGAACATAAAATAGAGGATGAAGGAGATGTCGGATACGGCTCCGGCTGAAGCTTCTATCTGATAATGGATGAAGATGCAAATCCCAGTAAGTAATGCGGCAGCACCTAGAATGGGACCATACAGGACCCCATGCAGACGAAAGCTGGGATGGGAAAACCCAGAGTGGTGGACTTCTCTTCTGCCAACGTTTCTCCACATTATGAACAGCATGGAAGCACAAATCAGACTGTATTCAAGATTGAAAGGATATAAAGTCACGTAGCCACGCTGAAAAGTCCAACACGTTGAGAATTTCGGGCAAAAGCATCCTTGGTCGTTACTTTCATCTAAGAAGAGAAGTCAATGATAGTAAAGTATGTGACAAGCATGGAAATATCCAGAAATATTACACAAGTAGTGCAGGTGTTGGGTCAGGATTACTTGCCTGATGTGCTGTTGGGTAGTAAGGTCTCCAATTCTCGGTGCACAGAGTCATTTATCACACCCAGGAGCCAAAGCAGTAAATTGGTGGTCATAGCTAACGTGATGCCCCATCTGCAAATGGAAGTGAAATGAGTGGCTGTACGGTACATGAGCTGAACGGAATAAAGTACATAAGGCTGGGCGTTTTTGCTGTCCTTTTTTTCATCCAATTTTTGCACGAAACAGGATGCATTCGTGTGCATCTGCTTTGATCTTTTTTTTCTATTGACTTCCATTCTAAAAAAAAAACGCATCAAATACATCCGTGTTTTTAGCATACACAAAAATGTGGTCGACCACAAAAAAAACAGATACGTTTTTGATCCACTTTTTATTGTAGAAAGACGGATGCACACAAATGCATCCTTTTTTTTTTTTTTTTAATACCCAGCCCAGCCTTGGGTGAATAATTTTGCCTCTTTTTTCTATCGTGATACACTGAGGATTTATTTTTATGTCGGTTTTATATATATATATATATTTTTTTGCATATCTTTGAAAAATCTAGAAGACAGTTTGTCCCTCCTGTCACATGCTGGATTCACGCCTCATTGTGCCTGGTTTAAAGTCTACCTGTCACTAGAGAAACGTCAAAACAGTGGGGGTCTGGGTCTTCAAGCTCCCACCAATCACTTGAACCTACAGGATAAAACATTTGGCTTAGCGTTCATCTCTCCTTCTCGCTGCAGGAGATGGTCCCACAGACTTGAATAGATGTCCATCCAGGGCCAGCGCATTATGCTAATTGGTGAGTGAAGATGAGGCGTCTTCAGGTTTAGTGCCTAGGGCAGCAGCAGCTGTCAATATGGCGTCAGTTAGTCAGTCAGTAATGTGTGTCAGTGATATTTGTCAGTCAGTAAGTGTGTGCGTGATTGTGCATAGCGGATGGATGGGTGAGGGGCCCGCTGAGTCTCTGTAGCCCAAGGGCTGACAAAAACCTGGATCTGGTTCTGTGTCCATCTCCCAGTGACAGTGCCCATTTAAATGGCGCTGGGCAGGGCAGCAGTACTAGTTACAGTCACCTTTGTGTACAGTGCTCTGCCTGGATAAACAACCAACTATGGTCTCCATTCTGCTGATTGGTGATTGTTCTGCAGTTGGGAGTTTCCTGTCTACAACATCATAAACTAAGAATAGGCCATTATTGGAAAGGCCTGGACCACCTACCTAATCCCATTCCATAATATACGTGTTATTCTAAATATCACATTGATATATGTTACAGTAATTTCGTTCTCTGTACCCACCTGCTGATATCGTGTTGCACCTGGATACAGTCCCTGCAGGAAATCCATAGAAAATATGTCTGGAAAGAAAATGTGTAAACAACTGAAAAAAAAGGATATGTTTTGCAAAAGCAGGTGGTACATAATGAAAATGTTCATTATTGGGACGGTTGTAAAGAATTTCGTCAGCTACTCTATATGGTGTGTGCCCTGCCGGCCAATTTCCTATTGAGGTCAATGAGCGCAATTAAATTGAAATACAACCATATTGTTACCTCAAAATTACGGCCGTATTTTGCCGTTATTTTATGGTGTTTGAACATACGCCTATTAAGTTGCTTATAATGCTGGCTCCACTATTGTTCCTCATAAAGTTCTAATATTTTCTTCTCTTACCCCCTTCCCATCTCTTTTCCACTTTTCGATTATATTGGCCACTGGTCTACATAATCTAATCTATATATTATAAATTTGTTTTCTCTATGAAAGTGTAGCTTGATCTTAAATGAATCTTTTTTTTTTTTTTTTACGCAGAATCAATTTTTATTAAAGATTTTAAAGTAAATAACAATAAAAAGATAGAGAAAAGGGTAAAGGGTCAAAATGGCATAAAGAGAAATTCTCCTATTAAGAATTAAATATGTCATTACATAGGGAACACTAGAAGTATAATATATCTGGGTAGCAGAAATAGAAAAAAATAAACTTATATCATGTTTCTAGTAATACAGTGGAGATCCAGAACACAATAAACCTTAAAGTGACTCTGTACCCACAATCTGCCCACTTGTACCTTCAGATAGCTGCTTTTAATCCAAGATCTGTCCTGGGGTCTGTTCGGCAGCTGATGCAGTTATTGTCCTAAAAAACAACTTTTAATCTAGCAGCCCTGTGTCAAATTGGCGTGGCCTAGAGTGTCTGTGCCCCTATGCCCCTATGTCTCTTCTCCCCACCCTCCTCGTCAAATCCTGCCCAGTGGCATTCCTAATGATGAGGAGGGCAAGGAGGAGGGACAGAGGGGCGGTGCAAGCCTAGGGCACAGACACTCTAGGCCACACCAATTTGACACAGGGCTGCAAGTTTAAAAGTTGTTTTTTAGGACAATAACTGTATCACCTGCCGAACGGACCCCAGGACAGATCTTGGAATTAAAGCAGCTATCTGACGGTACACGCGGTTTGGGGGGGGAGGGGGCCAGATTGTGGGTACATAGTTGCTTTACAGCTAAGAAAGAAAAAACATTCCAAACTTATATTTAAAATAAATCAGGAGGTTCGCCATTGGCCTGAAGACGTTTTACCATATCACAATCTCAAGTGCTGAAGTTGACCACCCCATAGAGAAGGAATGGAGCTCAGGCCTTGCATGCGTGGTGTGCACCACCCTGTTGTCGGGATTGGTGAAGAGTCCCAGCGGTCAGACCACCACAGGATAAAATCATGAGCTAGGAATACCCCTCAACACGAAAATGAGAGAACCCACAGAGAGACAATTGGCCGGTGTCACTTAGACATTTATTAGTGCTTATTTCCACAGCATGTGTATGTGTATACCCCTTTGTTTGCATATGGCTGTTGTATTCTGGTCCTGTGTTGCAATCCTATATTCCTTCTACCAAATCATTAAAAACTGATTTAACATATATACAGTCGCTTGGCTCATATAATGGGAATGCTGAAATCTGATGAGAAGGAGTGTAAATGAGGTAATAACCGGCCTAATAACAGCGAGCAGTCGAGCAGACCTACACCTACACTGAGCGTATTAACCATTGACCGTGTTAATAGATTACAAGGCAACATTTATTATTGAGCAGGTTACAAGCAGCTCTCTGGGGTTAGTGATACAGTAGAGGAACATATTACATTACAAAGGGTGTCTGAGCCTTGCCGTTCCCGGACCCCTGCTATGATCAGGTGCTATTGAAGGAGGGGGTTGCTGTCTGTCACTATAGCACAGTGCGCCAGCCTCTCCACAACTTTAGCAATACATTAATTGAGAGAGGGGAAAAAAAAACTAATTCCCGGATTGCCCCTTTAAATGAGATTGTTACTAAAAAGGCTTGTGGTCTCCATAGAGCCCCACAGACCCTTAGACCGTTAGCTCATTGTTGGTAGTTCAACCTCATGTACTCCATTGATATGACGTTGCCAGCTATCGGAGCCACAGCGCCAAAGTGAAGAACGAGTATTTCTATTTTTTGTTCTGGTTCTAGCCTGTGAAAAAATGTTTCAATCTAATGGAAAACCCCATTATCTTACTGTGGGCTTATTATCTTGGCCATATTGTTAGGAGTCGGCCGGCCCCTTGCCGATGTGGTCCCTGGCAACCGGCCCAGCAGAGTGCAGGGAGCATGCCGACGTCGTCCCTATCTACTGGTCAGCCGGGTTGCTAGGGGCGCGTCGTCATCCTTTGATCTTTCCACTTCTGGGGCCCTGCTGTGCCTGTGATAGAGCCTCAGTATCTGAGTGATTTCATGACCTAGCATTTAATTCTGATAAGCATTCCTGGTTTCCCTACTTTTGGCTTTGACTTTAGACTATTCTTCGGACTACGGTTTTGTACCTTACCGACCATGTTTTGCTGACCCTGCTATTCTGACTATGAGTTTGTGTTTGTCTGTCTTGTCCTCGATTTGAGTAACGCCTGTTCAGGCAAGGGACCGTCAACCAGTTATCCGCTGCCAGTTAGGGCAGTCAAGGTACTTAGGCAGGGACAGCGGGTGAGTGCCAGGGCTAGGGCATCACCTGTCCCCTGTCCTGGCACATATACTATATTTTAGACATGCAGTTGCAATCCAATTATAGTTCTTGTCTACAGGACAACATGTGTGTGAATGGACTCATGAAGCACAAATTTCAATTGTATTTTGTTAGGTATATGGTTGATTTTGTCACGTAATGTGAAGCTATGAACACTAGGGCAAAAAAAAAAGCAAAAGTAAAAAAAGCAAAAAAAACATGTTAAATGTCTCAATGTCTTTCCTATTACCTCTTCTTATAAAACTCATCATCTATTCAAAAATAAATCCAAAACATGGCATAAACATAGCACAATGGTTACCTGTATGACTATAAAGATGATTTCCGTGACAGAGAAGACAATATCAGTCGGCAGCTTACATTTCAGCAGGGTTGTATCGTAGCCAATTTTAAAGACGGCCACTAGGAGGCTGCAGGTTCCAAACAGCACAAGGCAAACTGTGGAGAAGGAGAAACAGTTGTAATTTTGAAGAAACATCAATTTGTATTATTATTATTAATATTTATATTTAAAAGAACAGTTGTCCAGCCCATATCTGTATCACAACATTTTAGTTCAGATTCTTCAGTGTAATTAATTTTTAAATCATGTTGTATATTGTTTAACACGGTGCCTCTCAAACTTTTTTAGTGGAGCCTCCCCCAACAGACAAAATGATGCCTGGGCCTCACCAGACTGACCATGAGACCATGCTGGGGCCTCACCATCTATGGTTGAAATCCATGCAAATATAAAGCCTATTGCACAATCTACCCTAAACTCCTAAACTCTGTATAACAAATAATATAAGTACAAAATGAGAAATAATGTTCCTGGAGTTACATATCAGCAAAAAAATTGGACAGAAGGAGAGAAACCTTGGAGGACAGCTCACAAAGACTGGAGATAATTTCCCTTGGAGGGCAAAATAGATACTCCATCTCCTTATTGGCACACCTCCTATGCAATGATAGAGTGCCAAGTGGTTGGCATGCATTTCCTATATAAAACATTTTCCCATTTATTCTATCAAAAGCCATGTACCTCTACTGTTATAAAAGTCCAAAACATTAATATATCATGCTATTTCTACTGGATGTTGAACTCTGTAAAAAAATAAATAGAGAAATAAGAAATAAAACTATATGAATGTGGTATTGTTATAATTGTACAGAATAAAATATATATTAAATAAAATATAAATTAAATATCCCATAATAATAACTGCAGCCCCCTTTTCCCGTGTTTAAAGGAAAAAAGGGTAAAAAAAAGAAAAAAACATAAACAGGTTTTGTATTGCCATGTGCGGAAATGTCCGATCAATTAAAATACAATCCTGCGTAAATGTAAAAAAATACAAAACGGCAGAATTCATTTTTTTTTTTGTCCTATTATACTCCACAAAAATGGAATAAAAGTTGATCAGAAGGACAGATCTACGCAAACATGGTACCAATGAAATAAACAAACAAAAAAAGATTATGGTGCAATACAATTAACCCCAACACAGCTCCATAGATGGAAAACCAAAAATTAATTAACCAATAATTAACCAATAATTAATCAGAAAATGGCAATTGAATTAAAAAAAGAAAAAGGTTGGAAATTTTTTAAAGTAGTAAAACATGAAGGAAATGAAACAAACTAGGCATTGTTGTAAGTGTACCAACTGCACATGATCACAACAACAGATGGAGCCTCTCTACTGACCTCTTAGCCATAGTGCCCCAGCATGGTGGTCCTGTAGAACTGCTGAATATCTTCTTCTGCGTGGCCACAGTAAATAGTAGATTGCCCATGCCGAGCTGCAGAACATAAGGACTGTAAGGAATATATAAGAGTTCTTGGCAGGCATTGAACTGATAACTACACTGCTGATCAGTGCGGCCCCCAAGAATATCACATTCACAGCCAAGAGCCCCGAGAAGAGTCGTCCGGTCCCCCGCGCTCGCTGATGATGGATCAGGGCCGATGGGCAATGTCGGTGGAGCCAGGAATGCTCATAGTTTATACTGAAACCTTCATGGGGGACAGAATGGTTGGGCTCTGTGGGTCCCATGTCTAAAAGGGGAATAAGAAGTATACAATATTAAATCTCATTATCCAGAGCACATTGGGGATATTTATACATTTTCAATCCTATATTTTCAAATGCTATAGAGAAGCCTAGGAGAAGAAGAGCAGAAACTCCCCAAAAAACCTAGAGTATATTGCTTTTACAAACAAGTCCATGTACCCGTACCAAAAGAACCAAATGGGCAGAAAAAAAACCCTCTGGATGTTTTAAAGAAATTGAATAAAGAAAAGAAAGAATAAAAAAAATCGAAGGAATGAGGATTTGCTGTATATACTGTATGTTCTGGCTGGTTTTAGTGTAGCTATATGAGGAATTATATATGAGCTATATTATAATATTAATGTACTTATTATGCTGAGCAAGTGGCATCCTCTGATATATATATATATATATATATATATATATAAATAGAAGCTCAATCTGCTTAATAATGAAGGGAGGTTTCTTCTTGTCTTGTTTTGCTCATACACCTTGTCAGCCAGGAAATGGATTGGGGTTTGCCCTGACTCATCCTGTCCTACTTTTGCGTTTTCGTTTTTTCCTCCTCGCCTTCTAAGACCCATAACTCTTTAATTGTTCCACCTACAGGGTAATGTGGGGGCTTGTTTTTTTCAGGAGCAGGTGTACTTTGTAATGGCATCTTTTCAATCAGCCAAAATATCATTTATGGGGTGAATTTGGGTCAAAGAATGCGATTCCTCAAATTTTGGGGGGGTTCCATGTTTACGTAATGCACTTTATGGTAAAACTGGCATTTTTCCTTTATTCTATAGGTCAGTCTGAACACAGCGATATGCATGGTTACTAGGTTTTCTATCATTTTACCATTTTTATCAGCAGTAAAACATTTTTTTGCAAATAGGCATATTTAAAATGGCCCTATTGTAACTCCTATAGCGCTTTTATTTTTTCACCTTTGGGGTCGTATGAGGTGTTATTTTTTGCGTCATTATCTCTTTTTATTAATTTTTTTATACAGGCAGGTTTAGATCACTGCTTGCTGACTGTGAATGAAAACATTCTAGTTCCATACAGAGTCTAAGAACATCTATAACACTTATAATATACAGAGCTGAGACACAAAGACAGGTACATATGCCTGCACTCAGTGACTGCAAGCAGAGATAGAACTATAACGTTTCATATTACAGAAACCTAGGCTCAGGGACACATGTAAGTCTATGAAAGCAGCACAGGTGCATGGAGATGATACAGATAATGTCTCCTGGGGGTCGGGTTACCAAGTGAATAGAATAGTAAATAGTAGACATAGGGTGGTATTGGGAAGGGGTATTGTTAAGAATATTCTTTTTGCTACCCAGAAACCCCTTTTATCCCTTTAATGCATGCAGTGTAGAGTTTTTACAGCTACACCACACTACGTGCTATCCAATCCTGATGCCTAAGGTGTTGCTAAAAGTCTGGGAAATCAGGGCACTGGTTGGTGACCAATTAGGTTGGTGTCTGATCATGTCATCCCAACAGTGACACCTTTTCAATAGTGTCTGCGACATTTAAGATTTCTCATTGGTGATAGCTAGAATGGCAGTGGGGCCCAAAAAAGTCTCTAAGTCTGTTATAAGCATCTGCCTCTTAGGCCAAATAAATAAACCCCTTTGCCAGACAATTTTCATTTTTGTATTAACCCTATTATTTTTCCCTCTAAAAAGCCATAGAGCTTGTTTTCTGAAGGACCAATAAAAAAAGTTTTTTTTTTTTAAAGAAATAAGTATGTTGAATGTTATCCTATTCTAACCCCTTTGTATACAGGACTGTTTGAAAGCTAATTTTTTGTGTTTTTATTGGTAATACCTTGGTGACGGTGCAGATCAGTCTTTTTAATTGTTTTTTTTTCCAATGATTTTTCTGACGTGTGATGTGACCAAAAAATCTGCAACTTTGCCCCTGCGCTTACGTGGGAGTTACTGTTTATCAATACTGATATGCTTTAAAGCGATTCTGTACCCTCAATCTGACCCCCCAAACCTCTTGTACCATCAGATAGCTGCTTTAAAGCCAAGATCTGTCCTGGGGCTCGTTCGGCAGGTGATGCAGTTATTGTCTCAAAAAACAATTTTTAAACTTGCAGCCCTGTGTCAAATTGGCGTGGCCTAGAGTGTCTGTGGCCTAGGCCTGCGACGCCTCTTTATATCTCCTCCCTGCCCTCTTTATCAATAGGAATGCCCTTGGGCAGGTTTTCTTCTTGTCTGAACACTGCACATGGGCCTTAATGATCCAGCACATGTGCAGTGTTCAGATAAATGATGAATAGGAGAAATACTGCCCAGGGCATTCCTAATGATCAGGAGGATGGAGAGAAAACAGAGGGGCGTCGCAGGCCTAGGGCACAAACAATCCAGGCCACGCCAATTTGACACAGGTCTGCAGGGTTAAAAGTTGTTTTTTAGGACAATAACTGCATCACCTGCCGAGCGGACCCACGGACAGATCTTGGATTAAAAGCAGATGTCTGACGGTACAAGCAGTTTGGGGGGGGTCAGATTTTGGGTACAGAGTCGCTTTATAGGGGTATTTCGGGCAGGGTCAGCAGTAACTGCTGCATAAACACTGTATATTTGCTTCTAGGTTCCAGGACAGTGATATCAGCCGTGCAGACTCCGCTTGAAATTTCCGTCCAAATTCCGTAGTTTGCGCATACCTTTAGATTGGTGTGGCTGCATGCCATGATATTCTATGTGTGAACCCAAACTTAAGCCCTTTTCAAGTATATAAAACATAGATTAATCATAATTAGTGATGAGCGAATAGTGAAATAATTGAATCTCCCCGATATTCGACTATTCGAACGAATATTCGATCCCATTAAAGTCTATGGGAACAAGTATTTGTTTATTGAAAAACATCTATTCGACTACTTGGAGGTCACCAAGTCCACAATGACACCTCAGGAAATGATGCCAACACCACTGGAATGCAACTGGGACAGCAGGGGAAGCATCTAGCACCCCAAAATTGCCGGTAATAAAGTCTCAAGTCGATGTTATACAGGTGAATTACCTGGTTATTAAAGGGTGTATGAATATTTTTTATGTAAAGCTGGACTGCTGTATTATGTAGCATGTAGCACTTGGTAAGCAGAGTGCCTTATAGTAGCACAGCAGCCTTCTAGTACCACCCTGTGTATTTATGTATGACGTAGCAACACGTAGCACTGGATGAACACACGTACTACTCTATTTTTTTTAGATCGAGCAGTCTAGCACGTATCAGCAGCACAAAGCACTTGGTCAGCAGAGTGCTTGCACTACCCTTTGTATTTATGTATGACGTAGCAGCATGTAGCACTGGATGAACACACGTATATATGTTATTGGGTCATGTGACTATGCCATCCAATCATTGTTATTCTCGTTTCTCGCGATGCTACGTACACCAAGGAGCTGTGGCAGCCTCCCTGCATGTTGATTGGCTAAAAAAAAACAGAGAAAAAACAGGGAAGAAGGGGGATTTGAACGCTCATCGAATATTTGGCGAACTATTCGATATTTGATACGATCAAATACTTTACTATTCGAACCAATAGTATTCGATCATCACTATTCATAATCAAGAATACAGTGTGAACCCAGCCTAATAAGGGGATCCCTCAAAATCTGTCGTATTTAGGCTACTGTATGTTCGCAAAAGATTTTTTAGGTGGAAATAGGGCTGTATTTTGAAAATTACAGCTGTAAATAAAGAGCATAATTGTTTCCTGATCCCAAACAGTTAATTCCTTGAAAAAAACAGGTTGCTGACTAGGGGCTATGCTTTATTTTTATTGGAAAACCCATTAATGGTGCGGCTGAGTGTTGCATAACTAGAACTGATGCCGTAATCTTTATGCTTAACTTTAAGTTTATATTTTAATAGATCTTAACAGACGTAGAAGGAGAATGGTAACGAAATCAATGGGAAATGTATGTTACATAATCCCAAAGTAAACTGTATGGCAAAGACAAGTCAAATAAGAGACGTTACGGTATTTGCTGCGATGATTAATTATTATGGGAAAAGACCGGAAAACTATGGTTTCTAGACAAAACTATTTTATTAGTCATACTGTACATTAGTCCAATCAAAGGGACCTAAATAAGATATAGTTTGTTATACTGTATGTATGTTTAAGTCAGCATCTATTTTTGTGTTGCCCTTCTACATCACTGTGCCGTACTATCCAAAATGTTCAAATCTGTTAACATTTTACATATCTATAGCTGTATCTCAAAGCAGATCTATCATAATAATATGATGTTCTACGTAAATGGTTCTTGTCATTTTAAACAACTTTTTTCCATTTAATATCCTATGTGTATTCTAACATACTAGTCAATATCTTTGTTTACTAAAACTGACTCCTTATTGTAGAAAAATAACTCCAATATTTTGGCCAGTAGGTGTCTCCCTCCTCTGCAAACTGCTGTCCACTGCCTATTGGTAGGAAAAAAACTGTCTCAAGCAACAGCTAGATCAAGACAAATTACAGGAATGGAACTGCACTGTGTTACCACAGCCTTAAGCAGTCAAGGGCATTTGTCAGCTTTAATCAATCACAGCCTTTATTTCTCCATAGCAGGTCAAGAACACTTTCTGGAAGACACACCCCAATAACCCAAGATTGTATCTTGTCCTGCGACACTTTCTCAAGGTACGTCCTGTCAATTATTTTACGACCATTATAATTACAGCTATAAAATGAATAGGTTTTGGAACAAAAAGCTGTCTCTCTTTCAGTTTAATACAGGATAATCTCATCCCTGAAGGGCATCGATACCTACCTAGGTTTAATATCTTCACACCATATCTGGTTACTACCACTCCCAACATACCTTGATGCACACTGGATGGGTGAAACTATTCCAAGTAAAACAACTACTCACTAACCAAACTGAAGACAGCTTATACTTTATCTCCGCACTATTCCCTGACGAACCCATGCACCACATGGGGGAAACACGTTGGAAGTGGAATCACAATCTTTCTGAAAATTCTGTACATTTATAATGGAACACAGAGTGTGCTTGTAATAACAAATGTTCCGACAAGTTATGTCTTAGTCAATAGTAATCAGACCCGGTAGGACTACTATATCCATTTTCTCACGTTTTCTCCACCTACCTCAACTTGACCCCAGATTTTAGTGAAATGCAAATCCATGGGATTTGAAAAAACATGCTGCTTTTGCATGTATGCCCTTTTTAATGGAATAGTAACTGTAATATATGGTTTGTATATACGGGGTGAATTAAATTTGATGGTGGAAAACTAAGGAAATGGAAATGGAATGGAAATGGCTTATGCCACAAATAGAGGAAGATCTGCCACCAAACATAGTCCATCAGCAGAATGGGGAACCTTCACATGTCTTTTTGGATGTTTGCCGATAACTGAATAAAACTCTACTACATGGCCGGCTTCAGTCAGGGTCAGGGCCGGCTCGAGGCTTTTGCGGACCCTTGGGCGACAGAGCCTCAGTGGGCCCCTCATCCATCCACTATGCATCCATCATCCACACACTATACACAATCACTTGAGACACCATGAACATATACAAATTCACATTACTGATGCTGACTGACTAAGGGCCAGTTCATACTGAGCAAGATCGTTGGAATTCCGCGACGGAGATTTCCACCGCGGAATCCCGCCATGCTCAGTGTGTTACTGTAAGTGAATGAGAGGGCGCGTGCTCGTCCGCTCCCTCTCCTCTCTGCTCAAAGAAGTAACATGTTAGTTCTTTGAGCGGAGAGTGACGGCAGCGGACGAGCGCGCACCCTCTCATTCACTTACAGCAGCACACTGAGCACGGCGGGATTTCCGCCGCGAAATTCCGCCGATCTTGCTCAGTGTGAACTGGCCCTAACACTGACACACAGCACTTACAGCTCAGTCTTCTCCCTCTTCCTCTCTGTTGGGCTGCTCTCCACACTGTAAGGTTGAGGACCTTCAGGTCATGTGATCAGGTCCTTCACCCTTTTTGGTCTCCTTTGTCTTCTGATGTTCATTGCTCACCCTGCACTACAGTGAGGAGGCTGAACATAAGAACATGGGCCAGTCTCCCTCTCTGGGCCCCTATAGGGGCTGTGGGCTCCGGCACTTGCCCAGGTAAGCCTTGTGCTGATGCCGGCTCTGCACATCGACCTATTTTGCTCTTGCCTCCACTTTAAACATTTGTATAGATAAAACTCGGATAGATTGTGTGACTTTTCATGGTAATAAACTCATGTTCTGTTCTGTCAGTGACGAATACCAAGACTATAATTTTGCACCATCCTTACTGAATCACCCCATACATAGCACAGACATGACTTACAGTATTACAGCCTATAGTGAATCAAACATCTTAATACTAATTCTCATAAAAATCCTAAACCAAGTATTTCCCGTCCTGCTGCAATTATAGATTATAGCATTGTGTCTAATATTTTCTACAGTTACCTGTAATTACAAACCTCGCTTGGGTGACACTATTAATAGAATGTTCTTTTTAAAGTACATCATAAAAAAACAGACTCTCATGTAATTCTTATGTGAAAAGCTGCGTGACTGCTTCTCTAGCCTTCAAAATCTGAAAGTGAAGATCTGGTTTCAAGACGTTGATCATCCTGGTGTAAAAAGATTATGTTCACACACAGTAAAATAACACTAAAATACGGCCGTAATTTATCAACTTTATAAAGCGCTCCATTGAAGTCAATGGGAAATTGGGAAGCAGTGCACACGTAGTATAGAATAACGGCTGTAATTGAGTAGGACCATCAAATGTACTCAGCTGTATTTTTTTAAACCTGTTCACCTTCATCCTTGGTGCTGTGCCTGTACTTTTTGTGATGTAATCCTGTGTCTAGTAAGGCCGTTTGGAGCACTGTCCCGTCCCCGGAACACCGATATGGCCGGCTCCACTGATTTTTTAGAAGGGGCGGTCAGTGGCGGATCAACGCTCTGGGGGGCCTAAGCTACGCCCTCAGTTTCCTCAAATGGCCATACTGGACACAGGATTACAGTACAAACTGCATGAGGAAACAACGCCGAGGATAAGGGTAAGAGACTTCCCTTCATCCTCCTTTCCTTGCCCTGTGCGCAATAAAGAGCTATTAGCAGATTAGATTTGTCTACTTTGCTGACATTTCCCCTTTAAACAAAATTTCAAGAATCTGTAGAAATTTTTCTAATTTTTTTTTTTTTACAATGTCATTAAGGAAACACAGGGATAGATAGAACATATAGGGCAAACACAAACGTCCTAAAAAGTGCGATCAGTCTTCTGTATTTACCCTTTGGTAATGAAGTCTGTCCGTGTGTGAGAGCTGTCAGCACCCTTTAAGAGCTCTGTTTATCATGCTTATCCTGGTGGTAAGTTGTGTCTTCATACACAAACATTAGTGCAAAATAACTATATAAAGTGTGACATGTGAACAAAGCCGTATGATGCAGATAGATAGTGCACATAAATTTGTAAGCATGTCTATTGGAAAATATCAGCACCGTACTAAATCCTAATTGCGGACAGTAAAAAACAAAACAAAAAACAGCACAGATCTCGGAGCATTCTGTCTACTTTCATCTCGCTCTATCCCAAATATATCAATGTATGTAAGGGTTAAAACTTGCAGCATAGTTGTCAATAACATCAACCTGCTAACACATCATGCAAAAATCCTGCTGCGTGTGATCATAGTAATAACATTGATATTAGTCACGACTAAACAAGCATGTGCTCCAAACTTGCTATATACGCTATATACTGGAGACTACTCTTTTAAGTTTCTGTCTCTGACGGAAATCACGTTGCAGTCCTGCCTTCTGCTTTATGTAGAACACCAATAAGACAAACAAGTTATAAAGAGTGAATTCGGCTACTTGTCACCACTTTCTAGATTTTACACTTTCAAAAAGTATCTTCTTTTTGTTTTCAGTTTTTTTTTGTTGTTGTAATTTTTGCTTTTTAGATTTTAAAATATTCCAATATTTTGTACTGGCCCTTCACCTAAACCTCTCCATAAGTGTTACCATACAAAAAGAACGTCAGAGCGATCTGTAATCTACAAAGAGATCTCCGGCTAATCTGATTACACATTAGAAAATAATCCTGAGTCTCCGATGACAGAATACCCACCTGAAGATTGAGGCTCTTCCTCAGGCTGCCCGCTCTGATGTGACACCTTGAGTTCCTTACAGGCTGCCTGTGACTGCTCCTTACTTCTGCCCTGTAGGGCAGGTGCATTGATTTTCCATGTTTGCTCTATGAATAATCCTCCAATTGTATTAATTACTTTAACAAGTGGCCTATTAATGCCAAACCTTGAAAGCGCCGCTAATTGTCACGGCAAGTGCGTACATGAGGAAAGGGCCGGGAAGATAACCACAACTACATGGCAGACAGCCTCTAGACTTGGAATAGAAAGTTGCTAACACTTGTAGAAAGGTGTGTTGTAAACAACCATAACTAAGAACAGAGGGTGAGAAATCAGGACTGTGCAGCCAAGTACCGAAGAGAAATAAGAGCAAGGCTTAAACTCATTACCGGGGATTAGCTGTCCAATCCGCTCCCTGGGGCTTATCGAGAACCAATAATCCTGCATGATCAATTTTATAATTGAAGTCCTAAAAGCCAGTGGTAGATTCAGTTTATATTGTGGTAAGGCTATTCATAGAACTGTGTAGGCTTATTTGAGTACTATATATGTATATAATGGGTATCACAAAAGCTGGCATGCATATTGGGACATGGGGTTCAGTCCCACTGGGCTAATATCAGCATAGAGTTTGGATGTTGTCGCTCTTTAGGTATTTTTGTCATAGAGTTTTAAGTGGTTAAACTAAGAGCATAGTTGTATAGAGCTTAACAGTATAATCAATCTCATGCATACCTTTCTTTTACAGATGGAGTCCTCCAGTGCTGAGATAGAAGTCTTTTTATTATTATTGAAATGAGATCCAAAAGCCGAGGAGGTGTTCACCCTGGATGCAAAAGCCCAGCTATGTATAGTCTAGTATTTTCCTGCAATGTCCTTTTGCTCACTTATACCTTATACTTATATTGTGGCTTATACCATTGTAGAGATTCAGCAGATCCCCTATTCACAGCAGTTACAAGAATCCTTTGTCTCATATAGATAAGGAGCCCTTTTACAGGTCAATTATTGGGCTAAAGAGCCTGTCAAAGAGACAGCGATCAGCTGACAAACCAGCAAGTGCTCATTCTCGGCTGTTACCAAATAATACATCCACACCAAGACCACATATTACCAACATATAGTGACTAAATAATATGACCATATAACCGCTATTACTATCAGACAGTGACCATATTGGGATTTTTCTAGTTAACATGAGCTCTGCAGACCATATAAGTGATTACAGTGCAGTTAAATCTAATAGCTTTGATATAATGTCTTCTCTGGTTGTAGAACCCTCTATTCAACTCACCAACCCTGCCTGACTGTGGACTGTGTTCTACTAACTGGGGGCAATTCTCCCTACTGTAAAGCAACTCTAGTGGGATGCTACCTATTAGGGCCATCTCTTTACTTATGAGGAGGCAAATCTCTACTCACTGAGGGGGACCTAGCTCCCTACTGTGGGGTACCTATCCTACGAATACCATACCAAAGTGTACAGCCTTAGCTGTTTGTCTGACAGATTCTCTGGGTTTGAGTGAAGGCTGAAAGTAATTGTCATGGTGGTCTAGTCCAGATGGAAAAGAAAAGGAAACCGTCCAGAGAAGATGTCACGGCGAGTCACTGGATGTAACTGTACTGTTATCACTATATTGTCACTATATGGGGGTAATGTTCATCTGTGTATAGTAATCTGTATACAGTAACAGTATGGTGGTATGGTGGCTGCAATCTACATCCAGTTTCTCTAGACAGGCTCCTTAGACTTACAGAATCAATGGAACTGCTTCACAGAGGGGCAAAGGTTTCCTCCCACTGGGGGCGGGCTGGCCCACCCCCAGTGCTTTAGCCCTGGCCGGTGCTTGGTAAAAAGTACCACGGCACTGGCTTCCCTGCCCCGCTACTGTTCTATTCATGTGCAAGAATTAAAGTGAATGTACTGATTGAACAGTCTCTTTAAAGGCTTTGGCTGCATCTAGCGTCAATATAACCTTTCCTTTATGTTTTCCAGTGAAATATGAATATATTATGAAGAGAATGAGTCTCTTCATAGTAAGACATAGAGTGACTTCTCCTGAACCCCATCCAGCCTTTACGGACCTGGTTAGGGATCATTCCTGAGAAATTATTAGCCTGTAATTCAACATAAATATTTATAAGTGATCATATGAATCAACATTCCTCACATGCCTCTCGCTTTTCAATATCTTTTCCCCATGTGTTCTGTATACCCCAAATGGCGGGCCATCTACCACTGGTGGCTTCTCCAACACCAACCCAAGAATTGACATCTCCCTCAGAGAAAAAAATCTAACTTCTCTCTCCATTTCCCATTCACATATCTACTTACAACGTCCCCTCCAACTTGGATTTATATACATTTAGACAAAAACATGGCCACTTTCTGCCAGAGACAGCACTACTCTTGTCTCCAATTCAGGTGTGGTTTGTAATTAAGCTCCATTCCCTTCAATGGAACAGAGTTGCAAAACCTGCACCCAAACTGAAGACGAGTGGAAGAAAGTGGCCATGTTTTTGCAGTGCTGGACAACTCCTTTAAGCCTTAAAGGGGTTGTCCGGCGATAAAAAATTATTCACAGAATAACACACATTACAAAGTTATACAACTTTGTAATGTATGTTATGTCTGTGAATGGCCCCCTTCCCCGTGTTTCCCCCCACCCACGCTAGACCCGGAAGTGTGGTGCATTATACTCACCGCATCTCGTGTCGTCCACGGTCTCCGATCGTCAGCAGTGACGTCTTCTTCGGGAGACCGGCGGATCTTCCCGAGTGCCGGCCGCCCTAAGCAGCTGATGACGTGGCCGCGTCATCAGCCACTCTGCCGCGATTGGCTGAGCACAGTTATGCTCAGCCAATCGCGGCTGAGCTTCGGATGACGCTGCAGAGGGCGGCCAGCACTCGGGAAGATCCGCTGGCCGACCGAAGAAGACGTCACTGCTGAGGATCGGAGACCGTGGACGACACGTGACAGGTATGTATAGCGCACCACACTTCCGGGTGCACGGGTGGGGGTGGTGGGACACGGGAAGGGGGCCATTCACAGACATAACATACATTACATAGTTGTATAACTTTGTAATGTGTGTTATTCTGTGAATAATTTTTTATCGCCGGACAAACCCCTTTAATACCCACTTGCCATGTTTCATAATTATGAGTCCCCCATGGATAAGCCATCACTGTGGAGTACAAAAACTTCATAAACAATATGCCATTTTTTTAAATTGCTCGTTGTTTTGACACTTGTTTAGTGTTCACACGATACAATTTAGGATTTTACTGTAATACTACATGACTGGCCCGTCATGATATTTTATAGTTAGACGTCTTTGCTCTCGGTGGAGGCATCATCTGCCATGTGTAACTCATACCTGTGCATGTGCATGTTTGAGTAATTATCTAATGAAGATCTCCTACTTTCTTTTTAGTCTTGTGGCTATAGGTCTCCAAGTGTTGTAATAGTACAGGAGGGAAGGTCATGGATGGTGGATACGGGTGACTGAACCTGCTGACTTTAGTGATGTAAGGCCTGAAAAGTTGTTCACAAGTAACAATAGTTGTTGAGTGTTTTCTCTGTTTACCTGGAATTTGGGTGTAGTATTTTAGAGTGATCGGAGAGCTTAGGTGGTGAGGTCACTCCCATACTGGAAAAAGAACAGTCCACATGGTGTCTAGGCTGGACAAGGTCTGGTTTGTATTTTACGCCATGCAATGTATGGTAGAAGTGACGTGTTATTTGCATTTTGTGAGTCAGTATGATTACAACCATAACCAATTTATATAGCTTTTATTTTATTTCCTTAACGAAAACTTTTTAAAAAAAATAATAAATGAGCTTAAAGAAAATGTACCACTAGGTGCATCGCTTTGTGTTTTTTACATGAACAGACCAGTACGGGATGTCGGTGCTGCGGTCCTTTTTTTGAACCACCATCCCATTCCTGCGCATGGTGCTGGTCTATTCCTGAGCAGCGGCCGGGCATGAGACACTGGAGACGGCCCACTGGCCCCTAGTGTGACAATCTCCCCTCTGTGTTCCAGTTGGGGGAGTGGCTACCTCTACTTGGTCGTACACTCCACCCATCCCACCCAGGTGGTTATTATTTTTGCCAGTATTAGATGGATTCTACATATGCTATTGAGAGGCTAAAGTACAGTGTAAGGTCCATCCCGGCATGCGGCCACCTTATCGTAGGTGGGATGGTAGACACTATAGTAAATGATAACCAATAGCCTCATTTTTTTTATGGAGATTTTTGTTAGCAGTTGGGGGCTGCTGTTAGTAATTTTCATATCTGTATTGGGTCTGTATCTTGCCATTGTGATGAGCTGTTGAATTTGTCTGCGCTTTTGAGAGTTAGAAGAAATGGAGCCACATCACAGAGGGGAGAACGTCACCTTAGGGGCCGGCGGGCTGCCACCAGTGCTTCATGCCCGACCAGTGCTCAGGAATAGACCGGGTAAAGTGCTTAATTTCTACAAATGTCCGATCATCTTTTATAAATAGAATAGTGCAAGATGACTGCAACTGTGAGGGGAAATGGCTGTAAGAGTCTTATGGTATGGGCCTAGAGGGAGGATAAAAGAGAGAAGGCACAAGGAGAATGACCTGGAAAATTCAGTTAGGGGACAAGAAGAGAAGACCATTTAAATAGCCGGCATGGATAATGGCTCTGTGCCGGCTATTAGCGGCAGCCCACAGCTGAGAAGTATCATGTATAGAGCGGGCTCGGGTTCTGATCACGCTTTATACAGTTTTGGTGGCATCAGGAGAAGCAGGGAAATAGCCTAACACTGTCCCTGGATATTACCTTATAATGAAAGATTGTCAGCTAAAAACAACCACCTGGTCCATCTAGCCCGTCCACAAGTTTACATTCAGTTACTGTAGATTTACCAACCACACCTGCTGGAAGTTTATTCCAAGTATCTACTACTGTTTCTGCAAAATAATATTTTCTCATGTTGCTTCTATATTGTTAGTAAGGGACCATCTGTGTGTCCACTTTCCATTAATACAGAGATTGAAAACCTTCGGCCCTCCAGCGGTTGCAAAACTACAATTGAAGTTTTGCAACAGGTGGAGGGTCGAAGGTTCCCCATCCATGCATTAATACATAATATACAATGTGCACACATAAGCAATATCCAGACACAAGTCATATTTTTTACATTCAATGATTTCAAGACCTTTGACCTACGTCATTACTGTTCATGTTGTCTTGTTTTTCCCCCAAATTTTGTTCTGACCCTCTCACTAATATCAGTGATTGGTAATCAATACAAGAATAAACAACTAAGTCATAGACATGTATGGGTATGGATTACTATGTGACCCTTGCTAGCCCAGGTACGTTTATTTGTGACAAGAACAATAACTATGTAATCAAGGAAACCTCTAGAATATTAGATAAGGGGCCTTTAGAAAGCAATGGAAAGTTTATCTTATCGCAGAACAACCAAACCGAGATAAATGATCACTATAGCCTTTGGTTGTATATATATTACGCACTCCCAGCGTATTTCTTGTATTTTCTCTGTTTTCTTGCAGTTCAATAAAATGGATTTCTGCTATCACCAATATCACAACTAAAGGTATTGCCTCACATAGCTTATACAACTTCTGCTTACATGTGGCTGTGTGTCCTGTGCTGTAAAAACCTCTGTGCATGCAAGCAGGACCAGCCTTTGGAGTGTGTCGCACAGGGCACATCACCCCAGTGTCCATCGCCGGGTGCAGCACCCACCCCTTTAACTATAAGCATGTCCAATGACATGCTTACAGTTAGATATAGAACGCTGATTAACAGCGTGATAAGTCACTAAAAAAGGTTGCTCTTTACCTCTGCTCCAGTACTCTCTGGCTGATGTCACTGCATGACAGACCAGAGAAGCTGCAGTGCGGAAGACAGGATGCTGGAGGAGCCAGGAGCCAGCAGAAGCTAGGTGAGTATAAGTATTTTTTTGCACAGGGTGGCTTAATACTATATCGGGGCTACAGGAGGGGGGTTAATACTAAATGGGGGCTGCAGGGGGGAATGGGGGGGCTGATACTACAAAGGGCCTGTAAGGGGGTTCTGATACATTTGGGAACTGCATGGGAAGAACTGATACAATATGGAGGAGGACTGATATTATTTGGGGGCTTAGGAGGGAATTGATACTATATAGGGGCTATGCGGGGGAGGGGGAGTAACTGATGCTATATTAGACGGTTCAGGGAAGAAAAAGAGTGCTGCACCTCACACCTATGGCTGATACTAGTACCTCTCGGCTGCATAAAAAACATCAGAATTCTGTATTGATCAAGCCACACTGCCCCATGTACCGCGTGCAGGTATCTGATACACATGGGTCCCTACACTAAGTCCACACTGTGCCGGTCAGTGACCACCACCCCCGCAGGCGTGCACAGTCAGGGAAGGGAGGCCATGGAACGGCCCTGCAACCCCCATGCCACAGGACCAGACCCCAAAAATGCCACACCAAAACCCAGCCAGCACCACCGGCGGAGGAAGCTGCCCCCAAACAGCACAAGTCTTTTCTTCTTTTTCTTCCCTGAACCGTATTTTGTGATACTATATTAGGCCTGCAGAGGGGAGGACTGATACTATATGGGGGCTGCATGGGGGAACTGATACTATATGGGGCCTGTATGGGGGAAGGGATAATATAGGGGGCTAATACTGTATGAGGGTATGCTAATACCATATGCGGGGGCTGTTTGGAAGGGGGACATCTTACCTAAGGACAGCCATGCATACAAGAAACACATCATAGGACTCTGGTGTACTTTTGGCCGCTGTTGGGTTGAGAAATGTTGGTGCACCTTTATATATTGTGTACACTCAATATATAGTCCTATATTCTGTCAATTTAGAGTGGTATAAAAATAATACATACATAATACATAACAGAGAGGCTGCCATTAACCCCTTTATCACCCCCAGACCACCAAGGATGTTGGCATTAGCTTCTTTACTACTCCAGAACAGATCAATCAACAAGAACATTGCTCGTTCCCTTCCCCCATCAGTCCATGCAAAAGGGCCTTTAGATGGTCTTCATCATATATAAAAGTATACTTCCCTGTATAGCCCACAGCCTTACTGTAAGGCCTTATTCACACAATATAGATTAAATAGTGATGACATACAAATGCAGTATCAACCAGACAGCATCACATGTAGATGCATCTGTATGTTAAAGCCTCTCCATAGACTTTAATGGGCATTTAGTGGCAAAACCATGAACATTTTATTTGCCCGCACAATAAGCCCCAGGTTTACTGTATAATCCCGACAAGCAGATTGTAAATTTTTGGTTTTATAGACATTTTTGTTACACATTCATTATGCATTCTTAGATATAGGCAGTCGTGGTATTATTGTATATAGACTGACGGCTCATAAAGAACAAACTAACACTGGCACTACTCACTACTAGTCTTGCCCTTCTCCTCTGCTGCTTCCCTCTTCAGGTGTACCCCGCAGTGTAAAACTGCTAAGTGGTGCTCTGTAGAATTAGATGGTTCGAGCGATGTCCATACCATATAATGTGTCAGGCAAGGCAGCACTGTGCGGTCGTTCCCTCCCTGCCACTTGTATCGAATGGACTTACAATAAAGAGGAGCAGCTCATATTCAGTGAGCACCTTGTATCTTATTTCTCATCTGTGCTGGATTATATGTAGGCTGACACCTGTATAAAAGGCAGGATGGACTGACATTTACCAGAGGGTATGTATCACCTAATATTATATTGCCAACTCCCAAGCACATACTGACACCTAGTCTTTTTTTCCCATTTCCAATAAAATGCAGTAGGGTATGTTCACACAGGTAAAAACCATGCCAAAGAGTGCCCTTAGAAACACACTGAAAAAGAAGCCAATGGGAGGCTAAAGAACATAAAAAGCAGCACCAAAAAACGCACAGCTAATTCCATGTTGATTTTGAAGTGTTTTTTTTTTCTGTTGGAGATAATAATTGATCCATAATGAAAATCTGATATGTGTTTGCAATGGATTTAACCCTTAAGCATATCAAATCTGCTGCGGATCTGCTGCAGATCCTGTATATGTGAACGCTCCCTTAAGGGAATCTGAAACTAGGTTTATGAGGGCAGCATAAACTATTGACAAAAATGCTGAACAGATCGGTGTATTACTTACATTATTTTGTTCAGCCGTTCTCCTAATATGCAGGAGAATAGGATTCTTGCCACACCCCTTCCTCCCGCCACCAGCTGCTGCTTGACAGCTGACTGCCTATACACAGCATGGATAGATAACTGCCAATTAGCAGCTGGTGGGTGGAGTTTTCTGCTTCTCATGAATATCCAGGACTACTGGGCTCACACACATAATAGAGAGGACCACATATTGTCCATGTTATTCAGCAGGATACCTCTGGATCAGCTGCACAGAACAATGTAAGCGATACATCATTCTGTTCAGCTTCTCTGTCACTAGTTTATGCTACCCTGGGATAGGACACCATAAACCTACTGACAGAGTCTCTTTAAATAGTTTGGGGGCCTGACTGTTCTTTGACAGATAAGAGATTTGTTATGTTCCTATAGCGGCTGAGAACGGTAAATTCTCAGATTAGGTTTAGGGCCCTAAATAGATAATTTGCAGCAGATTTATGAAGTCTCTTCTGTGATTTATGATTATTATTTTCCTGCTATTGGGTTGTGATACTTCCCTCTCACAGTAATTATTCTACATGCTCATTAAAACGTCCAGAATGACTGTAGACTATAGAGAATAAAAAGCATTCACAATAGCAATATAACAGGTAAGTTCTGTAATCAAGATATTTATAGATTACTATGAATTGGGAAAAATATATTGTATTATTATAAGGGGGTTTTCCTTTTCCTTGTTTTTAGTTTTGAACTTTAACCCCTTATCGCACTTTTGTTTTTCCTCGTGTTTAAAAGGCCACAGCACTTTAGTTTTTTTCACCTACAGACCCATATGAGGTCTTACTTTTTACAACACCAATTGTACTTCCTAATGACATGCTTCAATTTTCCCTAAAATTTTCAGCGAAACAAAAGAAAATTATTTGCGTAGTGAAATAAAAAAAAAAAAAAAGAGGGCTATTTTTAAAATTTCAGGGGATAAGTACGATTACAGTGATACCCAATTTATATGACTTTTATTTTATTTTACAACTTTTAAAAAATTAAAACTTTTTGAAAATAAATAAATGTGCTTAAATGTACTCTCTTCTGACCTATGTTTTAGTCTTCGGGGCTTTTTGAGAGGTAATTTTTTAAGCCATAATCTGTACTTTTTATTGGTACCTTGCTTGCATATACAGTATGTAACTTTTTAATCTCTTTTTCTTGTGTTTTTTTTTCTTCTAGTTTTGATGTAAAAATTAGCAATTTAATAAGCAATTAGTACTTTTTTTTGTGCTTACCCCGGTTACCATGTGATAATTTAAAGGGGAACTATCAGCAAGTTAGATGAATCTAATCTGCTGATATGTCCCTAGTGCGCCAGGAGGAGGAAGGTATATATTTTCCTCCTCAGCGCCGCGCTGTTAGTCGGGTTAAGGTCCAGTCCGGAGCACCCTTAGGAGCACTGCCCCGTCATTTGGCCCACCCTTCAAATCATAATCAATGGAGGGGGCAGGCCGGATGATGTGGCAGTGCTCCGGACTGGACCTTACCCTGACTAAGGGTGGTATTACACAGGCCGATTATCGTTTAGTGTAATAACAGACAACGATTCAACGACCAACGAGAAATCATTGGTAGTTTGATAAAATTTGGACCTATTTTTATCGTTGATTGTTTGCAAATCGTTTGCATGTAATAAGACGTCGTTCGGTTGTTTGCAGTAGCGACGAACACATTAGCGGTCTCAGGACGACCGCAAGAACGATTATAAGTAGTGATCATCGTTCGGTGTAATTGGGTGAACGATTTCAGGCCGTTCGTCATAGCGGTTTATCATTATTCGTTGAAAAATCGCTTAGCGGAATAGTACCCTAACAGTGCAGCGCCGAGGAGGAAAGTAAGAGACATACCTTCCTCCTCAGCGTCCCCGACACTATAGGGGGCTATCAGCAGGTTAGTTTTGTTTAATAGTTTGTTATTGAAGGGGTATGGCCAGCCTCACAAAAAGTCCAAGGTCATAGTAAAATCCCAACTAGGTTGGGAAGTGCTAGAAAAGACTTAAAGAAGGAGAAATTTGCTTGAGTGGAAATCCCCTTTAAGTATGAGGCCGGGTTCACACTACGTACAAAACACGGCCGCATTTCATAAATTTCACAAACAACGGGCGTTGTTTGCACAACGATGGCCAGTTTTATGAAATACGGCCATGTTTTTTACGTAGTGTAAACATAGCCTAATAATGTTCTTTCCAGAGAAAGTGACAGGCAGGTGAATACAGGTAAATCCATATTATTTGCAATGAATTAATAAAATCGGTAAAATAGACGAGAGGGACAATATTTTGTACACAGATGTGATGCAATTATTATGCAAAACAAACAGAAAACTGGGCAAATGAGGGTAATATTGAGTGACTTGGCATTATTCACAGTATGTACACAACTGACCGGACCGCGTCACATCTCCTTAATTCTAAATGGCTTCATAAAATACTGGACAGTAATGAACAATAATGAATAATGATATTGTTCAAGCTTCCAAATCCTCCGCTCTACTGACAATGAATACAGGTGAGTGTTTGCAGCTTTTTCTGCCCTGTTTGTGGAGAGATCTGAGCTATTATGTGGCCTTCAGTGATTATTAATGATCTGTAGACAGGAAGTGTACAGAGGAGTTTATTTAGTTGACCGGCCGTTGTTTGTATTTGTCAGCAATATTTACAGTGTACGCTCACTGCCTTCCGGAACGATTTGTACCTCAGCATGGTATTAAGCATGTGTGTCTATATACGTGGACCTTTTCCTGAAAAAAAATTTGTTTTCAAATCAACGGGTGTCAAAAAAAAAACAGACTTCTATTTAAAAATCTCAAGTCTTCCAATACTTATTAGCTGCTGTATGTCCTGCAGGAAGTGGTGTATTCTTTCTAGTTTGACACAGTGCTCTCTGCTGCCACCTCTGTCCATGGAAGTGCCCAGAGTAAAACCAAATCCCCAGAGAAAATCATAACATGCATGTCATGCTGTTGGTATGTACTTGTAGCCCATAGCACCCTGTTGAAAATCAGGGCCGCTTCTGTCATCGGGCGGCAGATTCTTTGGTCCCGGAGGGGGTAGCATAATATTCCCCAACGCGGTCATTTTAGTCAAGTTTAACTTAACAAAAATGACAGCAGCCAGGGTTCCTGTCAGTCCCTGGGCAGCTGCTAACCTCTATCCCCATGCCCTGCCCAATCCCCCAAATACCCCAAGGCTCGGTCCATGAGGTCACCCGGCAGCCTTCCTCCTGATTGGGTGTTTGAGTACGCCACGGCCGTCCGCTGCAGCGCTACACTCTTGTCACCCGCCTCCAGTGTCATAAACATTGCAGTTGGTCTCCAGACATCGCTCCTGATTAACAGACCACCCCGCGCTGCCATGATCATTGGAGCTGTAACAAGTCTTGTGGTTTCTGAAGGGCAGTTTTCTGCCGGTTTTTCCTCACACACATGCTCGATGGACGGCACAGATCTCCTGTACATCCCAGAACATCTGTTGGTAAGTGTTTTCAGGAGGATGCCAGAAAGGTTCACATTAAGGGCCTGAGGTAGGCCTCGGCTGTGAAGTGCACCAGGACGTCTACATTAGGTGGCTATCCTGGGAAGGGCATTGGGAGGGTCCGCTTTAAGGGCCTGCAGTTTTAAGAAGTTCTAGGTGGGTTTTAGCAAAGAAAAGGTAAATTACGGTTGGGATGGATAGTCAGGTTGGGGTGGAGGGGCCTTCACCTTGACATGGTGAGAAAGCTTGCATGCCTTGGTGATTCATTGAGCTAAGATGGTGGGAGTAATACGCCATTGTTTATAGCTAGTTTCTGGCTTTGGTTTAAAAAATCTGTCAGATAAATCTCAATGTGTAAATACACCCTAAGGCTGACACATGGCAGGCACAGAAATTTGCACCACCTCTGGAGCTGGTGTAGATTACTGCCATGATATACACCTGCTAGAAGGTATAAATCAGGCACAGGAGGTGGCCATGCCTCCTCCCTGGCTTGCTATGGCCCCCAGGCCACCTATTACAGGCAGCAGGGCCTACTTTGGGAAAAAGGCGTTGGGGGAGATTTATCAAACTGGTGTAAAGTAGAACTGGCTCAGTTGCCCCTAGCAACCAATCAGATTCCACTTTTCATTCCTCACAGATTCTTTGATAGGTGGAATCTGATTGGTTGCTAGGGGCAACTAAGACAATTCTACTTTACACCAGTTTGATAAATCTGCCCCATATATTTATTTGTAGTTCGGTTTTTGCCTTTTTCTTAAAGAATGTTGGTGCAAGTTTGTTAAGTTAGTTGATAGTGTGCAAGCGTGCAAGATGGAAAAGCTGTGAAAGACCAAGCCAGCTAAAAGAACACCTAGGATAAATATGATGTCCATCCTGGACTGGGACTTAGAGGAGAAGTCCCGTGAAATAAAAAAAAAAAATCAGAAAGGCAGGAAAGTAATAAACAAAGTAAACTTACCTGTGCTTCCTTAGCTCCGCTCTCGAATCTTGCTGATGGACTCTGGATGTCGTTTTTAGCTGGAATCCGGGTACGTCACAGGCTGAGCAATTGCCCCAGATTGTCCCGCCCCAGTCACTCATTGGCTAAGCGGAAAATTCCTTAGCCAGGTATGTGACGTTGCAGCTGGAGGAGGCCGGCGGCTGTCAGCTGGACCCGGGAGCGTCACTTTGGGACACGAGGACAGGTAAGTTTACCACTTCCTGTCCAGTTTTTTGTTAAACGTGTTTAATGTTTCTTTTTTGAAGGATTGTTGGTGTTTTTACTCTATTTCTAAAGGGAGTTTCCTGGCAAAATAGACTGATCAGCTATCCACAGGATAGGTCATCAGTCACTGATTGTCTCCTGTTCACTTAAAGTGGTTGTCCCGGTAGTAGAAGATGCAATAGTCTTCTGCTTCTCTGCGCGGAAACTTGTTCTCCTCCCTTTGTCCTTTCAAGATGTTGACAGACGGATATAAGTCACAATCATCGTGTGCAGGTGAAGTTTATAATGTTTTCATGGGAACAAAGTCCCTGCTCCAAATACCTAGTCAATTATGTTTGTTTGCCCTACGCTTTACATTATCAAATGTTTCAGTCTTTTTGGGCTAGGCTCAGTCTTTTTTTTGGCCCTTTGACGGGAGTCTTTTTGGACATCCATCGTTTTGAGGCCAAATAACGTCAGTGATTTAAAAAATTATGGGTGCTATTTGGTCTTAAAATTATGAACAACCAAAAAGTTAAATGGGCAAAAAAAGACGATGTGTGAACCTAGCCTTAGGCTATCTTCCTACTACGTACTGACGATTCTTTAGTGAATGGCCATTGTTTAACTCTAAATCGCAGCCATTGTTGTAAAACTTTGGCCGCAATTAATAATCATAAACATAAGTTCTGGCCTTGGTTTTACAACAGCGGCCGTTGTTTGTGCTCATCTGTATGTGTGAACATAGCCTTATAGTTATTTTGTCCATAAACCACTAAAAGTCTCCATTATTAATCACGTTAGGACATCACATTATATTACAAGACATAATGATTTTAATTTCTCATTTACCTTTATTGGTATTATTATATAATTTAAAGTGATTTTCACATGTCACAATACAGTAAACCCCCCTAGGTAATGTTCCTGATACATTGGAATAGACCTGGCAGATATCCTGTTATGCCATGTAACTTTGTCTAATGCCCATGCACATAGAGGTAGCAATGCTACCTTGTGGCGGCTGAGACTGCATCGCCCTGAGTCATATCAGTCCGCATCTGCTGAGTCGGCCATTTTAGAAAGAGCTTTGGACCTCAGGATAAAGGACATTTATACCCCTCTTGCACAACCTCAAATAACCTCAGATAATATGATTACATTCAAAGCTTCATATCTTCATAGAAAATACATGTGTATTGTAATACATACATAGCAAGGGGAGCTTTTAGCCTGTGGTAATGGAATAGGCATTCTTGGTAGTGCAACTCTCGCGAGCATAAAACAAGCTATGGAAAGAATAGAATGTTCTTTAAGGCATTCCTCAGATTTTTCCTTTTAGCGTGTTGTTGTTCTGCACAGACACCAGTCATGCTAGGAAATGACATAGACCTCCAGGAGGCTGGCGACCGAATGCATCCTGTAGAAGATCCCAAACGGGAGGCCGATGTTTACTATAGCGATCCACATGGGTTCTCCATAGAAATGCAGCTCATGGTCATTTTCAAACTGTGGACGTGCACCAAAGGCAGGCATGATCCAAAACTAGGAAAATGGTACAAAATGTCATTAGATACAATAAAAATACTAAATTTAGAGGTTTAATACATTTTACTATTGCATTTAACGGGGTATTCCAGGTTAAAATGCTTATCCCCTATCCACACATTTCCACTCCATTCATTGTCTATGGAGTTGCTGGAAATAACGATGATCTATCTTCAGCAACTCCAGGCTATGTTGCCACAATGTTCCCGCCCTTTTCTGGACGGCCATCATTTTTGCGCCAAATGATGGATGTCTATTGGTAATGACAGTCGCAAATAAATGTTCATGATCATTATTTGTGCCCGTCGTTACCAATAGACGGCCATCTTTTGGCACTAAAATGATTGGCCGTCCAGAGAGGTCCCCACTCCATTCTAAAACAAGACTCTGGGTCCTGTGGATAGGCGGATAAGTAGTTTAACATGAAATACTCCTTTAACTGTTTTTAGTATAGATTTATCCTAGTCTGGATATTTCTGAGTATATTATATTTAGAGCATGACCTTTGTTTTTTTTTTGTGGTAAAAATTTCTATAGCCATGAAATGGAGGTCTTTCTCCCATTACACATATCATCTAAAGTTAACTTGCCACTAAAAGCGTCAGTAATTGATTTGAGTGTCATTTACTAAGACTGGTGGACGAGTATGCTGGTATTAAATTAGGTCCCACCCTTTTCCCTGGTTGGATTTTCTTTTAATAAACCCGGCCGGCCCTATGCCCAGCTCAACAAATCTTCCAGCAGGTGTAGATTTGTATCATGCTTTACGCTTCCAATCAATAAATCAGGTGCTGGAGGAGGCCATGCCCCCTCGCCTTGCCACGCCCCCACCCGTCGATTAGGCTAGCCGAACATATGGCGGGCGTACACCAGGGAGAAGGGGACGAATCTGAAAAAGTTCCCCCCTTATGTGAAGCCATTTATGGCTGCAAATGAGCACCAATCAGCATATTCACAGTGTCTTTACACGGGGCAGCCGGGCTGTACAAACAATCGCTGTTCTGTTCGTGTGGCCATTGACATTCATTGTTATCAGTTGCATGTCTCCTTTTTTACACAGAGAGACGTGCGGCTGATAACGATAAATTTTACAGCCACACAAAACATCCCATTAGCCGTTGAGTGGGCTTGCTCCATGGCCGGTCTTTGACACTCTTACAACATCGAATTGGCTTGTTGCCAATAATCGTCCGTGTAAAAGTATGAAAAAAAGGCAGGTCTGATAATTCATCCATTGGTTGGAACTGACGGCTTTAGTACCAAGAATTCTCAGAATACACTGCTTATTAGAGGATCAGCTGATCACAAGGTGTCCTCCTAAATGATGGAGGTTCAACTTGAAGGACTCACCTCAGAATACCCCATGAGGGAAGTTGAATATGGATGTACTAAACCAGACAATTCCTTTAACGGGGTAGTGCAGTGCCCCCCCCCAAAAAAAAAAAAACAAAAAAAAAAACATAGACATACACTGAAAATATACAAATATACTTACCATCCCACTTGTGACAATCGCCTTTCAAATTCCCAACCAGCCACGCCCCCGCTACTTCGGCCGCGGTCCTCACTTCTGGGTCCGGGTGCAGCGAATGGGAGAGAAAAGGCTGCTGGTGCGAATAACTCAAGCATGCTTGGGTCCAGTTGAACCCGGAAGTTTCTGCATTTGATTACTGGTATCTGGCAGAAGAATTTGGATGCATCCCTAGGGCTTCCTGGAAAACATGGCTGTATCCATGTTTTCAATGACTCCCTAGGGCTGAATCCAACTTTTTCAGCCACCATTATTCAAATGCTGAAGGACTGGACTCGAGTTGTGCTCACCTCTACTAGTCATCTATCTATCTGTCGTGGTCAGTGTCTGCAACTGCCCCTCTTTTACCTCTCTACCCATGTACGTATGAAGACCCACATCATGGGGGCTATTCTTAGTAAGCTAGGTGTACGGACCTTATCATTGGCAACTCACATAATTAGTCTTTAGGTGAAATGGAAAAAAAAACAGCACATTAAAACATATTTCTCGACACTGCCATTGTAGACTTAACTTACAATGATGTTGGAAGCAAGCAGGAATAAAGAGATTTCCCTCAGGGCCTTCCTTCTCCAGTCTGCTCTTGTATTCCTTGCGATCGGGTGTGCAACAATCCTATTGCTGTTTGAATCCAATTCACGTCCATGCTCGGCCTCCGAGAGACTGCCCTGAGGACTTATAGCTGCTGGATTGATGTAAACCTCGTGTTTATCGATATAGGCTACAGAAGTGTGGTGGTCCGAGTGTCCACCAGCGAATGGTTCTCTGTGCAGTCCTTCTATGATGAATATGTTCTGCAGGGTATGCTGCACAATCATCATTAGTGAGTACACCAAATTGAGTACATTAATGAGATGCCCAGGAGAGGTAGCTATAATGGCTATTATGGAGAAATAGGAGATACAGTACTTGCCTAGGGCAGCGGTTATCAGCAAAGCAACATCAAGGCTCCTGGTAGGGTTCTTGTCACTGTCTGCATCCCTCTTGTCGTATCTGAAGATGATGGAACCAGCAAGTGAGCCGATACTCATCAGGCTGAGAGCTACGATGTTGAAGATGTAAAACATTTCAAGTGCTTCTGTTTTAGACGACTCTGTTGACTCTTCAATCTCATAGACAATGAAGACCCCTAGGCCGACCACAAGGACCACGACTCCAAAGGTAAGTCCTATAAAAAGTTTGTGTGGACGGAGCGAGTGATGTGTGTGATGGGGATGATGACTCATTGCGCGGCCAACATTCTTCCACATCACGTAGGACAGGGCCGAAGCAAATAGGCTATATTCAATATTAAAGGGGTACAGGTAATAGTATCCTGTCTCGAAGGTCTCACACACTAGAGTGTTACAAGAACAGCCATCGGCTCCTCCACCAGCTGAAACAAAAGAGATTTTTGCCTTTGATTAAAACCTTCTTTTAAGAAGGATAAAATTACATTTAGTGGCATGCATGTATCTGACATGGAGCCCACATCAGCATGTAAGGATGAAGGGTTGGCTGAAAATATGCTAAAGATTATTCATACCGCTAAGAGAAGTTATTATACTCCATTATGTCCTGGCTGATTCAGATCGAGTATGTGTGACTAGTGTTTAAAAAGACAGTCCATATAGAAAATCCGCCATAGTAGCAATAAAACCAATGGCACCGACCAATAGTAACTTTATAATTCATACAATAAGAATTTCTTGGTTGGGGGAGCAGCATGGTCATCATACAACCAGTGTGGGGGGACTTCGCTGTTCTCCCAACAAACTTTTTGTTGCTTAGATTATACTTGAAAAACAATTACTGTTGATGGGTGCAATTGTTTTTTTTGGTGCTATTGTGTTATTTTATGATAGTTGTTATCCTATTGTTTATCGTACAGACACTTTGGCTTCTGGATACACCTTGGCCACTAGACAGCCTTAACATGTTTCCACAAAGAACGTTTCTTTTATTTGTTCTGTTGCAGTCCGGGAAGGAACAACCAAACCTAGGAGAGTCTCCAGTCAAGGGAACCACCTTCTAACGAGCCACAATCAAGGATGACATGACTTGGGAAATACCCCGGCAAAGTATCCATCCACAGACAGCTGTGTCAGGGTATTAGCCCCTTATCAGCATGAAGCAGGATTCTGGCAAGTGGAAGCAAAGCCTAGTAAGTGCATTCAAAGGAATACTAGGTTTTGCTGTCATTAGTGGGAATCCTCCTCCACACTGATGAGGGGCTAATTCCCTGAAACAGCTGTCTTTGGATGGATACTTTGCTTGAGTATTTCCTAAGTCCTGTAAGCCTTGACTGTAGCTTGTTGGAAGGTGGATTACTTGACTGAAGACTCCCCTTGGCATGGTTGTTCCTTCCCGGTAGTAGCTCACTGACATTGATGAACACATGATGGTGTTTTTGAAGTATTTTTGCATATTTGTCTATACCTTTATTTGCTAACAATGCAGTTCCTTGGGCAGAGGAGTCCGGGTCAGTTTCTTAACAGTAGCAAAAGAAATGGGACCAGAAATGTACAGCATTGGCTTTATGGGATGGCATAATATTACCAGGAGTAATATGCATACATATACATTCTGGGACTGTTTATGGACCACCTATCAGGATTAGAAAGAAAGGATTCCCATCCAGTTATTGCACCTTCCAACAAAAGGGTCCACTCAATATTGGTTTATGTTTTTCTTTTTCTTTTTTAAATAAAACTTCAGGTGTACATAAAGATTAAGCGTTTCAAGGCAGAACAAGCCTCTTCGTCTGGTTTATTCAACCTTGAAACACAATGTTTTTATGTACATCTGATGTTTAGTGAGGAATAAAGAAGTCCGTAAAGGAACATTGACTGGATCTTTTGCGGGAAGGTGCCAGTGGCGTTGTGGGAATCCCTCCATTTTCTACTTATTCTGTGAGACAACCAATAGTTTCATAGGAATGCAAAATCTTATTCCTGGAATATGGCACCTGTTGGATTTGCATGGAAATGGTAATACACTTAAAATTCTATGTGGGTCTGTATAAAACCAGTCAGTTTGCCATGTATATGTATTACGACTTTGATGCCTTACCTCTGGCAATCTTGTGACCCCCAGATGAGTGGTTAGCACTAGGGGTCTGGTGGAGAGATTCATCTGTGACAGCAGCCATCCAGATGGCTAGATTAGTGCTAAGGGTCAACATGAGGCCGCAACTGTAATACAGGCATATGACTATGAGTACTGAGGCAAAACTAAAGCCATTTGCACCTAACCTGGGGATTATTAGTTCTTACCTAGTAAAGTTCATGTGACGATGAACACAGTCCTTGCAGGACACCCAGAGGAAGTACGTCTGTGTGGGAAAATCATGGAATTACAATCATACAATCATGGAATTACAATCATAAAATGCTGGGATACTATACAATCTATCAGCACTGTAGGTCTCCGAACAACAATGCAAGAGGGTTATTAGATGCTGTTTCCCAAATGTTACCTGCAACACCACAAACAGGCCCTGGAAGACCGGATGGACGATTTTGATAGGAGATTCACAGTGAGCCAGACTAACCGATTTCCCAATCTTCAGCACATCAAGAACCAATGAGCAAACTCCAAAAACTGCTAGACCAACTAAATCATGAAAAAAAAATAGAACGGGTAAGATGAAAGCCAGTAATGCCTAAGTCATTGAATAATATAGACAGTCCAAAATAAATGTAAATTCATATTTTCAATTTTCATATTTTCAATTTCGTAAATTAATTTTTTTTTAACATAAAAACCTCACCACATACATATCTTTGGGAAGAGCCATCTATTGAAATAAGTTTTCTACTCTGAGAGGACCATCCCTCCAAGGAACTATTTTCCAAAGCAATAAGAAGGTTTAATGTACATTGTAATTGTATGATGATATTTTAGCCTACTCTCAATGCCAATCATCTAAACAGATATAAATTCACTTTTAACCTTTTAACATTTTACTTTTTTAGATCTAAGATTTTATTTTTGACGCTCTCATAACATATCTTCATAGTGGAGCTCCATTTTTGGTATAGAGCTTCACATTCCCGTCATAGACCTGGGGTTGAATGATAACATTGTGATATAATTTATAATTGATCAAAATTAATATTAAGGATTTGTCAAGTTAAATATATTTGCAAAACGATTCATTTAAAAAATGTGTTTCCTTCTCGTCAAATGACTGCTCTTTCCCTTCCATTTTTGACACCTTGATGACCTAGGTTACCGACCACTCTGCTTTAAAAGCAGTGGTCTGTCTGATACCACCCAATCAAAGCAGGGGACCAAAGACTCATTTTAAATATCACTCTAAAGTACCCAAAGAAAAGATAAACCCAGTAATTAAATCCCAACATGTTTCCCCCAGGAAGTGTCGGGTTCATCAGGGGACTAAGATTGGGATGCCTTAAAAATATCAACAGTAATCATGGCACCAATGATATCCATTAGTTCAGAAGCACAACCGTTATATCATTAGTCACAATAGCCACTTACAGTAACCCCACACCTTCCTTATCTAGAGTCCTGCCTTTTAAGGAATATCAATGTGTTACAATAAAGGTTAAGCTTTATATACTATGGTACAAAGATTTGTCAGCTCTATAAATCCTTACAAGTTTGATGAAGGTTCCCTAATAAATGTTACATTAACCATTCCTGGAGTTCATAGATATAAATATAATCTGCCCATATTCTATGCTCTTCATGGTCTACGCTTTGCATCATGGTCTAAGTAATGACAGATCTTAACATTTGAGACAATTCTCCTTACCTTTCAGCCAGATGGGTCCGGCATGGGAGTCCTTTAGGTTTCTGTGGTCCTTTTTCGATGTCCAGAACAGGTAGACGATCATCCAGCAGCCACTGAGGCCCATGAGGATGCAAAGCAGAGAAAGTACCTCCCGTTCAACCACCGCGACATCACTGAAAGCCCCGCTGCAAACAAGTACAGCGGCCAACAGCAGCACATTTAACCCCAGAAGCCCAGAGATCAAGCGACCTCCTTTCTTCAACAACGTGGGGGGTTCACCAACAGCCAAGGAGTGCTGGCCAATACTGATCTTCTCAAACTTGGAGTCAGTTTCCGTGGAAGACATGGTCATCGGAGAAATGGTGGTAACACCTATGTCCCCCATAATTAAGTCCTGGAAAATAATTTTACTAATTTATTATTTTTTTCTTCAGATTTTTCAGTAGTGATGCATACACTTTGAATGAACAGCATGTTCATGGTAAAACGTGAATATACAGAAATAAGTTTCAGCGGGAGAGGACTGAAACTCCTAGGGAAAGTGAGAGTTCTTTGTGTCTTTGTTGGGATAAGATATAGATTATTAGGTTTGGTGATCCATTTGCAGTCTATGTGTCATCGAATAGATTGCACAATCCTGGAGGTTTTTCTTCACAGGGTCAGACCACAGGAGGCCACCAGGCACTGTCATCTCTGTATACTTTTGCTGAATTTTCCTGTCACCAAATTCTTATAGTTTCTATATGTTAACCTTACAGTGTGCAACTATAGTGCTAAAAAATTTAAAGATATGAACTTTTATTCCAACATTTAAAACATGGTACAATTTAAACACACTCCGACGCATTTTAGGTTGAACCTCCTTAAAGGGGTAGTGCGGCGCTAAACAATTATTCACAAAATAACACACATTACAAAGTTATACAACATCTTGTGTCGACCCCCGTCCGCCATCTTGGGACAATGACGTAGTCTCCATCCGAACCACTCCATCCGTCCCTGATGCCGGCCCCCCTCTGCCGCGTAATAACTGTGCTCAGCCAATCGTGGCTGAGCTGCTGATGACGTGGCAGAGGGGGGCCGGCATGAGAGACGGACGGAGCGGTTCGGATAGAGACTACGTCATTGTCCCAAGATGGCGGACGGGGGTCGACACGAAATGCGGTGAGTATAATGCACCAACACTTCCGAGTCTAGCGTGGGGGGGGGGGGCACGGGGAAGGGGGCCATTCATATACATAACATACATTACAAGGCTGGGTTCACACTATGTATATTTGAGGCTGTATTTGTGAGGCTGTATAGCAACCAAAACCAGGAGTGGATTGAAAACACAGAAAGGCTCTGTTCACATAATGTTGTAATTGAGTGGATGGCCATCATTTAATGGCAAATATTTGCTGTTATTTTAAAACAACGGCTGTGGTATTGAAATAATGGCCGTTATTTACTGTTATATGGCGGCCATCCACTCAATTTCAACATTGTGTGAACAGATCCTTTCTGTGTTTTCAATCCACTCCTGGTTTTGGTTGCTATGAGGACCTGACATGAGGACCAAATACTGCCTGAAATATACATAGTGTGAACCCAGCCTTAGGTTGTATAACTTTGTAATGTGTGTTATTTTGTGAATAATTGTTTAGCGCCGCACTACCCCTTTAATCAAATAAAACTGAAGATTGATGATTAATAAGAAAGTGTCATCCAATAATTATTCTGTCTCTACAATAAAACTTTTCTTACCTGTCTTCCTTACAATGTAATATGGGAAACAGATCACTGATCTCAGAGAGACCAACCAAAGAAAACACTGTGGGCTTCCGGCTAAAGCGCTCAATACAGTGAAATCCTAGTTGCATTGCTCCCTGGGTTATATGAATATGCAAAAAAGAGCCAGTGGAGCCTCATTTAAGAGTCTCAAAACACAGGACTAGCCAGATATCCCTCCGGGAAGGACCCAGCCAAGGGGAGGCTCCTGTAGGGAAACCACCAAAAGCACCACATTAAGTGGCCCTATAAGTCAGGGTAATGACAAGAGAAAAACCAAGGCCAGGTAACCATCCACAGACAGCTGTTTCAGGGTGTTTCCCCCCATCAGTGTGGAGCAGGATTCTGGCTAGGTGGGAGCAATGCCTAGTAGAGTCATACGGGAAACTGATTACTGATCTCAGGGACACCAGCCAAAGTAGACACTGCGGGCCGCCAGCTAAAGCGCTCAATACAGTGAAATCCTAGGTGCATTGCCCTCTAGGATATATGAATATGCAGAAACAACCCGTGGAGACTCATTTAAGTCTTAAAACAGGACAAGCCCGATATCCCTCTGGGAAGGACCCAACTTTTAAAGCATGGTACAGGTTACAAACACACTCCAAGGCATTTTAGGGTGAACCCCCTTAATCAAATTAAACTGGTTGTGAAGATTAATAGTTAATGAGAAAAATGTAATCTAATAATTATTCTATGTCTTTACCTTTTCTTACCTGTCTTCCTTACAATGTAAGTAACAACTTGATGTCAAAGTCTAGAGCAGGAATTGATTCTGCAATCCTAGTGGTCCTCCTCCAAGATAGTTGATGGTGTTGAGGATCTTGGTCCAGGTTATTTGGTATGGGAATATTTCAGGCAGTAGTTCTTCGGAGCTTCAGTTTATGTTATTTGCCGTCTTTTTTTAGTATTTGCTTTCTGGTCTTGATCAATTTTTTGGGAGATTTTTGATTTTGATTTATCTGTGAGAACCCCCTTAGTTCAATGTGTATACATCTACCTTAGGATTTAAGGAACCTACTGATGACTTTGGGCTAGAGTCACTATTTATACTCATGTTGGGTCCCTTGATCTGGGATAAGCTTCCTCTTTTTCCAGATTATACTGTTCCTAGGACTGATTTACACACTGTGATAATAAGACATTATAAACTTTTCATTCTTATCCCACGTGACTTGGGATTTAGAGCCCCTATTATACTAGGGACAGGGTAGGACACTTTACATATCCCACAGCATTGAATGTAAGGAAAGCGAAAGGGTGGCTAGTTACAACATGCTGCCACCACCAAGGACCTCAACCCGATACTCACCCGATATAACCCTGCCAAAATTAAAGAAATAGTTTAGTCAATGTAACAAGTGCATAGTTCACATTAAATAAATAATCCAAAAAAGAGCAAAATTGTGCAATGCTGAAATCCCAACAAATTGCAACATCCAAGAAAATAGAGTATAAGGATATATGTATAGAGGTTACAAATAGGGCCGGCTCCAGGCTTTTGCGGGCCCTCGGGTGACAGAGTCTCAACAGGCCCCTTATCCATCTAATATGCACCCATCATCCACACACTATGCACAATCACTTGAGACATCACTAACATACACAAACACACATTACTGACACTGATTGACTGACACAGACACTTTTGGTTCCATAGAAGCTCAACAAACATGGTGCTTTCACTCACCAGGGGGGGATTTACTTTACCATAGGCCCCGGGCTGTTCACCAAGCCTGGGTCCCCCCAACCCACTGTAACTATGGCAGCATTAGCGTGGTGTCAATAGTACAGGATAGATAATGTCAAGTTGCTCTGATTTGTGCAAAATTGTGGTAAAAAAGTAATGATTTTTTGCAAATCATGACAGAACTATAGCCAGGAGACAATACACCACTGAAAGTATAAGTCTTTTTGGGTGGCCATGGGCCCCCCAGGAGCTCAGGGCCCCAGGCTACTGCCCGAATTGGACCTATTATAATCCACTACTGTCACTCACACTCACCAGCCACTGCATCTTCCTTTCCTTCTTATGGTCGGGAGAACGAGGGGGAGAGGTCCAGTATGCATGGTCCATTCCCACTGTGTGTTAGAAAAATAATAATAATAGAGCTCTATGAAGCCTGACTTTTTCTTACACATAAATGCATATGTATACAATCTACCTATCATCCATCCCCTCCTTGGTTGAACTTAATGGACAAGTGTCTTTTTTTCCAACCGTACAAACTATAACTATGTAAGAGCGAGGAGAGGACTGCACTGCAGTTTGTTCTCCCGATCGGTACGGGTGTGAACACTCAGACCTGGACAAGCCAAAACTTTTGACATGTTCCGACCTGTTAGTCTTGCTTGATAAAGACCAAGAGGTTGAAATGTCGCAGCTTTTTGTACCTTGATGTGTAAATAAACACGCTTGCTTCTATCTTGGATGCTTGTTGGCCATAACTAGGAGTATCTCCAAGGTGCTGTTGGACCTTCTTCTCATTTTGGTATGTCTCTATGTCAAAGGTTTTTACAAACGACAGTGACACTTTAAGGTATATGGGAGACTCCTGACTTACCAATGACAGATGACATTGGTGGAGAGAAGGGTTAGGCATGATGGACTTTTTTCCTGGGAATGACAAGAAACCATTATACAGGAGAGGAGAGGCAAGAAGAGATAACTGTCAGAGAATCTATCGTATAGGCACCTAAGGCTATGTTCACACATGTTACCGTTTCATTGCAATACTCTCGGGGGACGTTTTTACTGTCATTACGCAGTACTGTAATAGTACTGCAAAGAAACTGCAATGTGTGAACAAAGCTTGACACAATAAACTGAAAGTGCTTGTTGGTCTCCATAACCCATTTTTTTCTAGTGGGGAGAGTAAGGGTGGTATTCCACGGGTCGATGGAGCCCGATAAACGAGTGCTGATCTGCTAGATCGGCGCTCGTTTACTGGGCCTATTTCACGGCCCCGATTATCGTTAAACAAGGGCTGCAAGGACATCGTTACCAATGTCCTTGCAGCTCTTGCTTAACTGGTATACATACCTATTCATGGTGCAGGGCTCCTCTTCTCCTGCTTCTCCCGGGTCCCGCGCGCTCCTCCAGCTTCAGGGCGGCCTGTGTCAGCTGACAAGCCGCTCAGCCAATCATTTGCCGGGACCGCCGCGGCCTGTGATTGGCTGAGCGGCCTGTCAGCTGATACAGGTCGCCCTGACGCTGGAGGAGCGCATGGGACCTGGGAAGAAGCAGGAGAAGAGGAGCCCTGCACCATGAATAGGTAATGTATATCGTCAATCGCCGGCCACACACCGCTAATTCCACGTAGCGGTACGCGGTGGGCGCCCGACAAATATAGGTCCGGACCTATATCAACGATCAGCTGATGACAACGATCATTGGATGATCGTTGTCTCTAGTCCACGAAGCGATAATCGGCCGATTCGGCCGATTATCCTTCCGTGGAGTAGGGCCCTAAAAGTGTCACTGTTGTTTCAAAAGATTTTTTTTTTTTTTTTTTTTTTTGGGGGGGGGGGGGCTGCTTTTATCGATTTTCATATCTGTATTGAGGTCTGTTTCTTGCCATTGGCAGTGAGCTGTTGCATTTTTTGTATTTTTGTGTGTCTGCAATTTCAGCCATAACAACGTGCTCCTGCCTGGTGTGAATGGTGTTCTAGGAGAGCTGACCAAATTAGTTTTTTTCCTGTGTTCCAGATGGGGGAGTGGCTGCCTCTACTTGGTTGTGCACTCCACCTATCCCACCCAGGTGGTTATTTTTGCCAGTATTAAGGTAAGATTAAGCAGATCCACAGCAGATTTCATCTAAATAACTGAACACAGCATCAAATCTGCTGTGGATCTGATGCGGATCCTGTATGTGTGAACGCACCCTTAGATGGATCCTGTATGCCCAGAGCATAGGCTTATTATATGCCATGAAGAGGCCAAAGTACAGTGTAGGGTCCATCCCGGGCATGAGGCCACCTTACTGTGGTGGGATGGTACACACTATTGTTACGATCAGTCAAGGTCTAAACACTGGGACCCTGACCAATCAAAACCTTTAACATGTCTTTTTTGAAACTACAATGACACTTTAAGACATCCAATGCCTGCTGTGTATGGGGCAATGTGGAGTGTTGAGCAGCACCCCATTATGGGACTCTCTAGTGTCGGAGGCTGGGCTGCTCTTACTGCGTTTAGCTTTCAGATAGCAATATCTCCTCATTGGCTCATTTACCCCAGCTACAGCCAGTCCTGTAAACAATATTGATAAGGTAGCTATTTATTGCTTTATAGCATAGTGACTAATATTAACATATTGATGTGAAGAGAAGACTATGCGCTCACTAATGTGCTTCCCTGTGCATTCTCCACTATGCTGCTATCCATGCTTGTGCTGCGCATACAGATAACAGCACATGGGAAGGAAGAAAACAGCTGGCTCTGCTATCAAGGCTTCTGAGAAGGCCGGAGAGCTTCCTATTTTATTATTGTGTCTTCCATTAAATTGTTTACGAGGAATCACACATGAATTAGCACAGCAGGATAAGGATGACGGCAGGACAGGAATATAGGAGATAGACAGTGCTGGCGGCAATGTTCTGGAAAATATATCTATATATGGTACAGTCTGTCTACTCATGTATGTGATATCCTTAAAGGGGTACTCCGGCGCTGATAAAAAAAAAAAAAAGATCGATCAATCGTAGTTTTTACACTTACCATCCCTCCTAAGTCTGTCTCCATTTGAATTTCCTGCTGTTTGCAGGTCCCTGAACCTCCAGTTGGTGGCTTCATTTTTTCTTTACTTCCTGGTTTGGGGTTCCCCATGATGCACTTTGTCTCCTGCGATGTCTGACTGTTACATATTACATATTGTTACATGTTACATATTGTTCAGCCAATCAGAGCTGAGCAACCTGAGTCATCTGACAAAGGGAGGCTGGCCAACAGGGCTTAGACCCGCCTCCCTCTTGATGATGTCATTGTCACAAAATGGCTTCCTGGGGACAACAGTTATAAGTTTACTTCCCTTCCTGGTGGGGGATTAAGTGGGTAAAAGATAGGAAAGAGGGGCAGATAGGTGATTGAAGGATATTACAAAGTTATATAACTTTGTAATTTGTTTCAATTACTGGCAAATAGCTTTTTGCAGAAGTACATCTTTAAAGGGGTACTCTGGTGAAAGTCTTCCATTATTTTCAGCTGCTGTATGTCCTGCAGGAAATGGTGTATTCTTTCCAGTCTGACACAGTGCTCTCTGCTGCCACCTCTGTCCATGTCAGGAACTGTCCAGAGCAGCAGCAAATCCCCACAGAAAACCTCTCCTGCTCTGGACAGTTCCCCTCATGGACAGAGGTGGCAGCAGTGTCTCAGACTGGAAAGAATACACCACTTTTGCAGGGCATACGTCAGCTGATAAGTACTGGAAGACTGGAGATTTTTAAATGGAAGTAAAATTACAAATCCATATAACCATATAAAATTTAAATGCACTCACCAGGTATGCAGGAAAAAATTCTTTATCATGTCTCATACGGCACGGCATAGCAAGCGGATGGAGGACGCCAACATTCTGAAACCAGTTGAGAGAAAATTATTTTCGCCGGAATACCCCTTTAAAATTTTAAAAACTTTTCACATGTCAGAAAGACATATCAACAGCTTTGATCAATTTGGGTCTGAGTGTTCAGATCCCTTCCGGTCGTGAGAAGGAACAGGGACAGGACACCCACATAATTTGTGGGGTCTGGATAAAATGGGCAGCATTAAAATCTTTGACCTGTTTTTCAAAAAAATTTCTTTGCCTCGTTGCTCTTGGCTTCGTAATTGGTATTGTAAACAGTGAAAGGAGACACCAAGTGGTCACGTAGCAGAACTACAGGGTATGAACTAATACTGTGAAGCATAGGAGTTTTCTACAGCACTAATAGAACTTGCTGGATGAAAAATGATACATACAAATGCATTGTTCTTGCCACTATGGTATAAAATAAATACATACATAGATTTCCTAAGTGTTTATTACCTCCTTTTATTTATAGAGAGATGCAGGCAGGGATGGACAGAGACTGCGGAGGGCCCTCCATAATCTAATTGTGCTAGTATACTGGTATATAGCTATTAAAAGTCAGTTATAGCCACAACTATACCAGAGTCCTTTTTAGGATTACTAATCTGAGGATGTAATTAAAAAAAAAAGCTAATTCCATACAATTTACCAACATTGTAAGGAATAGTATACTGGTATATAGCTAGTAATTGTCAATTATATCCACAACTATACAAAAGTCCTTTTTTAGGACTAGAAAAACAAACAAAATCAAATAAAGTAAAAGCAACATTTGGCATACAGTATTTTACAGTTTAATTCCAAGTTTCTGTCGCCTGAGGCAAACCTAATTGGAGCCAACCCCCCCAGGACCCACACCGCCTCATGCTCATATGAGAGTGTGGGCACTGCTGAGGCACAACAGCACGGCTTATGCAGGATCCCTGGCCACCACTCCCAGTTAGCAGAGCCACACAGTATGCCGCTACTGAATGCAGAACAGGCTCTTTGAATATGCCAGAAATATAAGGCAGGTGATGCAGTTATTGTGCTAAAAAAATACTTTTAAACTGGCAGCCCCGTGCCCTACAGGAGTGACCTAGATTGTGTATGCATTAGGCTAGCACAACCTCTCCGTCCCTCTTTCCCACCCTCCTCATCATTAGGAATGCTCCAGGCAGATTGTCTCCTATTCCTCAGCTGTGTCAGCCCGGCACATGGGCTCGATCGTTAAGACACCTGTGCAAATGTTCAGCATGAAGAAAATGTTCCAGTGGCATTCCTAATGATGAAGAGGGTGGGGAGAAGGGACGGAGGGGCGGTGCAAATTTAGTGCACACATACTCCTGTAGGGCACGGGGCTGCAAGTTTAAAAGTTGTTTTTTAGCACAATAACTGTATCACCTGCCAAACGGACCGCAGGACAGATCATGGATTAAAAGCAGCTATCCAAAGGTACAAGAGGTTTGGGGGTCAGATTGTGGGTACAGAGTCGCTTTAAAGGGGTATAGGAGTTTTTTTTTCCCCTTTTGGTTTCTCTTCGGTAAATGTACAGGAAAGAGTGTTTCCTAACAGTTTTCCTCACTTTAAAGGGGAACCAATCAGCACAATTTAAGCAGATCTCTTACTATATCTCAGGCTACTTCCTTGGTAGCTTTACATCGCGGCACAACATTCTTTATTACGACGCGGTGCAGGGGGAGAGCCGTGAACTAGTCATCTGTACAGTGTCTGGGTTGTGACCAGTCATAGCTCTCTGCCTGTCAGCATGCTCGACAGGGATGATTGACAGGCAAAGAGGCCTTTAATATTATTATTTTTTTAAAATAAAATTCTTTATTTAAAAGGTTTGTGGAATAGTACAATGTGGCAAAAGAAGGGAACCGCTTTTGGAACAGCAGATACAAAGAGCAAAAGACAGGGTAAATTTGAAAATAACCAACTGAGGGCAAATGGCCCTGCACAATAGCACTAAATAATCAACCAAAATAGCTGAGACGCCTGTCCTGGTGAGTTACAGATCAACCCCAAGAAGGAGGCAGGGCTCCCTGCCACATCCCATTCACTTTTTCCAAATTTAAAGGGGAACTATCAGCAGGTTAGATTTGTCAACAGGGGGCTGAGGATGAAGGTATGTCTCTTACCCTCTTCACCTGCGCCTTTCCTGTGCAGTTTTAATCTAATCCTTTGTCCGGTAGGGCCGTTTGGAGCACTGCCCAGCCACTCAGAGCGCCGATCAGCCCCCTGGCTGGCCAGTCCCTTCTAATGATTATCAGTGCAGTGCGATGGGAACAGGGCAGTGCTCTAAACGTCCTTACCAGACACAGAATTACATTACTGTGGTGTCCCACCACGGGTGTTGTCTTTACAGCCCCTCACAAAAGCCTGTACTTCAAAGTAGTAGTGGTGATGAAGTAGTACCTAAGTTTTACCACTAGATGTCGCTAGTATGTATATTGTATGCTTAAGTATTGCACAGCTGTAGGTAACTAAAGGGTTATTGTTTTTGGTGATTTGTGCACCAATGAAAGCTCTTTCTCTTATCTACCTATCTTCTCACCCACTCACAGCACATATTACATATGCTGTAGGAAGTTGTCACATAGGGAGAGGAAGTGTAACCACACCTTTAGGAAGTCTTACTCTAGTTTCTGTAGAGGAAGGACGCATGCCAGGTCCCCTGTTAGAGGACAAGTCCAGTGTAGTAAGCAGACACACATGGGAACAGACACCCTTTCTTGAAAGCAGCACTTCTATACACTAAGCAGTGCTAAATGCTCACAGAGAGGACAAAGTCAGGAACAAGTCTAAAGGTGCAGGACAGTATCCTGAAGAAAGAGGAACTGATCCGGATAGAGCAAAGTTGCTAGAAGCCTACGTACTCTATCTCTCAGCGCAGTGTAATCAGAAAACTCTGACCACTCTGCGCAACCCAGGTAACAAGGTCTGGGGCTTGTGTCAACCTCTAGGATGGGTCATCACAATAGGTGGTGCAAAAACCAAGGAGTCAAAGGACGGGCACAAGTATTCTATTTATCTATTTATGTTTAAGCATGTTTAATTGTTTTTCTTATGCATAGTAAACAACAAACAGTATACAAGTGCAATGGAGGGGGGGGGGTTGGGTTCAACAGGAACTGGAGGTACAATTAAATCAAAATCATGTAAGACTGATACACAGTATATACAATGGCTTGAGGCACATATTCCATTTCTCGGCGTATAGTCCATATGCCAGAGGGTATTGAAAAGTCGTACCTGTTGGGGGGGGGGGGGGGGGAGCGGAAGTAGGCGAGGAAGGGGGGGGGGGGGGTTGATCAGTACAGAAAATATGATGTGTAAGGGGAGTATTCTACTTATTTTACTTCTGAAGTTCCGGCAGAGCACAGTACTACATTGGATTGGGACTCTCTCGACATCCTCCTCTCTACTTCTCTGAACCTCTTCTACCTCTCAGCATAGCACGCACTACTTTACAAGCTCTCAGCACAGATCCTGTCAATAAAGTCTTAAGTGTATTGTCAAGACAGAAGTCCGCTGTATATCACTGTATCAAGTATCTGTGAAAGTAAAAAAGTTCCTTATTTTAACTGGACTCTGGTTATTCTCTAAGCACCTACACAGCCATTGCACCTTTCTTGGGTCATCTCCCCTTTCTGTGGGAGGCGGTACCAATGGTCCGATTGGGTAACAACTCCACTCCGGACCACTGTGATAAGCGCCCAAGGGAACTCCAACACCTGGCTAAGCTATTCCCGGACCAACCACTACTGTAGTCGAGTCACACTTCACCATCTGGCAAGTGACCGGTCGTTCCCCACACCGGTAGAGCACCACATTACAACTGCATGGGAACTGCACCAAGGATGAAGGTAAGAGACATACTGCCAGCACTCCTGGCTACTGACAAGAGGATGCAGCAGCAGCGGAGCGCACCGCTAACTGCAAGGACGCGCTGTAAGTGTCCTAAGCTTCCAGCCCTGCTGGCTGGAGGACTCTCCAATGGCGTCCTTAGTAACCAGTGTTGAGTCCGCGGAGCTCAGCTGTTTCCCCTCAGACACCGCTGCCAGTCAGCTCTGGTCCAGAAGGAGGGGCTGGAGTTCCTGCCCCAACTCGATCCTGGGGTGGAAACTTCATCCCCTATATACCACTACCACCACCATGTCCAGTGCCTTCTATAAAGCCTTCTCTGCAGTACCTATGCTAGCTACTCCCTGTTACCTTATATTTGTGTGTATCTGAACCTTGGCTTAGTTTCCTGGAGTTCCCCCTGCTCTCTGATTTGGTACCTCGTAGCCCAACTGTTACGGAGGGAGATCCCATAATCTGCCAGAAGACCTGAGGAGGTCACGATAATCCTCCTTACGATAATCTATTGAATTTCAGACCATGCCTACTAGGTTTGAAAACAATCGAATGTTGGTATTGTGCAAGAAAGAGGCCAAATCTTCCATCCTTATAAGGTCATTAACCCTAGCAATCCAGAGAGAAATAGGTGTCTTGGGTTGCTTCCAATATAGAGGGATACACGACCATGACCAGAAATGGTAACAGAGAAAGTTTGTACTTTTTGGTAGGGATCCCACAGTGATGGTGTAGGAACAAGGCCAGCGTACTTGTCATCTTGAGACCCGTAACCTGACGAACGACTCTCTGTACATCATCCCATAATGACCGTAAAGTGGGGCATGACCAGAATATCTGAAGAAACGACCCCTCCGAAGCACCACAACTCCAGCAAATGAGGTCACAGAAGGACGGCTCACATGTATTTTTACCAGCAATATCTTGTAACCCGCTTCTTGGAAACGATAACTCACAGTGCTCTTGTGCACAAAGTTTAAAGAGGACCTGTCACCCCCCACGCCGGGGTGACAGGCTCCCGACCCCCAGCTAGATCCCCTTTTAGTTACCTCATGTCGCCGAGTCCCGCTGCCTGAGCCGGTCCCGGGACGGAGATATCCCGGTCAGAAGCCGGCTCCATTCATTCTCTATGGACGCCGGACCCATCTCCACAGCGCGCGCGCCGGCTTCTGACCGGGATATCTCCGTCCCGGGACCGGCTCCGGCAGCAGGACTCAGCGTCATGAGGTAACTATAAGGGGATCTAGCTGGGGGTCGGGAGCCTGTCACCCTGGCACGGGGGGTGACAGGTCTCCTTTAAGATCCTTGTGCATTGCGCTTCAGAGAGGGACAACTGAAGATCCTCCCTCCATTTAGGAGAAAGGGTTGTGCTGGCTGGTCTGGTGGGGAGACCAGCATAGAGTAGTGATTTAGAACGAGTAAATATTATTCTATACGCTTTTAGGCCATGTTCACCCAACGTATGACACCGGCCGTTCTGTGACCGGGGTCGGGTCATAGAACGGCCGGTGTCAGAGAAGATGCTACCCTGAGATAGGACACCATAAACCTACTGACAGAGTTTCTTGAAGAAAATATCTGAAAGTGGAGGTACTAGAAAAAGTCGTCTGTTAGATGAACAGTTCCCTGATATAAAATTATTGGAATTGTTAGAGTGAACACTTTACAAGTGGAATTAATAATCGTGCCAGAAGGACATTGGATACATGGAATATCTCATTTTTTTTCTCTACAAAATACAGGCACTAGTAACAAAAATACAAATATAAAACACTGGAGAGATGTGAAATCGGTATGGAGCTGAGCTGGAGTACCAGGCGCAGCCACACAAGTCAATGTTTCTGGAAAACCAGGGTCAGAGTCTGGTGGACATTTTGAAAAATTTTTTTTTTATTAAATCCAATCATGTTTCTCCACTCCCCCCCCCCCCCCCCTGCATGTTTCAGCTTCCTTTTTCCACCTCCAAAATGGTGAAAGTTAGAAGGCTACAACATGGATCTACATTGATCTCTTTCGGCCCTCTGCCAGTTCTAAGTCTTGCATTTCTTCTGCCTTTTTGTAGTCTGATTTGCATAAAGTCAGCCAGCAAAGTTATTGTTAAACATTAAAATTTGTTAAAATCCTCTGAAATATTCTCCAGTCGGGTTTCCTTTATGGTGAATTCAGGTTATCCCCACCAACACTTGTAACCTTCCATTATGGACCAGGTGGTCTCCTCCATACTTTGTATCATAATCCCAGTATGTTCAAGTAAATATCGTAGTCTGTACATGGTCATTGTTTAATTTCAGTCTGCTTATAGCCGGTCATGTTGATACTAAATAAGCACCATTTATTTGGCCAGGAGATTCTCCGGTCCGTTATGACATGCTGTAAAGTTCCAACAAGGTGGCAGCTGCATGCATACGATAAAAGATCCCAAAAGGAAGACAAATATTGGTAATTATGGCCCATATTGTAAAGCCATAAAAGTGAACTTCTAGACCACTGTCAAATCTTATTCGAGCTCCGAAGGCAGGAAGAATCCAGAACTGTGAGGGGACAAGAAACAAGAGTTAGTGGAGAGGAACAGGAGAAGGGCAGTAGCTGCAGTATCAAATTCCAGTACGGGTCAGTATAAAGAATGAATTAAAGGAAGTAACTAGACCATTAAAGTCTTACTGTCATTTGCAAAAACCTTTAAGATGTTGTCCAGATATATCAAATGTTTAGATCCCACTGGGTCTCAGGACTGAGACCTGCTCCAATTGTAAGGTGGAGGTGGGTTCATTATGGAGCTGTGTAAATTATGCTGGTTAGAAGCACCTTACCTGCTTACCTTACCTTACTTACCTTATATGTCCCTATAGTGCACATGGCAATGAGGTTAAGGGTAAATTTCTTAACTTCATCTCTTGCGGTTTCTGTGCTATTGGTAATCAGCTATTTTGGTGCCACGGGGGCCGAGCCACCATCACAGTGCACTGATCCACCCAGCTGGCCCAGATTGCCCCCTGACCAGTGGCAGATTGGTGCAGTGGGGAGAGGGGGGTACTCCGCTCCAAGTGCGCCAAAATGCCTAATTAGCATGAAGATTAAACTGCTTATAGCTCTGAAAAGAAAGAATGAAGTTGAGAAAATTACCTCCATCCTCAGCGCCCCGTGCACAATAGAGACCTTGCAGCAGGTAAGATTCTTCTAACCTGTAGATGTTTGTGTTTAAAAATACTTTTTTGTAGGTGTTGGGTCCAACATGTCAATATATACTTTGGTTTGGCTGTGTAGAGTGACACAGAGGTGTGGCTGTATCTCCTCTACCAGCTCCATTGGCATGGCCACTAGAGATGAGCGAACTGATCTGACTTTTGGTCCAAAAGCAGTTCGCTCTCTCATCATGCCTTTGATCCCGGCCGCATACTTGCGTTCACAGGAATATGCGGCCAGGATATTCCAGGGAATCCCTGTTGAATTCCCTGGAATATCGTGGCCGCATATTCGTGGGATCGCAAGTATGCGACGGGGATCAAAGGCATGATGAGAGAGCGCCGATGCCTTCGGACCAAAAGTCCGACGGTCCGCTCATCTCTAATGGCCTCCCCCGCTGCACACTGACTTTGCAATGATGATCGGTGTCCCGCTGTGTGGCTTCAGTCCAGTCCCACGGGACTGCTCAAATTGTGCAGGCATCCACGTGACCTATTCACCGACTGGCCCACAGCTAGGGAGGTTGGAAGTCAGCGTTTCTAATACATCTCTATGAGAGCTGTCTCAAAGATGTATTGGAGACCCTGACTTCCGACCTTCATTAGCCTTGGAAAAAGAAGAGAGGTCAGAAGAGCTGTGACATCACCAACCTTGGCATTTGAATGGTGCTGTAGAACCATACTGAAGCCGCGAGACACCGATCATCATTGGTAAGTATATGTGCTAGATACATTAACTCCCATGCAGACACTGTTCCCATCTGAGATAGTAAGTTAGTGAAGCTACTGCAGGTGAATGACACCTATCCGTCATAGCTAGAGAGGTGGGGAGGGTACAGAACTGCAATCCCCCATCCACTCCTCTATGGCACTTTACACAGCCTAACAAAAAAATTTTATTGATATTTTAGACACACAGACCTACATAATAAGATTGTATTACTGTCTTTCATAGTGATGTTTTTCATGATGTTTTCCACTGAATAATGCCTTTTGGTTGGTGGATGGTGCCACCTCGCCCCGCCTATGTAATCTCCTATTCCAATGGCCGTCGAGGGGTGGGGCCTAGACACTGATGACTTCAGGGAGGGGCCTACTGCACTGATGTGGGCAGGTCAAAGTGGTGCAGTGGTTCTGAAGCCCCACCCAGGTGTCACAATCCACCAACGATAAAGGGCATTTTTCACTGGACCAAGCACCAAGAGACCTATTATAAAGTAAGGAATGAAAACAGCAAAATGTAGGCTTTACCATTGTGTAGAGAAGTTCTCATACAGAAAGGGGGTGATAGTATCACTTTAACTAGTTATATACTTACAAAAAGGTAAAACTTGAAGACCAGACTGTCAATAGGTAGAATTCAAACACTTACTATTATATTACAAAGAAAAAGAAACAAGTACACATCCTTCATAGTTTTCCTTTTCTTGAGATGACTTTTGAGGTGAGCGCTCAGGGTTTCCCGCCTTGTCATCCTCCTGTGTGAACTCCTTGGGGTGCCTGTCAGAGATTGTCTTCTCTCTGCTTCTTGTCCAGCAATCTGATTGATGGTTTCAGTCATTACTGTAGAGCAGATATTCGATCTAATAGGGCTGAATAACACATTGGGTGGAAGACGATGAAGCCCTTCGATGATGAAGGCATTCTGAATAGAGTGCTGAAGTATCATCAGCATTGAATAACTAAGTGTTAGTCCACACAACGTGTTGAAGGGTTTTGTAGACACCATGGCGATAATGGAGTAATAGGAGATGGCATATTGGCCTAGTGCCGCTCCGATGAGTAGAGTTGTATCCAGTGTCCGACTTGGGTTCTTCTGATTGTCCATGTTTCTCTTATCCAATCTGAAGATTATAATCCCCACTAAATTGGCCAGACACATGAGCGCGAGGCTGACCACGTGAAAAATGTAGAAGGATGTCAGTGATAACCAACGCTTATGATGGTCCGCCCTACCTACTTCATACATGATGAACATCACTAGACCAACCACCAAAATGGACACGCCAGTTGTAAGTCCCAGGAGAGGGATATGTTTACGGACTCCTGGTCCTATCCCATGGTAGTGGGAGGAATCTTCATCAATTTGTCTTCCTACGTTCTTCCACATGATGTAAATCATAGCCGCAGCAAACAGATTGTACTCGATGTTGAAGGGGTAGAGGTAGGTAAATATGGTGTTGTTGTTTATGCATGGTAATATGCACCCGCATTTATGCACGCTTTCAGATTCACCTGTAAAGGCAAATGAATGAGATCACTTGAAGGAGGAATATTATCTACTAGAATAAACTTTTTATAGAAGGAAGAGACTGGTTTCTGGCTCACACCTCCACTACATGAAGGGAAAAGAAAGGAACAAAACGAACAATTGCCTCCCTGTCAGAGCTAGCAGCATAGGGGAGATTTATCAAACTGGTATAAAAAGTAAAACTGGCTCCGTTGCCCCTAGCAACCAATCAGATTCCACCTTTCATTTTCAAAGAATCTGTGAGGAATGAAAGGTGGAATCTGGTTGCTAGGGGCAACTGAGCCAGTTTCACTGTACACTATGTTTGATAAATCTTCCCTATTATGTGTCTTACAAGCCGTGATATTTATCTCCTTACATCCTGCAGTAGGGTATCGTGACACCACCAACTGATTTTTTCAGTAAATTAAACATCACCTGGATGGTGAGTTCTAAGGTTATTTTCTCACACAGTATTTTTGCTCAGTGTTTTTCAACCAAAATCAGGAGTGGATTAAAAAACACAGAAAGGCTCTGTTCACACACTGTTGAAATTTAGTGGACGGCAAAGCGCAAATAACATTTGTTATTTTAAAACAGCTAAATAATGGCAATTGTTTTATTATTTGCCCTAAAATGGCGGCCATCCACTAAATTTCAACACTGTGTGAACATAGCCTTTGGGTGCCTTCACACGTACCAAATTCGCAGGGGATTTCACACTGCCAGTTTGCGGATCCTGGTATAGTGAAGGTCTATGGGGTCACATACCCGCAGCGGAATTTTCATTCTGTTGTGGATATGTGACCCGGCCCCTTTAACCCCCTGCATCCCACAGCTGCAGCATAACCTGGTCGGCGCCGCAGCTGTGTAAGGCTCCCATTGGTCCCCATCAGCCAATCAGTGCTTGGCACCACTGATTGGCTGATGGGGAGGGAGCCTCACACAGCCATTGCGCCGACCATGTAATGTATCTTGCAGGCCGTGGCTGCGGGATGTGAGGGGTTAAAGGGGCCTTGTCAAATAGCCACAACAGAATGAAAATTCCGCTGCGGGTATGTGACCCCATAGACCTTCAATATACGCGGATTCGGTACGTGTGAAGGCAGCCTTTCTGTGTTTTCAATCCACTCCTGGTTTTGGTTGAAAAACACTGACCAAAATACAGAGTAAAAACACTGTGTGAACATATTCATACAAACACATGCGCTTGAAACCATGTCCCCTTGTGTTCATTAATGACTGTGGGATGTTGCAACTTTTGGCAACCAAGGGAGGACAAAAAGGGTTTCAGGCAGTGTTTTTACATACATGTAAAGTGCTTAAGGGTAGCTTCATACGTACTGACTCGCAGCGTTAATAACGCTCCGAGTCGGCTAGGTCCTGGCAGATCACTTTCACTACATACACACAGCGGTCTGAACGACAGCTGCGTGTATGTAATTCTGCCGTCCGCTTAACCCCTTTCAGCTGCTCTCCTGCCCGGCCAATCAGTGGCTGCGGCTGGGAAACACACTGATTGGCCGGGCGGGAGAGCAGTACGCCGGGACCCCGTGCAGCGAGGACAGGTAATGTATACAGAGCGGGAGCCGAGTGGCAGATGAAGGGGTTAAGCGGCCGGCAGAATTACATACACGCAGCTGTCGTTCAGACTGCTGTGTGTATGTAGTGAAAGTGATCTGCCAGGACCTAGCCGACTCACAGCGTTATTAACGCTGCGAGTCGGTACGTGTGAAGCTACCCTTAGTGTTTCTAAAGACTCTAAATTACTCCTGAAGATACTAAATAAATAGTTAACTGTATTGGCCAGCACAAAAAGTAAAGTTATTGTTCCTGATTAGAGATGAGCGAACCTCGAGCATGCTCGAGTCGATCCGAACTTTCGGCATTTGATTGGCAGTGGCTGCTGAAGTTGGATAAAGCCCTAAGGCTATGTGGAAAACATGGATATAGTCATTGGCTGTATCCATGTTTTCCAGACAACCTTAGAGCTTTATCCAAGTTCAACAGCCCCAGCTAATCAAATGCTGAAAGTTCAGGTTCGGATCAACTCGAACCTGAACCCGGTTCGCTCATCTCTATTCCGGATCAATTTTACCTTTGTGCCCAAGTTATATGCACATACAATCATGGACACACCTGCATCCAGACACCAAAGCTATAGTGTGTTCCAAAGTCCTATACTATACCACCATATGCAGACCCCCATTTACAAAAGTTGCTGAGTACCACAGGAAGATACTCTATGTCTAGCTAAGGGCCTCTAGCTACTGTGATACTATAGACTATTAGGGCGCATTCACACTACGAAATCCGCACGGATAACATTCTGCGGATTCAACTGCTTGCCCCCACTTGACTCTCCGCCTGTGCCATGGACTCCATTCTATGCAAGGGTAGATTCCGCCATCTGCCCAAAGAACTGACAGTCAAGCGGGAGCACGCAGGGGTGAGCGGCAGAATCTGGGGGATGTTATCCGCGTGGATTCCATAGTGTGTATGTGCCCTTACAGAAGTATGTGCCCTTACAGAAGTACTATTACTCCTACCTGGCCTTAGACCACTACTCCCATCTTCCTTGTGGGCTCTACAAGAGTATCTACCCTGACAAACGTTTTTAACCTGAAAAGATACATTTCCAGCTTTATATGAAACATTTATTGCTAGCATGAATCCGATTGTTGTCATTGCCTGAACGCCATACAAAGTAATATAACAATATATACAGTTAGGCTATATACACCTATGTAAAAAACTAGTTGGTTGTGGTGTTAGCAATCCACCACGTGTTCAGATTTCCAAACATTCCCATGCATGATACTATAAATTTCCATATAAATTGTACTGTACTCCGAAGTCTGAACAGGGTCTAAAGATCTGTGTACCTCCGTGTTCACTGAGGTTGCTATTAGCTTCTTCAGAAAAATTTGACTCTAGGAGCCTTTGTAGTTCGATGGTATGATATCTGGACTCTTCAGCAACTGCGGTGACCCATATGATTAGATTAATAGTCAACAAAACCATCAAAAAACACCTACGGAGAGAAAAGCACAAGAACGGCCATGATGTTAATAATTTACACTACTATAGATCATTAGGTTAAAAAAAGATGAAAAATATCAGGAGTATTTCCAAATTAATAGGGTCATTACCAGGAAGGTATCGAGAAGAGAAAATTCCTACATAATAGAATTGAATAGAGAGTGAATATTTTATTACTCTAAAAAGCCATTGGTCAGATGATGAGGTCAGGCCTGAATAATGAAATCCTTCCTGATCCCTGTACAGTGTCAGTCCTATATGCTAGATGGTTATGTAATGTCCCACTATGGTTTTTTTTTTGCTCTTTACACACCTAGGTAAAAGTGTCTGTCACAGGTGTCATAGTTAGTACAATTAACTGCTGTGCCCTACTCCAGCCACTAGGTGTCACACTCCCCCAGGGCACAGCCGCAGTTCAGTACGATGAAGCGTTTGCATGCCTCCGTTCATTAACTTCCATAATAAAAAACAATAAAAAAAAAAAACAAATAAAAATGCATCTTTTTTTAGCGTACACAAAAATGTGGTTGACCGCTTTTTTGTTTGCAAAAAAGGTTGAAAAAAAACTGACTGCAAAAAATGCAGTGTAAACCCAACCTTAGGCATAAGCTGTACAATAAATTGTGCAAGATGTATCAAGGCACTTGCATCTAATGATTATTTTTGCGCAACAACCGTGAAATTTTGTGCAGCCCATAAAAACCTCCTCCTGCTAGAAAAAATTGTGCAGATGATGCAGTGATAGGACAGCGCCATCTACTGACAGTTCAATGTAAGCATTGTACTTTATTTCCCAACAAGAGGAAGCAGCTGTGTGTCAGAGTATGATAAAAAAGAAAAAGAAAAAAGATTTGCGCACTTTTCAACAAATTAGAGATAAAGTGAGAAATCCAGTGAAGTGATAATTATCACCTGGAGGGATTTTTTCTGGCCTAGGGCATTTTACACCCCCGGTATAGAATATATCCCCTGGGGTAAATGTGGCCTGGGCTAAAACTGAGAAAATCAATGACATTATAACTTGGAGGGCTATAGTCTGGCCTAGACTGTTTTACACCCCCAAAATATAGAGTTTATCCCCCGGGGTATACTGTGGCCTGGTTCGACATGGATATATTCTGGCCTGGAGGGGTATACTCTGGCCTAGGCTATTTTACACCCCAGGGTACAGTTTGGTCTAGGCTACTTTACACACTGAGTATAGCTCGGCCTAGGCTTTTTTTTTTTTAATACCCCGGGGTATACTCTGGCCTGGAGGGGTATACTTTGACCTAGGTTATTTTATACCCCGAGGTATACTCTGGCCTAGGCTATTTTACACCCCGGGGTATTCTCTGGCCTAGGCCAAACTATACCCGGGTATTATCTGGACGGAGGTTAACCTGGCCTGCTACACCGGGCTATGGCAGTTATATAATGGACACTTATTTGTCAAATGACAGGGTGATTACAGTCGACAGGCAAAAGTGGTGAATACATAGAGAGATTTATCTGCCATAAGTATGATGTGAACATACTGTATAATTTTAGGAAAACTGGGTCATTTGCAGAAATGTCCTCGACTAAATGATCTATAAGTCTTAAGTATTGCCTGACCCAGCAGGAGCTGTACATATCAACATATGTTTTGATGTTTTTGCACAGGTTTATAGGTGGCAATATATATTACATTGGGTTCTTATCTAACAGTCTGACCCAACAGATTGTCATTACATTTAATACGGTCAGTTTTGATTGGATAGTATTAGACATCCACCAAATGGTAACACCCAGTTTGTAGCAGACATAGCAGGAGAGGCCAACATGTTCTCTTTATATATAATAGGATTAAATATACATTTACATTCACTATAATCCCAGTAAAGATCTATATAGATATAGGAGATAAAAAGATATCATAAATAAATGTTGGGTGCAGCTCCATTTTTTATGCAACTCACAATAAGCCTTGACTTATCTAATGATCTGACACCATGAATGAAAGAATGTAGAACAATGACTATTCTTTTGCCCTAGTACTGAAAGGTCACCAGATACTGTACACCATTGTACTTCAGGGTGCGTTCACACAGTGCAGTAATCGTGGAGCAGAGAGATGTACTATGAATGCGAAAGGTTACGGAATAACATTGCATAATACATACATTCATCATCATGTACCAGGATTACAGGTTGAATCAAGACAAATATCCTAGGGGTTTAATTTCCTGCATTGTAGCCAGCTACGTATCTGATAAAATAACATTTGTTCATTGTGAGAATGTGATCCCTACCTTTTATTACAGACACTGTAAGGTTAGGCAGTGTCCAACGTCGCAGTCATATTTTGCGCAAAGGTATGCAAATTGCAGTTGTTGGCTGTCGCCTTGGGACACCCCTCGAAAAAAGGTAGTTTCCCCAGTATAAAGCTTTTTACCCTGTAGATAGGACCCCTGTATGTTGTTTGCCATCTGTTACTAGGATGTCCTGTAGATTATTTGGACCCCCCCCCCCCCCAGGGCGTTTTCCTCTTTTAGGTAGAATGCCCTGTTTATAATTTGCCCCTACCCATGGGTAGGACCTCCTGAGGGTTTTTTGCCCTTAGGATCCCCCCCAATTAGTAGTTTGCCTTCTATAGATAGATCTCCTTGTAGGTAGGATGCCCCCTGTAGGTAAGATGCTCCAGAAGGTAGTTTGCCCTCTGTAGGCAAAATCCCCTCGTAGATAGGACCACATTGTCAACATTAAAAACCAAAAATATACACAGTCTTCTCCTAGCTCCCCACTACAGCCTCCTCCATCTTCTGCTCCCACTTTTAGACTGCTTCTTCCTGTAGCCACTAGAGACTCGGAGTTTCTCTACCTTCTAGATGTGCACGATGGTGTCCCTCATTGTGCATGTCCCAGAGAAAGACGCTCTCGGCCTCTAGTGGCCACAGTTGCCTGCAGTCTAGAAGTGGGTACCAAATATGTTTTTTTTTTAAACACTTTTTAGGTCTCTCTAGGGTACTGTTATACAGATTACTTGAATGTATATGCATTACACTGATCTGTTAGATCGGCGCTCTATTGGTACAGTCTGCCACAGGCAGAATAAACCATCAGATTAGTCATGGCAGGCTTTGAGGCCTAGAAGGGGCCTTGGGCTGCCATGACAACCATTTAGTTCCCAATGATTACATTACAGGGATGTTAATCAGGGTGCTGGACTACCGACAACAGGTAAAAACAGTCTAGATCAGGGGTAGGGAACCTTGGCTCTAGCTTTGGCTGTCCAGGCATGATGGGAGTTGCAGTTTTGCAACAGCTGGAGGGCCAGGGTTCCCTACCCATGGGTTAGATGCTACAATGACTATGAATCGTGACATCTAAACAATTGAAAGAATTAGTGCAGATAGTTGGTATTCCCTATGAGTGTAATGTAGGTCCAGCTTTCATATCTTCATCATACTCCCTCAACCAACCCTTGTCATAATTGTACATCATACGTTGAGAGGTGGTTAAAAATTAGACTTTTTAAATAGAAGTAAGTAGAAGTAAGAAGTAAGAAATACACCTAAATGTAAAAAAGTAGCAAAACTGGAATCCATATGACCTGTAGCTCAATGTTCTGGCATTGCAGTGTGATACTTCTAGGATGCTGGCCAATAGTGTGTTTACTGAGCGGTATCAGTGCCAGACAGACACACCAGCAACAGTAACCTGCTTGATGAAAGATGTAATCTCTGCTCATGGGAACGTCTCTTTCTATGACTACATGCCTTGCGGTAAGTAAACACTGGATACACAATGTTGGATTTAGACATCCAAACCAGATTAAATTTATATGCCATATACTCTATGACTCAAGAACCAGAATAGTCAGTGTTATGAGTTAGATACAGAAGTGTTACATCAGCGAGCTAAGCCTGGTTACATTTAGAAGTGGCCGCTATCTGTATACCTATGCGTTAAGGCTAGTGATGAGCGAGCATGCTTGTCCGAGCTTGGTACTCGTTCGAGTATTAAGGTACTCGAAGGTACTTGATGCTCGGACAAGCTTCTTGCGATACTCGAGAAAAGGCATCATCCTTTTCCTGTAAGTTTGGGCGCAATTTCTCAGCCAATCAACATGAATGAGACTCCTTGGTACACTGTGCGATGACGTGGGACCCATACATGTCGATAGCAGCGATTGGTTGGCCAGATCAGATGACCTGGGCATATAAAAATCTGGGCCGGTAGTGCTCGCCTCACATGCATGCTGGAAGAGATTAGGGACAGAGCTGCTGATTGTCAGGGAGATCGTTAGGGAGGGAATTAGCGTTCCTGTAGGCAGAGATACTAGAGAAAGAACCCAACAGCCCTTTTAAGGGCTTAAAATCTTTATTTTTTGTGGAGTACTCCTGATTGCTGGCTGGGACTTGCAGTGCAGCTACCACAATCTTAGCTGCACACTGTGGGGGTCGACTGCTGGCAGAAACAGTGTTAGGAAGAGAATTAGCGTTCCTGTAGGCAGGCATACTAGAGAAAGAACACAACAGCCCTTTTAAGGGCTTAAACTCTTTATTTCTTTTGGAGGACTCCAGACTGCTGGCTAGGACTTGCATTGCAGCTACCACGATTTTAGCAGCACACTGTGGTGATCGACTACTGGCTGGTGCTGCTGCTGTTGTACATTGTATTACAGTGATTTGTAGTACAGCTGCATAGAACCTCAGTGCTCATTGTCCTGTGTAAATGCTGCTTTACATCATAAAGCACCACTTACACACAGACTATACAACTACCTCCAAAAACTAGTGTGACCAGTTTCTTTTGTCATCTGCAGCCAGTCTGCAGGGTTGCTTCCTTTTTAAGTGCAGCCATTTTTATTAAAAAAAAAAAATTAAATTCAGTGATCAGAACAAAAGCGGTGGGGAGAAGTGGTGAGTGACCTGATACAGGTAAAATTACCCCAACTGCTAAAGCAGTCAGGGGGTGTCATGCCCCAGTCCTGGTCAGTCTAGTAAATTTAAAAGACAAGTTATTAAGGGGGGGAGCAGTCAGCTTGTTAGGCACTGGCAGAGGAACACTCTCCAAGGCCTTTAACCCTCAAAGTGACCTTCAGGCCTTTGACCTTGGTCGCATGTGCCTTGCCCATCTTGGTCTGGGTCAGCACTATTTTCTTGAGGTTGACCACCAGGCTATTGCCCAGAATTTGGCATAATAGTGCGATTAGCCAGCCCCAGGGGCATCCATACATGCTGCCCCTGCTGTTTCCTGTCCATTTCCATGGTGTTTCCATCATTTTCTGAGGTTGACAGGTTCTCACACAACCTTCCCTGGGCCGAGCTTGGGTCCCCTGCAAAAATGCTCGAGTCTCCCTTTGACTTCAATGGGGTTTGTTACATGAAACGAGCACCCAAGCATCAGGAAATATTCGACTCGAGTATCGAGCACCTAAGCATTTTAGTATTCGCTCATCACAACTTAAGGCGCAGGAGTGTTTGTTTAGGGTAAACTCCCGGCGGGTCAGCTTTTACGGTGGTGTGGTAACTGAGTGGGTCTAGGGTCACTTGGGCACTTGTCAGGGTAGCCTGGAGTGGTAAAGGACTCACCCCAGACAGTCTTGGCACCTCACCAGAAGTCAAAAGAGAATTAACCCAAGTGTAGTGAAGTGTGTGCGGGTGCAGAGGAGACAAGCCAGAGTGTGGTGTTTCCGAAAAATAGAACAGTTCGATAAAAGTAACTATAGTGCATTACAAAGAATACTGACAGCAAAAATAAAGTCCAGTGCAATACAATTGTTATAGTGCGATAACTCAGGTACTTACAGTTGAGGTAGGGATCAGGTGCTTGTAGTAAGAAGGTGCTTTGCGATAGAGAGTAGAGGAGAGGAGTTGCCAGAGAGGCTCTGCCCAAGGTAGAAGTGTACTCTGCCAGAAAAATAGAGGTGTAGAAGAAGAAATAGAGAATACTCGTACTCATGGATGACTTCTAGTCTTAATTGCCTTATGCCCCCTAGTTGCGAGCTACCCGTCCCAGGTGGCTAATACAAGCCCCAGGCCTTGTTCTCTGGGTTGAGCAGACTCCCAAGCCTTCCCAGTTGTCCTGCGCTGCGCAGTGGAATATGTAGACTTTTCCTTGTACTTTTGTTTCACTGGGGTCAGTTCCTATTACTGCTGAAGGTAACTGCCCTGCACGGTTTAGAAAGGTTCAAGGAGTAGGCAAGGTGATCCCTGTTAGGCTTCTCAACCTTTGTGAAGGCTTAGCACTGCATAGCGGTTCTAGTACTCAGAGGAATACTGTAACTTTCTAGTAGTGTCACTGTTAGAGTCCTACTCTAACACACTAACTGGACTGAACCGACTCCACCCACCAGGAACTAGGTCCTAACCTCAGGGATCTAACTAACCCTGGCTGCAATTGGTGGGCTGTGCGTGTGCAGAGAAGAGAATGAAAGAGATAGGTTAAAGAAAGGAGGGAATGCACCTGCACCTGTGGGTGGACAAAAGGCAACACGCGACATACAATAGTTAACCCCTGGAAGACTTCAGCTGTGCAAAAGACAGGTTACACAAAACACAATAGTGACACCTAGTGGTAAAACACGCTAAGTACAGCGGACGCCTTATTCCGCTTGTGTGAGCCCGAGAGAGTTAGCTTATTCAGGTGCAACAAAGCTTAGGGGCCCGTACCGGGTCATTACAAACATAGAAACTTTATTAATGCCAATCTCATTTCTAGGTCAAAAAGAGGGACATGTAAAGGGCCAAACAGGGACAGGGTGATGTGGGTTAAAAGCAGGGACTGTCCCTCCAGAAGAGGGACACTTGGGAGGTATGCTTTTAGAATTCCATGTACAGTAGGTGACACAGATAAGGCTTACAAGTGCTTCAGGGAAGGCATACTGTATAATATTAAGGCTGGGCCTAAGAACTAGATTCTAAATATTATCAGTGATGTTTCATAACTAAATCCTTTCTTACGTCTAAAGTCACATGGTGGATACACCGGGATTTCTTGGCAGTACTTTCAGATCAAAAAAGATTAGATGATACAATAAATGAATCAGTTTCAATCCATTTTAATTGTAAATAAAGTGTGTGCCTGTTATCTGTTCTGTTCACTGTGTTTTTACTTTGCAGTATGAAGAAACGGTCGTACAAAAATGAAAGCCATGTTTAGGTGTTCTGCACGGAAATTCCAGTACAGTACAGAAAGTATAGTAATATTTGGGACATCTGTAGTGTCCCACCACAGGAGGTTCCCTAAGTTCTTATACCACCCAGGTAAAGTAACTTTCTCAAGTGTCACACCAAGTGATTTCAGCTGCAATCTCTACTGCAGCCATTAGATGTCTCACTCCCCCTGTGCACAGCTGCAGTCTATGTGGTAAGGTTTAGCTATGTTCAATGTATTAACTTAAAAGGAGAAGTCCGGCGTTTTCTAAAAGCAGACAGCCTACAAAGGGAGGGGCGAAATTGATTTCACGTAACAACTTACCTCTCCCCGTGCCGGCAGTGAGCAGTTGGAGTGGCCTTGGGACCCCCACCATACTCTGAGATCTCTAGGGTGTCCATGTCACAACCTAGCTGATGCACTGGCCGCTCAGCCAGTCAGTGACTGGGAAGGGCCGCCGCTCCAGTCACCAATTGGCTGAGCAGCCAGTCTATCAATCGGGACAGGCATTTTTCATAGAGATGTGATGACATCACGAAGATGACTTTCGGCGGGAGTCCTGTGGCCAGAGTTCATGCTGCAGTAACTATCCCAGCCTGGCTTAGGCCAGAGCCCTTGACAGGGACAACACCACTTTCTGTACACTGAGACAGACAGCCAGTGTGCAGTGCTGAACCCTAGAGGGGGGGTAACCAGACATGAGGACCATCCTTGTCTACACCAAGGATCTTTCAGTCAGGACAGTCATCCCCAAAGGAAAGGAAGAGGGACTGATCCCCAGTAAAGCAAAAATGCATTAAGCCGACGTACTTTACTGACACATGCTCATCCACTCGTGGATAGTCTTCAGTGAGAGCTAGGACTCGTACTACCTCACAGGGCGGTCTCTGACATTGTGTAAGCAGAAGGTGGTCAGATATCAATGCTATACCTAAACATGAGTACGAGAAGTTCTTTAAGAAACTATTTTCTACACACATCCCGGCAGAGTATTGTTACTAATTAGACAAGGGCTCCTACCCAGCCCCTATACTACCCTCGTACACAAGTCTGCACCACTTCTTCTTCAACTCAAGTCTATCCTAAAGCTCTTTCTCAGGTATTGTGGAGTATTTTTGCACTAACACTTGTAACCAGTATTTTTTTACCCTATATTTTGTATTTTGTAAAGTTAAAGCACTGTCAGGACTCTGTCATCAATTACGTCGCACCATGCACCTGCATCTCACACCAGTTCTACCAAGGTCCGGTACCCGTGCGTCCGGGGGTCGGTACTATCACTCCTGGCCACAGTGACACAGGCATATGGAGACCTATGCACTACCGAGGGGCTTCCTCTCCCACCATATGGTAATCTATGCAGATATAAGAGACCAGGTAGTACAGACTGGTGGTTGAGCTGGGATTCAGCAGAAAGGGAGAGAGGCAGGGAATTGGTTGGCAAGTTCTTTATTTTCTCACATCCTTTTTTTTCTGTTTTTTCATTTGAATTGCCAAACAACCCAATAAAAGAAACCCAGCCCCGAAACATGTAAAAACATAGCAGATTACTTCTATTATATAAACCCTCTCTACCATGTACCCAGCTGCAGGATCCAGAAGACTGAGGCCACGTCTTTGCCAGTCTCCTCCTTCATGTGCCAGCTTAGAAACTAATTTGCTATTCAGCACCCACAAAACAAAGATCCCAGCGATCCGCCTTCTTCCCTAACAAAATGTTTAATGGCACCAGACACATTTAACCGTTTCCTTACGGGATTGAAGACACACTCTAAAATCGCAATACCACCTATATTTTGTAGACTGTCCATTGTTATATATGACAGTATTAGTATAGTTGGTGTGTATTGTAATTTATGAAACTGTTAAAGGGAGAGTAAACAACAACTTGATTTCGGTGGCAAATTAAGAATGAGGGAACAGACATAGACCTGACACAAACCTTTGTGGCCATTTGCCATTAAAAAGAAATATATTGTATAAATAATATATGTTCTGAAGTACTCCTTTTAATTATGAACTTACTTTGCCTTGTGTTTATAAAGATACTTGGAGGCAAAATATTGCCCATAATCCTTCAGTTTTTGTATTCCCTTAAAGAATAATACTGCCCAGAATGTCAATTTGGAATAAATCCAGGAGGTTTTTTCTCATAAATTCTCCACCTTATTGCTAGATTCCATTGAGAAGATGACACCGGTGGATGGCTTATGGGAAGCACTATCAAGCCTCCAGTTCACACACCTTCTTTCGGTTAATCTCTATCGGTTTCTTGCTCCTTTTACAGGCAATGTACATTTTTTCATCGTACGGATTTTCATTAATATAGCCCCTAATATAGGCGGTCTTGGCATTTCTGGGGCCCCAAGCGAAGTTATGTCTGGGGCCCCCCCTCGACACGAGTTCCAAAACAATTGACCGCTGTGTGTTGCCCCCAGTAGTATATACCCCTTGTGCGCTACCGCCAGTAATATATACTCCTTGTGTGCTGCCCCCAATAGTATATACCCCTTGTGTCCTGCCCCCAGTAGTATATACCCCTTGTTTGCTTCCCCCAGTAGTATATAGACCCCTGTGTGTTCCCCCAGTTATATATAGCCCCCTATGTGCTCCCCCAGAAGTATATAGACCTCCTGTGTGCTGCCCCAGTTGTATATAGACCCCCTGTGTGCTGCCCCCAATGGTGTATATACCCCCTGTGTGCTCCCCCACTAGTATATAGGTCCCCTGTGTGCTCCCTCAGGGGTATTTATCCCCCCTGTGTGCTCCCTCAGGGGTATTTAGCCCCCCTGTGTGCTCCCCCACTTGGATATAGACCTCCTGTGTGCTCCCCCACTTGGATATAGACCCCTGTGTGCTCCTCCAGTAGTATATAAACCCCCTGTGTGGTTCCCCCAGTAGTATAGACCCCCTGTGTGCCCCACCAGTATTATATAGACCCCTTGTGTGCTGCCCCAATTGTATACAGACCCCTGTGTGCTCCCCCAGTTATATATAGACCCCCTGTATGTTCCCCCAGTAGTATATAGACCCCCTGTGTGCCCCATCAGTAGTATATAGACCCCTGTGTGCTCCCCCAGTAGTATATAGCCCCCCTGTGTGCTATATCCCCCACACTTGGATATAGACCTCCTGTGTGCTCTCCAAGTTGTATATACACCCCATTCTGCTGCCCCAAGTAGTATATAGACCCCCTGTGGGTTGCCCCCAGTAGTATATAGACCCCGCTGTGAAGCCCCAGTAGTCTATAGCCCCCCTCTGTGCTCCCCCTGTTATATAGCCCCCCTGTGTGCTCCCCCCATTTATATAGACCCCCGATGTGCGCTCCCCCAGTTAAACAGACCCCTGTGTGCTCCCCCTCCCATATAGTATATAACACAATAAAACAAACACTTATACTCACCTGGGTCCGGGCGTCTCCTCTTCTCTTCACTCTTGTGGCCGCAGGAAGGGTTTTCCTTGCGATCACAAGAGATCGCACTCCCCTTGTGCTGGCACCAATGCTCCAGTGATGTCACTGGAGCGCCGGCACCACAAGGACAAAGCTGCCACTTGTGACCGCAGGGAAAACCCTTCCTGCGGCCACAAGAGTGACTGACAGGAAGGGAGCCAATGTCTCCCGCCCTGTCAGTGCTGCTGCATGTAACTATGAGCGCTCATTACGAGTGCTCATAGTTACAGTTCAGATGGCAGCAGCGAGAGGAGCAGCGGCCCTGTCCAGCGGTCTTGAGCACAAGAGCGGGGCGTGGGGGCCCCCTGGATGTTGGGGGCCCCAAGCGATCGCTTGGGATGCTTGGTGCCAAAGACCGCCACTGCAGATGCCACATTACCACCCAATACCAGCGAGCCAGATATTCACTGTAAAAGCGAATACAATAAATGATCCAATGCTAGCAATGATGGCAGAGGTCTGACTACATTTTTGGAAATTTGTCCATAAAAAATGGGGATGACAATGATCGAATAGGATACCCACTACAGCCCCCTCTTTTAGTAGGTTACATGGTCTTTTATGCAGCCCTGGTTCAAAAGTCCAATGTAAAAACTTATTGCCAAGTCAGGTTGCCAGAGGGCCACCACGGTAGCGTGTTGTATGTAAATACAGCAGGTCTACAAATATGCTGGGAGTTGTTCATAAGGAAGAATGGCGCTAAATATAATTTCGATGAGCTCAGTGATCTAATGCAGGATGAAGCCAGGCCTAGCTGGAACAGGGCTGATGGCTCTCTCAATGGACTCTATTTGTATTTATAGCGCGTGTAGTATACAGGACTACAGAATGTACTAGGTACAAGACCACAGCCATCCCCTGTAATCTTTCCGGTCATCTAATATAATAGTGCACTGCTAACGGACACAATACCTGCCTTTACAGCTGGCAACTCACAAAGGTCAACCGGGGAGCTTAACCGCGGGCACCCAAAGTTATTGTGCAGGTGGCAGAAGGCTAGTCCAATCCCACTGAAAAGCTACTATTACATACATTTCTGACAAAGTTACTGCTGGTTAAAATAGAAAGGTGTCTGCAAAGCCCCTCTCCACCATAGAACACACCTACAATGAACATGTAAGCATCAGAACTGGACCGTGGAGCAATGGAGGGAGGTGACCTGCTCTGATCAATCTCGCTTTCCCTTACACCATATGGACAGCTGGGTGCATGTGCATCACTTACCTAGGGAAGTACTATGCTAGCTGGAGCAGTGGGATGCGCTGGGCATTGTTCTACTAGGAACCTTGGGTCCTGGCGTTCGTATAGATATTCACACCCTGTCAGCCTTTGGACAGCCACAGGACACCTTCAGAAGTTCAATGGAGTCCATGCCTCCATGGGTCAGAGCTGTTTCTGTCTCTTTTTGCGCACTCTTAAAGGGGTTGTCCGGATATCAAAAATAATATTCTAAACAATCCCCCTTCCCAATACCTCCCTATGTCTAATATACATGTATAACCTATCTTGCACCCTTTCCTTGTTTTTTTCCTATTCTTATCCACTCTGGACATATAAAATCCTCTACTCTGGGTCCACTCTGACCACGCTCAGCTCCCTCTTCCCCCCTCCCTTTGTATTCACAAGACATGTGATCTCCTCTCTGGGGGCTAGGTTAGCTGTCTATTGACATCAAGAGACAGCATCTGCATCATCTCCATGCACCTGTGTATCATGTGTCCCTGAGCCTAGGTTTCTGTAATATGAAAAGTTATAGATCTATCTCTGCTTTCTGTCAGTGAATGCAGGGATATGTACAGTGAATGCAGGGATATGTACCTGTCTTTGTGTCACAGCTCTGTATATTTTGAGTGTTATGGATGTTCTTAGAGTGTAGATGCATTGGTCAGCTCTGCTACATCAGCAGGTAGTATGGAATACATACAGGGGTGATGTAATGCAAAATCAGTGAAAAAAACAGTCCTGTGTTTACTGTGCAATAGTAATGACAGCAGGGGGCAGGAAAGAAAGTTAAGGGGTAGAGTACACAAATGGACCAATCAGGGAGATGCATGATGGGAAATGTAGTTTCCTATCTTGGTTATAGATCGGCTTTTAGAAAAACTTCTAACTCAGAAATGGCAGCACCTAGAAAGACTGGGGACGGCTCAAAATACTCAGAGGAACTTGGTGAGTAAGAACAGCTAGCATTTAATTTTTTTGCTCTTAGGTGGATAACCACTTTAAATTGCATATGCTTTTGCAGCTACTGCCTGGCATCAAGCACAGCTTAGCTGTAAGCACTATATACTGTAAGTGCTCAACGTGTTCTTTTCTCTATTATACAGTGCACACATTTTTAATACTCTCTGACCAGTACACTATGCAGGGACCGGATAAAACCCATGTTTATATATGGTCCCATTTAGAAATTGTTGATTTTTAGAGATTACCTGGTAATATTCATAAATATCTGGACACAATGTTTGCTGGATATCCACAGAAAACATGTCTAGAAGACAGAAAAAGGTATTTTTAGGGCATATAAACATGTATACAGATTCAGGAGAAATTATGTTTTAAATTGAAATTAAATAGAATATTACTATTCATAGGGGACAATGTACAGGGCTTTTAGCATCATTAAAGGGGTAGTGCGGTGCTAAACATTTATTCACTAAATAACACACATTACAATGTTATACAACTTTGTGATGTGTGTTATGTATGTGAATGGCCCCCTTCCCCATGTTCCCCCCCCACCCACCCACGCTAAACCCGGAAGTGTTCGTGTCGACCCCCGTCCGCCATCTTGTGACAATGACGTCGCCTTCGGGAGGCCAGCCGAACTGCTCAATCCGTTCCTCATGCTGGCCCCCCTATGCCGCGCCACCAGCTGCTCAGCCGCGATTGGTCGATGTCATGGTCACAAAATGGCAGATGGGGGTCGACACGAACACTTCCGGGTCTAGTATGGGTGGGGGAAACACGGGGAAGGGGGCCATTCACATACATAACACACATTACAAAGTTGTATAACTTTGTAATGTGTGTTATTTTGTGAATAAATGTTTAGCGCCGCACTACCCCTTTAACATTTATTGCACATCCATAGTGCAAATTATACTGCTGCTGCATTCAAATGGGAGCTTCAAGAATCAGTCTTAAGACTGTGCTGGATCCCAGTGCTCAGACGCTTCATAAATTTACACTTATCCTCCATCCTGGCGATAGGGAATAAGGCTGTGTTCACACTGAGCATTTTTGTAAATTTTCAACATGATTTCTTTTGTTTTGATAGTTAAAGTCAATAACATAGGCATTCATCAACCCAAACAAAAAATGCATGCTAAGAAGTCAACAAAAACATAGTGTGAACACAGTGTAAGCGCCAGTGCTCATGGACACATTCTGTCCCCATATGCAACACTACTCTCTATGAGCCAGGGATAACGTGAGTGGGGTGAAGCCTGGAAGCCTTAAAAACACAGAAAGGCTATGTTCACACACTTTTGAAATTGAGTGGAGGGCCGTCATTTAACGGCAAATAATGTCCGTTATTTCAAAACAATGGTGGTTGTTTTAAAATAACAGCCATTATTTGCCGTTAAATGACAGCAAATGAGGTCCAGTCAATTTTAGCACTGTGTGAACATAGCCTTTGTGTTGTCAATCCCCTCCTGGTTTTGGTTAAAAAATACTATGTGAACATAGCCTTTAACTGCATTTAAAGAAGGGATGTGTTGAAAACAATGCAGCTATTAGCCGTGTGAACGGGTCCTGTGTGTTACTTGTGGCAAAACCTGTTTAATTATCACCTGTTTTACTCAGTGTGAATGGGCCTTTAAGGAGTAGGCAATTTTTGAGCTTAAGGTTTAGACACATTTTTAGGCTTTGTCATGTCATTCCAGATTGTAAAACTTTTTTTCATAAATAATCTGCATTGGGCTTCATTTCTGGGTGGACATATATTTTAGTTTAGTGTATGCCTATATTAGTATTAATTTTTATTAATATAATTTGGGGGGGGGAACAAGAAGAAAAAAAAATAAAAAAAAAAAATATATATATATATATATATATATATATATATATATATATATATATATATATATATATATATATATATATATATATATATGATTACAAGCTGTTCAATGGGGATCCAACTCCTACCTATCCCAAAAGCGAGCAGCCGAGTCTCTCTTTGGATCAGAGCATGGGTCTCCAAACTGCGTCCCTCCAGCTGTTGCAAAACTACAACTCCCATCATGCCTGGACAACTAAAGCTTTGGATTTGGCATGATGGGAAATGTAGTTTTGCAACAGCTGGAGGGCCGCAGTTTGGAGACCCATGGATTAGAGCAGTGATTTTCAACCTTTTTTGAGCCGCGGCACACTTTTTATACTTAAAAAATCCCGGGGCACACCACCAACCAAAATGGCACAAAATGACACTAAAACAGTACATATTATACATATAGTTAATAATATAGATTCTAAATGTATTTATACTCAGTGTGAAACCTGGGCCTGTTTTCTTCTCCCCCTGTGCCTCTCTCCTGTGATTCTCTCCACCATACTTCTCCCCCCTGCTTCTCTCCACCATACTTCTCCCCCTGCTTCTCCCCCATGCTTCTCTCCACCATACTTCTCCCCCCTGCTTCTCTCCTATACTTCTCTCCACCATACTTCTCCCCCCTACTTCTCTCCTGTGCTTTTCTCCACCATACTTCTCCCCCCTGCTTCTCTCCACCATACTTCTCCCCCTGCTTCTCTCCACCATACTTTTCCCCCCTGCTTCTCTCCTATACTTCTCTCCACCATACTTCTCCCCCCTGCTTCTCTCCTGTGCTTCTCTCCACCATACTTCCCCCCCCTGCTTCTCTCCTGTGCTTTTCTCCACCATACTTCTCCCCCCTGCTTCTCTCCTGTGCTTCTCTCCACCATACTTCCCCCCCCTGCTTCTCTCCTGTGCTTTTCTCCACCATACTTCTCCCCCCTGCTTCTCTCCTGTGCTTCTCTCCACCATACTTCTCCCCCCTGCTTCTCTCCACCATACTTCTCCCCCCGCTTCTCTCCCCCATGCTTCTCTTCACCAAACTTCTCTCCCCCCCCCCCCCCCGCTTCTCTCCGCTTTCTCTCCCCCATCCCCATGTTTCTCCCCCCCCCCTGCTTCTCTTCCCTGTTTCTCCCCCATCCCCATGTTTCTCTCCCCCATGCTTCTCTCCCTGTCTCTCCCCCATGCTTCTCTCCCCCATCCCCAGGTTTCTCTCCCCCATTGTTTTCTCCTGTTTCTCTCCCCCATCCCCATGTTTCTCTCCCCCCTTCCTCCTCACCTCCTCCAAGATGGTTGCCGCTGCTGTCCGCCTCACCTACTGGCCGCCCGTAGGGCCCGGATGTGCTCCTCCAATCAGCGGAGACCGGGAGCGTGGTGTGATGCGGTGGGCCGTAGCGCACACGTTGATTGGATGCGTGCAGTGCACCACGCTCCCGGTCTTCGCTGATTGGATAGGAGGAGCATGTCCGGGCGCTACAGGCGGCCAGTAGGGGAGGCGAACAGCAGCAGTGGGGCGATCTGCGAGCCAGATGTGGCCATCAAAAGAGCCCCATCTGGCTCACAAGAGCGGGGTAGACGACATCCGGACTCCAAGGACAGCGCACACCACAGCAGCACCACACTCAGGGGCCCGCTGGGCCCCGAAAGTGACGTGCTAAAAACTAATAATGTGGGCCCACATTATAATCCGCCACTGATCGCTGCGCATTGCCGGGGAACAAAACACAGGGGCACCATAGTTTGGGGAACTTTCCCTGCGGCACACCCGACCATGTGTCGCGGCACACTGGTTGAAAATCACTGGATTAGAGTGTCAGGACGCACCTGCCCCACATGCCACTCCACTCAGGACCAAACTTGTAGAGGAGGAATTGCAACAGCATCAGTGATTATAAAGAGTGTTGATTCACACATCAGGGTACACAGGAGCAGCATTTTGACCCTTAGGTTATTATCAAGCATGATAAAGCATGATCCACGTCACGACTCAAAATGGCAGCAGGGAACATACAGCGGGTTGTGACGAGAGCAAAAATGAATGGACTACATTCATTTTGGTAAGGCCATGGCATTGTGGATTACTTTATATTAAGTTATATTAAACTTTGGGTTTAGGGGAGAACTATGGAAGAAAAAAAATGGCCGGACTTCTCCTTTACGTAAAAAGCCCTATCCAAAGCAGAAACACAGGAGTATATATGTGAGCTCACCTGTACAATGATAAAGATGGCCTGAATTATAGGCTGTATGATTTTCATGGGTGTTATGCAGGCTATGTGTTCAGCTCCATATGCAATTTTGACAGACGCCATAACTAGTGTACCGATTCCAAAAACAACGATTCCTCCTGAAAAGATAATGTTAGGTGATGAGCAACCTGAGAGACAGCAGACCAAAAAGATGCGTTTAAAGGGAATCTGTCACTAGGTTTATGTTGCCTTAAATAAAGACAGAATAAACTAGTGACAGAAATTCGGATCAGTGTATTACTGACATCATTTTGTTCAACTGTTCTCCTAATATGAAGGAGAATAGGACTCACCCCTCCCCCCGCCCTCCAGCTGTTGACTGTCTATATACAACATGGATAGATAACTGCCAATCAGCAGCTGGTGGGCGGAGTTTTCTGCTTCTCATGAATATCCAGGACTACTGGGCTCATGCACATAATGGAGGGGACTACTTATTGTCCATGTTATTTAGGAGGATATTTCTGTGTGATGCATCATTCTGTTCAGCTTTTCTGACATTAGTTTATGCTACCTTTAGATAGGACAGCATAAACCTGTTGACAGAGTCTCTTTAAATAAAGACAGTTTGCAAGCTGTTACTGTTGTCATCTGGAGTTATTGCCAAGTCTTGCGTTCCTGCTAGTGACTATGTACACGTGTATCTTTGCCAGCCCTGCTCAGAACTATTGGGCCTAAGGCCTATCTTCTCCACCCAAAAAACTGAGCCTGACTTCCTCTTGGGACAGTGTGCTTACATACACTCACACCTGGGTGCCAACCACACAAATGCCCAGGAGGTATGACTTCTGCCTGCTTCAACCAAGCCTCCCAACAACACTGCGCTCCGTTCCAACTTTCCATCTAAGCTGCCATTAGCAAAAGATTCTTTGTGCATGTACATGTGTGTGATAAATGTGCATGCATGTAGTGTGCACGTGAGCTTGTATACGTGTACGAGTACATTCATTGCACAAGTTCCAGGATCGCTAGTTGGCTTTTGTACACTAGTACAACCACTCATTGTCTACAACTGATGACTTATGAAGCACTTAGAGGTTTTGACTGCTATGTATGCTATGCAGCATTATAGAGACAGATATATACCACTGCCTGATAACATTGGCCATACTGGCTCATCAAGTAATGGTGACCACAGGGCAAGATGACAATCTAGTTATCCTCTCCTCCCTGAATAAGTGGATCAGCAGCTGGGAGGGGTGGGAAGAACTAGACAGTGGTCAATATACTATAGTGAGTAGGTTGCATCTCACGTGAAACAGTTATGGGGTTAGAACAGGACACTACTTTTTCTCAAGTTGGTGGAACGGCTGTGGTATCATCAACATTTGATTACCACTGGGTAAAAAAGTTGGATGCAGCCATAGGCCATAGGGTGTTATCTATGTTTTCCAGGACTCCCTAGGAACGCACCCAACTTCTTCAGCCACCAGTAAAGCACACTCGGCTTGGAACTTGAGGCTCACTCATCTCTGCTGTTAAGAAGTTTTCAAAACATACACAAAAACAGCAAAAATAAATCTGTATCCATAAAGGGTGCAACCCCTCTTTCTCTCCCCACCACCCTTTAAACTGTTGTGCGGAGTACCTCTCTCTATGTATGCACTGTAAAGTAGCTTGTGAAGTTTATTTGGAAAAGCAATCAAGGTATTACATATGACGTTTCGGCCATAAGGACCTTCATCAGATTCAGATTGCTGTAGCTGTAGTGTAGATCATTAAAGGAAGTGTTGTGGTGGATGCCTGTGCCTTGCCCTATGACACACATACAGCCGACATAGCGCTTCCTTTAATGATCTACACTACAGCAATCTGAATCTGATGAAGGTCCTTATGGCCGAAACGTCATACCTAATGTAATACTTTTATTACTTTTATTACTTTGATTTTACAAGCTACTTTGAACTGTTGTGCGGAGTACCTCTCTCTATGTTAGGGTGGGTTCATACTAAGACATGTCACTTCTTTCGTCGGATAGCAGAATACGTCGGCCCATAGAATGGTGTCTATGGAGGCGGCGGAAAGGCGTGCGGCCGTGCACACGGACATACTGTGGAATTCCGCGGAGTTTATCCGCGAGAATTCCCCAGTATGAACCCACCCTTAGTGTGGACACCTTTTCTCTTGCACCCATAGAACGTGCCCATCTTGAGTGGATCCATTCTGTTATTTACAGTGCATACATAGTAACCTGTCAAACATTACTCATGAATACAATCAATTCCTAAGTAAGAGTTCGCTGTAGTCATTCAGCACTCCTATTAGCCAGGGGGCACCAATTTCACTTTTGGTATAACCACTGGGAGATTTTCCGGGTGTGATGTGAACCCTGCCCAAAACATCGGAAAGCAGCTGGTGTTTGTTTCACTGAATATTCCATTTTAAATCAAGACTATTTGATCGTCCTTTTATTTATTCTACATACATGGGAGCCAATAAAACCAAATCCAAAACCTGCCAGCACATATTAGGCTGTGTTATTTATTATTTTCTACTAGCAGTAAAGAATCTGGGCTTACATGCTGAAGTTTACGGCTCTTGGCCGTGAATGAGAGCTCAAACGTTCCCGCGTATTGTCAGACACTGCTGGAATCACCCTATTACCAGTCTAGACCTGTGTCTTGTCTGCAAACTCTAGGACGCCTGAGCAATCATTCTCTTATGTAACCATGCCCAGTAACTTAGCTCCTGTACCTTCCCTGAATGTCTACTGTTTTCTTTATTTATGACATGCTTATATATTACATAGGCTGGATTTTTCCAGAAACATTCCCGCTCTGGAGTCGGATATTATAGTTCATATTGCAGCTGCGTTGGTATACATGGGGCAGCTCATTGACAAGTTTTATCCTTTGTGACTCTACTGTTGATACAACGTAAATTTTTTCCATTAATTACTGATTTGCAACAACGGCCGTGATTAATAGAAATTTATGTTGCACTGCAGTAATGGGATTCCGGCCAGAGTGTATACACATGGTATGCACTCCGGCCGGGATCCCTAGCAGCCGCAGCAAAAACTGACATTTAAGTTTTGTGTGGCCGCTATTCATTGAATAGCAGCCGCACAGAACTGTCAGTTCACACAATGGAAAGTGCGGCTCCATTGTGTACTATGGTGAATTGGGATGCAGGCACACACGGATGCTCCTGCATCCGAATTCAGCACAAATAAAGTTCATCCGTCCGGTACTGCAGTAACGGCCGGGATGATCTTCACGGACACCGGCCGTTCTTTGACACAGCCAGTATCTTACAGTGTGTGAACCCGGCCTTAGAGTATATACATAGTAGTATAATTAGTAGAAATAAGCCAACCTCAAGCAAGCTCAGGTTCATCTGAACCAAATTGTACAGAATCTGATTTTTGATGGCTGACGTTGGATCCAGCTGTAAGGCTGCCTAGAAGCTGTATCCATATTTTCCTGGACTCCCTAGGGCTGCCTCCAACGGTAATCCAATTCTGCAAACTCGATTTGCTCATATCTAATATGTACACAAAATAAACCAAATCGAAAAACCAAGCCAAATAACAGTATGTAATGAATGAAAATGATCCCACCAACTCACTGACCTCTCATCCATATTGGTCCCGCCTGGCAGTCCTTATACAGAATGGCATTTTTATACTTCCAAGTGAAGAACATTTGAAAAAACATCCACATAATGCAGATCACCATCATGATGGAAAGGAAGATGAGAAAGTCAAATTCGTAGATATCAACATCTTCGATGAACACGCAAGTTGCCAAAGCACCACTGAAAAGTAAGACGTTGGAGCCCAGAAGACCAGACATAAGCCGTCCACCTTTTTTCCAGTGATCCCTCGGCCTCAGTTGTGGACTAGGTTGGTTGTCTTCTAACTGGTCACTTAAGGTGTGCAGGTCTAGCTTCATTTCCATTGTGCAGGTATATGCTGAGTCTCAGTATCCAATCTATAATCCAGACCCCCAATGACTTCTTTCAGTGCCTTTCTCTTGGGTTGCCCTACATTCTCTTATGGCTCCACGAGTCCTCGAATATGTGATGACTTTGCTGTCAGTCTCTCCATTTATATGTTCTATTCACTCAAATAAACACGGACTGTTTCATTAAGCAGAAGAGTGACTGATTGTTTATATACATTCGGGAGGAGTCACCTGTGATCTAAGGTCATAGGAGGAGAAACCAAAAAAACATAGGAGGAGAAAGACCTGTCCAAATAGAGCTCCTGAATGTATGTCGAGCTGCCAAGCCACGGTGCTGGAGGTGAAGGTGTGGTAAGCAGATGTAGCAATGTATTTAGGAGATATATGTTCTCTGCTGAGGTAGCGCTGGATATGGTGGTCAGACCTTGGCATCACATTTCTATTCTGAAATAAAAGAACACATTGACATTTATTGATCTGCGGAGTGTGGCAGTGTATTCTTTGGATGGATTTTGACATCTGTGTAATGCTAGTTAACGTTTAGCAAGTATTACTATGTGGAATTTCACAAGGTGTTTTACGCAGCATGAGCGACTAAAAGATCGGAGACTTTAATGAAAGAGTGATCTGATTAATGCGCCGTTTACACGGAGCGATAATTCGCCCAATCGTACGATTAACAATGTTTTTTTAGAACGATCAGCATTTAGACGGAACGATATATATCGTACGAAAAAATCATTTTGCGATCACTTATGCCTCTTTCGCACATAAGTAAAATCGGCGAACGACTGTTTACACGGAACGATCTGCGTATTTTTAGCGAACGACGATTTAAGAGCATGTTGTAAGATCAAAATGAACGATTTCTCACTTGTCGTTTGATCGTTTGCTGCGTTTACATGTACGATTATCGTTCGAATTCGATCGTTATTGTGCAAATTCTTACGATAATCGTTCCGTGTAAACGCAACATTAGAAAACCTAATTCACTCACTAATTCTATACGAGTGTCTTATTTATAATCTCCTCCAATAAGGGTATGTGCATGTACCGAATTTAGAGGGAGATTTCAAGCGGAGTCCGTGCAGTGAAGTTCTGGCCGTACCGTGGACTCAATAATATTCTGAACCTCAATCCACTGTCCGCCCAAAGAATTGACATGTCAATTCTTTAGGTGGATGGCAGATTAAGCTTCAGAATATCTTTGAGTCTATGGGACAAGTGGAACGTCAAGCAGAGACCACTGCGCGGACTCTGCTAGTATTTTAAACCCAAATTCCGTACTGTGCGCATACCCAAAGTCAGAAATAGAAGGTCTACAAACAATGTCTCTCTCTCACTCTCTGGTGGACCAGCCATGTGATATACCAACATCCCATTGATTTCAATGTAGATGTAATATTTAATTTCCCCATTTCATCTACAAATGAAGCCCCAGCAGTGGTAATGGGGGGCTCCATGTAACCAATGGCAAAAACCTTTAAATTATTATTTCCCACTTACATATGGATCTTTGAGCCACTAAAGCTTATGCTGATAATAGCAGAAACCATTCTATGCTTCAAGGAGCTTTGGTGACCAGACGTGCAGTCCTCATAAGAGAAGGAATAAGCACAAATGAGGTTATGCATAATTGAAAGAATATAATAATACCCAATATTGTAGTAACAGTTCACACTTAACAATTCTGGGGATACATACATAGAAAAAAATCAGACATAAGTGGTTCACATGAAATCATCAAACCAAACATGAAGAGTGAGGAGGACCCCACCTCCATTTTGAACTTCAGTAGCAGTTATTGTCTCATTTTAGCAATCGGGTGAGAGTACTATTACATGGGATGACTACGGCCCATCCATTTTAGTAAATGAACGACGATCTGCTAGAACGGCGCTTGTTTTCTTTACCTATTGGACGGCCCGATAATCAGGCAGTACGGGCTGCATGGACACCGTTAGCAATGTCCGTGAAGCCCTTGCCCAAACACCTGACACCTTACCTATCCCCACTTCCGGTCTTCTCTCCTGTGCTCCGCAGCTTCCGGGACCGCCGCAGCCTGTGATTGGCTGAGCTGCTGCCGCCAGGACTGGAAAGCTGCGGAGCACAGGAGAGAAGACCGGGAGCTGGGAGAAGTCAGGTGTTTGGGGAATCGTCACCCGTCGGTTGCGGATTGCTATTACACATAGTGATGCGCAGTTGGCGGCCAATGATTTCCAAACCTAAAACAGCGATCAGCTGATGATCATTGTCCCTATTACACAGAGCAATAACCGTCCCATTTCGGCTGATTATTGCTCCATGTAATAGGGCCCTGAGAGCCCAGGGCCCATTTAATCTGCCCTGCTGTTTACTGTATATGTGGTATTCCAACCCATCAACCCTTCATACACCAAAGGAGTAAAAAGTCCCCATATACCTTTTACTTCAATATATTATATGCATATACAATATGTTACATAGAGATCACAACCACACAGCGGCCACCTTTCCTACCTCCTGGATACCAACAGTAATATTATATAATATATATATATATATATATATATACACGCACACACACACACAAATAAGACTCACATGTAATATATCTGTGCTTGTTCCAGGGCCGCCGAGAAGAGGCCCCAGAGTATCACATGTTCTATATTTCCTAGAATTTGTCACCAACCACTTTTTGGACTCCACCCCAAGACTACTCCTATATCTAACAGTGGGGAGAATGGAGAATGTTGACCGACTGGTTATAACGTCTCCTTTCTAGACTCAGGGCCTTTGAAATGTCAAAATTGCCTCTGGATACACCGATAGCTCAGTAGGTGGCTATCACTGTATATTATGTGTTAATAGGCACAATATTCTCCTATAACAGACACCTATAGAGAACCAGGCATGTAAAGAAGATTCTGTTCACCCCACCAATGTGAACTGATGTTTTAAAGGGAACCTGTCACCCCCCGTGCCAGGGTGACAGGCTCCCGACCCCCCTTTAGAGCCCCCTATACTTACCTAATCCCGCCGGGTCCCGCTTCTGGAGATGGTCGGGTGATGAAGATCTCAGCCGCTGCAGCCCGGCGTGCGTGCTGAGAGAGGAGTCCAACACCCATAGAGAATGACGGAGCGCTGGACTCTCCTGTCATTCTCTATGGGTGTTGGACTCATCTCTCAGCGTGCGCGCCGGGCTGCAGCGGCTGAGATCTTCATCACCCGACCATCTCCAGAAGTGGGACCCGGCGGGATTAGGTAAGTATAGGGGGCCTGACGGGGGGTGACAGGTCCCCTTTAAGTCTTAGGGGACACACAGTTTTTTCATTTTTGCATTTTAGTCTTTTTGCTTCTCCCTTACAATTCATACCTCTTTCATTTTTTCATCAAAAAAGTCATCAGGGTTTATTTTTTGCAAAGCTAAATTCTGCATTTTCAGTAGCTTTCATCTTTACATAATGCAATTTGCGGTTAAACTGACAGATTTCCTTCGTTCTCTGGGTTGATATGATTACAATGATATCCTAATTTATATAGGTTTTATATTATTTTTCAACCTAAACAAAATGTAAAACATTTTCCAAAACATAAATAGGCCTAAAAGAGCCTTTACCCCTTTTATTTTTCCACCTGTGGAGCTATATAAGGATTTGCTCCCTAATCTGTACTTCGGTACCACCTTGGTCTGGACTGGATGTTATCACTTATTATAATTTTAGTTTTTTTAGCAAAAATTTACAATTTTGGCCTTTGGAATTTTTCTTCATCCACACCGATCACCATTTGCAATCACTTATGTTATATCTATACCCCTTCCCACATAAGGACATACCCGGACCTCGCCTTTTAGAAAAACTTGTAAGGGTGGGTCCACATTAAGGAATTCTCGCGGATAAACTCAGCGGAATTCCGGTGGCTGTACGCGCTCACGGACATGCGCCTTTCCGCCGGCTTCATAGACACCATTCTATGGGCCGGCTGATTCCGCCGAAAGAACTGACATGTCAATTCTTTTGGCAGAATGCGGAATCAGCCGGCCCATAGAATGGTGTCTATGGAGCCGGCGGAAAGGCGCGCGTCCGTGAGCGCGTACAGCCAGCGGAATTCCGCTGAGTTTATCCGCGAGAATTCCTCAATGTGAACCCACCGTTACTCAGGAATGGCAGCAGCTAGATAAACAGAAGATGGCTCAAAATACTCAAGGGGACTTGGTGAGTAAGACCAGCTAGCATTTCATTTTTTTAGCTCTTAGGTGGATAACCCCTTTGATTTTTACTATGGGAGGTTTTCTTTTTTTCAAAAAAATTTTATTGTTCTTTTTACAGACATTTTTGTCTGTGCCCATAGGAAACTTTTGTAGGGGATCATCAGTATTATCTGATGCTGAAGGGGAAGCCTCCGTCAGTGGATCGCACAGCAAAGCTCACACAAAGATGTGGGAGGCTTGCTGCCTACAAAGGAAGACAAGATTGGGGCCAGACCCCCTAGGATCGCCACCAGAGCACAAGGTGCCAGCCATCAGGCCGTGCTACACGTAGTAAGAGAGGTCGGTTCCCGATCTTCCCATTATACTGGAAGTGCTTCACTGAGACATACAGTAACATCTCCTACAAGTCATCTACAAGTGCACCCAGATCTTTTCCTACAACTTAGGGCATACAGATTATTAGAACCCAAATTCTTAACTTTACAATTATTCATATTCAAGAAATAATAAAAAAAATAAAATAATAATAATTCATCATCAATCAATATCAATCATCATAAATCTCATCAACATCCTGGTCTTTGTCCCCTCTGGGGCTCACAATCTGTATGTTTAGGAGTGTGTCCTGTAGCAGCCATGTTTAGGATAGAAGCGCTGTGTAGACTGTTTAGGGTGCGGAGTTTTCCAAATCTTCTAAGAACTGTATCAGTAAGTGTCATAATTCTAGTTATAAACATTTGTAAAAATATAATGATATATTCTTATAGCTTATGCAATGGGAACTCATGTCTTTAAATCCTCTTTTACATGCTGGGACACTGGTAACTATAAGAACATAAAATCATTTTATGCATTGCCATGTTTGTTTTAACACTTTTATGGGTTTATAGCAATGCTGTTCATGTTGCTGTCATTTCTGAATAAGTTGCCATATGAGAGAAGATAAGGAACAACATTATAAAACCCTCAGTTTTCTGTTTTATAGAATAGGTTTTTAATAAATTACTGTTTAACAATATTAACATCATAAAAAAAAATGGTATATACAGTACAATGAATTGTCAGTTTTCTGAGCTCAGCTACATAAGGGCTACGTAAGGAAAGACTAGCATGGCAGACATTACACAGCAGTACTAAGCAGTATAACTGTAAATCCAGAATGAGGTTAAGATACTGTAGAGCAGTGGTTCCCAAACTTTTTGACCTACCTCCTACTACTACTGTAGCACTACTACTGCCTCTATATTACTGTATATGACATCTATTCTTCTGTAATCCTGTCTATGGTGTATATTCATTCCTACTGCTTACTGCCCATAAATACCTACCCTACTGTATAGAGTCTACATCCCTGTCCTTCTGCTTTCTGCCTCTATACTCCTGTCCTCCTGTATACGGCGTCTCATCTTTTGCCCTCCAGTATCCTGCCTCTATACAGCCTGTCCCCCTGTATACTGCCTCCTGTATATTGCGTCTAATATTCTGTCTTCCAGTATACAGCTGTACTGCTAGGACTAATGTGTTTATGTGACTATACTATGGAATCCACTATAGTTGTATCATAATCACTGTAGCTTTACAGCTGTATTAACTCTTGTTCATTTATAAGTTACCCAATTCACACAGTTGGAACCAAGCTTTGTAATTGATTTTGAGCTGTACTATAGATTAGTATGGACTTCCTTAGTACTCAGAGATTATTACGGCCTTTCTTATCTAGTTATTTAACTAGCATTTTGATATCAGTATCTGTGACTAATGTTCTGGTATATTGTTCATTGTATCACTAATACCTGATATATTGTTCGTTGGGTTATCATGTTTGGAGATTGATCATTGTCTTATTGATGGAATTTGTAGGAGCCTGGTGATCATGTTGATTCTTTGTACACCTTATCTTAACCCATAAGGAGAAGATACAATAGACAAATAATCTCTGTATACCGAGCTTACACAACACTCTGGGTGTAAGGCATTGTTCCTCCTGTATACTGCCTCTCCACTCCTGTATACTGCCTCTCTCCTTCTTGTTATCCTTTGCAGGATATTGGTGGTGTTTTGCACAGCACACACAGTCTGTTGCTCACTCCACTGTCAGAGAGGCCTGTAATGATTGGTGCATACAGGTCCAGTTTACACTCAGTAAGTGAGAACCAATGAAGAAAGCAGTCCTCTGATTGGCGCAACAGTGAACTGCCCATTCCTTCCCCCGCCTGTCTACAACAAGATTTAAAGGGGTATTCTGCTCAAACATAACTTTTCATATATTGCTGCATTGTGAGACTAACAATTCCTTCCATACTTATTATCTATTCAGCCTCCTCCCCCCAGTTCTCAGCTGCTGCTTTCTGCTGAAGACACAAAAAACAGTGTGTGAGCTTTTCACTCAATCTCCCCCTCCCTCCCGAGACGGCAGATGTAAACAAGTCCCTGTCTGCAACTTTGTAATGCTGGTAGAGTTAGACTATATTCACACATCTGTAGTGCAGTCCGTGACCACGGACCCGCGGCTGCGGCCTGCACTTCGAATGTGCATCTGTAGTGCTCCGTGCTTCACAGAGCACTACATTGCCACTTCATTAGTGTAGCGATCCATGCCCCAAAATGAGGTCCGCATTACAACATGTCCTTTTTTTTGCGGCACAGATCGCGGCCCCGTACACACGTACGGACATGTGAACGTGGCCACTGAATACTATTCATTCTATGTTCTGTCCGCAATTGCGGACAAAACAATGGACCTGCGAATATAGCCTTTATCACAGTGAGTTCATCAGCAACTTGACCTCAGACTAACAATAATTACAAGGAAAGGCTCACACACAGTTTTTTTGGTGTCTTCAGCAGAAAGCAGCAGCACAGAACTGGGGGAAAGAGACTGAATAGAAAATAAAAAAATGTAATGAATTGTTAGTTTTACGATGGGCAGCAAAATTTGAAAATGTTAGCGTTAAATACCCCTTTAACAACCCTCTCCCCCCCACCCCCACCAGACACTTACTAAAATATGCAGAAGAGGACTATATATAACCCCCAGGGGGTCATGATCCACACTTTAGGAACCACTACTAAAAAAAAGGACTAACCAGAAGCAGTAGCTTATGTCTCTTCCCCTGTTTCCCTACAGCAGCTATGGACAGTAGAAAAACTGGTACCTCAGGAATAGCAGCAGCTAGAAAGAAAGGAGATGGCTCAAAATACTCAGGGGGGCTTGGTGAGTAAGACCAACTAGGTTTGGGAGCATTTCATTTTTAGCTCTTAGGTGAATACCCCTTTTTTAACTTGTTTTAAATACTTGTTTTTTCTTAAGAGTTTTAGAAAAAGTGTCAGGCACAAAAACAGGTAACACTAGAGATGGCATCAGTCATCATGGAGAATTTAGAACCTTTCCAAAAACTATAATTAATGGTTTATAATGAATGTGCTGTTTGCGAAGCGTAATGCTCAGCTTCAAACATCATTTTATGGTTATACATGCATCACATTAAATGGACACTATCATTAAAAGAACTTTGCACATTTGAGCAGAAGCATCAACATCTAACATATTTGTAATTCACACACACACACCCACACGCTAAAATGCTTTCTGTATGTACGTCAAAGTTATAAAATTGGCCACTAGGTGTCGCTTTTTCTGTGTCTCTGCCTCCTTTGCCTAAGAACTGCAGGGCTTGAACAAAATACAGGAAGTGTGGGTGGGGCATTCAGAGCTCGGTTCTCTCCTGTGCTGTCAATCGCAGTGCAGTGAGCCCAGCAGAAGACTTTTTAGAGTATTGTAAGCATGATTATGCATTTATTTTTTCCATACACCACGGTAAAGGTAACCTTTGTTTTTTTATTTAATGCTTAATGACTGGAGAACATGAAAGTCATAACACACAAAAAAAAAATTATTGACCATGCTTCTTAAACTATTCTATAAGCCATGGTATATAGTAAGCAGGTAAGGCTTACTATGCCTTCCCCCCACTAACACAACACTACTCAAGTTTATTACCTCCTGTGTTTATCTCCCCCCCCCCCCCCTTTTCCGTGCTGGAAACCTCTGTATACTTTACAAGCATTTATTGCCCCTCTGTATACAAGCCACACTAGTGTATTTTACGTTTTGATAATGTTGGGCTGATAAGTAAGGCAAAAACAGATATCCTCTTTGACCCCTGCAATAAAATGGGTGTAAAAAAAAAAAAAAAAAAGTATTGGCCTAGAGAGGTCAGGGGTTCACCTGGACTGGTCAAAACTTAAAAGTGGTATGCTAGTGCCCCCTACTGATAGAATTTAGCACACGGAAATATTTTTTTCATATCACCCGGTCTGCACAGTCACGTTGATTGTGGTCTATCCTTCAAACTGCTGTCCGTTTAACGCCATCTGTTCCGGTTTCTTTATCTGAATTTAGGCCTGCTCGGTGCACTTAGGGTGGGCCCAGCATCTCCCAGTTTACCAATATCGGCGCACTTGGCCAGCTTCCAGTGCACTGAGCAGGCCTAATTGCAGATGGAGGAAAAGGTGCGGATGGCAGGAACAGGGAGGCAATTTGATAAAAATAGACCGCGCCACCAACCAGATCATATAAGAAAAAAAGATTCTGCAGGCAAAGTGGTACATTCACTTTAATGATGAGTTGTCTGACCCGGTTTATAGTATTCCTGGCCAATCAGCTATCAGCCAATAAGCCAGAGGTAGGCGGTGACCTGCACCCAGCCTAAGGAGTGTATGGTTCCTAAGAATAGATGGGTGTTCACAACCTGAGGGGTCAGCTTAATAAGTGGAGACTGCGATCAATACATTTTATCCTAGCCCCCAAAAGACGGACAATTTCCGCCATTGTAAATTGGAAGTTTTCTGTTTCTCCCTTCACATACCCTGAAGAGATAAGAAACTGTAATCGGAAACTGTAGATAGCAGTGATAAGTGGACTGCTGAAGGTAATCCTATACATACTTTACATTCAGTGTCCTTCCTGACAATTTTATTTGATTTTGTTAGTAATAAAGGAAGGTGGTAGCAGCAAAAACTATATAGACAGTGTATAGTCTACAGTCTATAATCTATAGGTGAAGTGGATAGATCTTGGGGTGCCTGAGCGTGACTTATGCTCAATTTGCCGCCAGTGTTACTGGAGAGTGCAAAGTTAGGGAGTAAAAAAAAAAAAAAAAAAAAAAAAGTCAACTCCAATACAGTGGACCCCCACACCACTTCTTGGTACGTATGTACAAATACATTTTCAGTGGTCTATAGAAAAATAAATGCGTAAGGCTAGGCTCACACTGCTTTTTTGCAGTCAGACTAACGTATATGTTCTATGAAAAAACTGATACAAAACTAATTTTTTTCGCGTGCACAAAATGTGGTTGGTCACGTTTTTGTCTAGATTAAAAGTAAACATTTAAAAATGGATATGTTAAACGGACTGGTATGAACCCAGCCTAATCATGCTCACAATACTTGAACTCTGCTGCTGGGCTCACTGCACTGTGATTGACCGCACAGGACAGCTTTGAATGTCCCACCCCCACTTCCTCTATTGCATCCAAGCCCTAAAGTTGTCATAGACATACCTATTCACAACAGGCAGAGGAGCAGAAACAGTGACACCTTGTGTTCAATATTATAACTTTAAATTACACACAGAAAATAAAATGTTTCTTTCATTAAGGGAATTACAAATATGTTAAATATGTAAAGAAAAGTAAATAAATAAATGCCTAAGGCTAGGCTCACACTACATTTTTGCAGTCAGTTTAACATTACGGCGAAAAAAATGGATGAAAAAAAAACGATACAAAACTGATTTATTTTTTAAGCATACACAAAAACGTAGTTGGCTATGTTTTGGTCTAGATTAAAAGTAACCATTTAAAAAATGGATACGTAAAACGGACTGCAAAAACGCAGTGTGAACCCAGCCTAATCATCATGTTCACAATACTTGAAGAATTCTGCTGCCGGTCTCACTACACTGTGATTGACAGCACAGGAGAGGACAGAGCTCTGAATATCCTGCCCCCACTTCCTGTATTTTATACAAGCCCTGCAGTTGTCATAGACAAATATCTATTCACAACAGGCAGACAGTGACACCTAGTGTGTTTTTTTTTTTTTTTTAAATAAAGTGAATTACAAATATGTTAAATGTTGAGGCCCATGTCCAAATAAAGAAAGTTGTTTTTAATGACAGTGTCCATTTAACTGCAACTTACTATCGATCAGAACACTAGCAGGATGTGCACCGGGACACTTAGGCCCCCTTCACACGTCCGTGTCAGTTTTTACTGTCAGGAAATCCTGATCAGGAGACCTTAAATGTCATCAGGATAGTATCAGGATTTCCTGACAGTAATCCGTTTTTACCATCAGGAAACCATCAGGAAAAACCTTCAGGATTTCCTGATGAGATAATATTGTCTAGTATGCCAACATAAATCAGGCTGCAGAACTACAACTCCCATCATGGCCTACCAGCAGAGCCATGATGGGAGTTGTACTTCTGCAACCTGGATGGCCACAGGCTGCAGAACTACAACTCCCATCATGGCCTGCCAGCAGAGCCATGATGGGAGTTGTACTTCTGCAACCTGGATGGCCACAGGCTGCAGAACTACAACTCCCATCATGGCCTGCCAGCAGAGCCATGATGGGAGTTGTACTTCTGCAACCTGGATGGCCACAGGCTGCAGAACTACAACTCCCATCATGGCCTGCCAGCAGAGCATGGTGGGAGTAGTAGCCCTAATCTCACCTGTCCCGGATCCTGCTCTGTCGGGGCCGCGAGGTTGGGGTCCGGGTCAGAGTGCAGTGCTGAGATCCGGGCAGCGGCGGCGGTCGGAGGTGCGGAGCATCCGGCGGGCGGCCTGGTGGTGAGTTCCCGGGGGGGGGGGGGGGGGGAGGGTCAGATGCGGCGGCGGGGGCGGCGGGGGCGGCGGGGGCGGGGGTGGCGGCGGGGTCGCGGCGGAGGTACTGGAGCATCCGGCGGCCGGCCCGGTGGTGAGTTCCCGGGGGGTGGGGGGCGGGGGCGGGGGGGTTGAGAGGGTCAGATGCGGCGGCGGCGGCGGCGGGGGGGGGGGATCTGTAGTGCCGGGCAGCGTGTGCGGTGCGGTGCGGGGGGGATGGGGGTGTGCGGGTGATCGGACGGCGGCCGGGGCTGGCTCTCTACCAGTCCGGAATCGCGGGCACTTTCCTGATATACATCAGGAAAATGCCCGTGATTCCGGCGCTCCCATAGACTTCTATGGGGGCGTCCGTGCCGGATTTCCGGACGAAAATAGGACAGGATCTAAAAAATCCGGTCCTATTTTCCGGAACGGACACCCTTACGGAAAAATCCGGAAGGGTGTCCGTGTCTAATGTTAGTCTATGAGTCCGGAAATCCGTCCGGATTTCCTGATAGGAAATCCGGACAGATTTTCCGGACGTGTGAAGGGGGCCTTAGACCAACACCTGTGGGGCCCCTCACCTATATGTCAGCCCACAACAGAATCAGACAAGACAAGCCTTACTGGCAGAGCTGTGGTGCACCACATACTGTAGCAAAGTCTACCATGTTTGCAGTATCCCCAGTTCTTCTACCAGTTTATGTTCTCCTCTGGGTCTCTGCACCACTCAACCCTTTTTCATCAAAAATTAAACAAGTATGTTTCTCAGAAGCCTGAGATGGTAAGCAAGGTGATCTATGGTAACTGGTCAATGGGCAAAGAACGTCCTCCTTGTGTGACGCAGGCATGAATCATTGTATAACACACTACAGAATGTTGGGATGGCTGTATCCGATGCCACCTAATGTTAAATTAATCCCATAATCTGGTTCTTTGCTTTGTGAGTCAAGATCAAAGAGCTTCCATGCACCATTATATTGAATGTGAAGAGGTACTCCTAACTTAGTGATCCTAAGCTAAGAAGCTGCAAAAGTACACGCAGTCAGAGACTTTGTGTACATTCCCCACTAGGGATGAGCGAATTTACAGTACAAAGTGAATGGCTTCATTAGCTCAGCAAACTGCTTATTAGCTTGCTGCTTTTGAAGTCCATGCTGTTCCGCCCCAGGTACCTGGAAAAGCTGGATCCAGTCCTCGGAAACTTCACCCAGTACTGGATCCAGCTCATCTCTATAATCGCTACTAATGTCAAATGGACTTGAAATCAGATTCAGCATGCTATTGGGGGGGCGTTCTTAGGTGCGTATATACCTTTAATTTCGCTGGTTCTTTGGTGCACAGATTGCTTAAATATGTAGCTCTCTGCCAATGAAAAGAATGTCTCTTGGACATACGCAGTAGCTTTGGAGATGTCCTGTGCTGCTGAACTCAGCAAACTACTGCAAAGCCTGATATTAAATTAAATTAAAGCAAAGCAAAAGTTTTACTGAAACATGCTGGATACATTTTCCTTTTTCAAAGCCTACCCTTACCCTACCCCTACCCGGAAAGTAGAACTTTTTTTTGTTTTTAAAGGAAAGCAGAATTCTCTCCTTGAGGTAACATCTTTATAAACCAAAGCTTGTCTCAATTAAAGGTAAGGTGAGATCAGAAAACAACCTATTGTTTAAACCAACTTTTTATGTTAAACATATTTTTTTGAGAATTTTTTTTTTCAAAATTTCCATTTTATGTTAAGTGCACACAAACAGAGATGTAGCAGATCTCCCCTACACTACAGACTATATGTATTATTATCCTGAGAAGGGGATATAGTATTGGTCTAATATCACTGGGTTCTAGTTACAAGCACCACACCTATAAAGAAACAACTGAACCTCCATAACTTATTACCATACAAAGAATACTTTATTACATAAAAAAACACATACATAGAGAATTGTACTATACAGTGAACTGCGACTGAGAAAATACATTAAAAACCAACAAAGAAAACATACAAATGAGGGGTGCTACTGTCAGGCAATGTGTGGAGAGATGGTCAGGGATAAAATACAATTCATAGGTATACTACCATAAACCCACCCTAAACCAACTCCATCATAAAAATAATCATACAAAATGTATTATCTTACCCAAATGGAGGTGATGTACCAGCCGGACAGTTGCCCCCACCCCAACGCACGTTTCGGTGAACAACCTTTATCAAGGGGTACTCATTTGTATGTTTTCTTTGTTGGTTTTTAATGTATTTTCTCAGTCGCAGTTCATTTTATGTTAAGACCAACTGTTTGCTATAAAATTACAATTTTTAGTGCCCATATTTGAATGCAAGCCCTGCCTTTTCTAAAAAGCCACGCCCCCTGTACAAGTAGGCTCTGTGTGGGCTCATATGTGGGATAAGGAAGCCAGCACTGTATGGCTTGGTTCTCAGTATTGCTGGATCAAAGGATACTTAATGGGAAAAATATACTAACTATTGTATTTTAGAAAACCTACCAACCAACTAGGATGGGCAATCTACCTACATACTGGAATCTACTTATTTATAGTGTTGAGCTGACTTGCCAAACTGACGGCAATGTTCTCCAAACCCAAATGCTCAGCATTTTACTCCCAGTGGCTAGAAAAGTTGGTTGCTGCCCCAAGGAGTCTTGCAAAACATGGATACAGCCATAGGCTATGTTCCCACTTTGGGACCGGGCCGGCTTTATTGGTAAAAGGCAGCTGTCTATTGAAAATGACAGCTGCAACTAATGATCATTACGGCCAACTTTTCTCGATGAAACCCCATAGTTCGCAGGACTGGATCCATCTTTTCCCAGCCCCGGGCAGTGTTAGACTGGCGCGCCACAGGATCCTCCGGTGGGCATCCAGCTTTAGAACCTTCACCAACATTGACTGACATATTGTTTCTTACAGGATCTTCATTGGTGGTCCGCCAGGATCATTTCCTATGGTGGGCCACAGATACCCAAGTCCGACACTGCAGCCGGAGAGGAGCAGCACAGAGTTGAGCAGACTTCAAAGCCCGCAGCCTGATGAGGCGAATACAGACAGGAACAAAGCAATTCACTTAATTCCTGCCGTAGATTCGCTCAACTCTAGTAGAAACATACACACAGCCATAGGCCATACACTACGGTATTTCCCAATATAATATGCCTTGATTACATTTTTTTCACAGACTTATAATTGATTCAATAATTATTCTAATCTGCTACTTTACATAAGAGGATAAATGTGATGAAAGGGAGGGACAACTACCTACCCATATTCATCCGGTACACAATGTCGAAATGGTCCGATAATTGTCTTACGCTGGGATCAAGCAATATTTTGAGTCAAAGCCAGGAACGTCCTGTTGTGCGAGCAAAATGATAGGGACAAGGGAAAAGTAAACTGACGCTATTCACCTGCCAACAAACTTTAAAAGAGAAATAAGAGAAATAACTTACCAGTCCTCGTGCCTCTGTAGAGCTGCTCCAGGGTCTCGCTGATGGCCACTCACTGTCATTTGCAGACGAAATCTATGTTACTGATTGGCTGAGCGGGCATTCGCCCAGCCAGGTACCTAACATTGCAGCTGGAAAAGCTGCAGCTGTCAACGAGACCCGAGAGTGGGGTAAAGGGCACAAGGACAGGTAAGTATACTTTGTTTGTTATGTTCTTATTATGATTATTATAATTCTGCATAGCTAATGTAATAAAGTCACAGTGTGTACGCCAGCATGTTACTGCAGTGACTCAATGGAGAAAATTTTATTTTGTCTTGTGTAATATTTTATCCCAGACGACCTATCGTCATGCAAGACAATCAGCATTTACAATACACAGTGACTACAGGCTTGGTGCAGCAATTACGAATCATATGTAATATAACATTATATAAGCAATGTATTAATGATACAGTGAATATCCCCGCCGTAGCAGCATATAGACATGTTCTAGGAGTTCTGAAAATTTCCTATCTCTATATATTTTTGTGCAATATTAAATATTATATAGTTTGAATCATGCTAAAAAGATTCTGGTGGAGGGATGTTCAGCAGAAACTAGAAGCCAACAATGGCCGGGCGAGGAATCATTATGTCAGGACAAGCGAATAGCCACATCTGACATTGGCCGCGAGTCACTGAATATTTTTTATTATTTAGTTGAACTTTAGGTTTGGTGAGAATTGTGTCTACAGAGCGGCAACAAGAGGACGGTTCGTAAACGGCTTGTGTCTAACTAGTATTTAAAAAGTACCCGAATGAAGTGATGTTAGTGCCTGTTCACATCACATGTTGTATCCTGTTGGAATATAGGTTTTGTTGTTTTTTTTCTTACAGGAGGCATTTTACAGTTTTTTTGTTAGATCCATTAGTATCAGTGTGCATCTATTTTCAAACTTTTTTTTTTATTATTAATTTAGCCTTTTTTTAAATAAATTGCAAGATTATTATTTTTTAATTCAAAACAATTCAAAAGGAGACCTATCTGGCAGAATCCTGTTGCCATAGACTTGCATTATTCAAAAACGAATCTGATAGAAAAAAAAATAGTCTACAATTTTCCGTCCTGTTAAAAGAAAAACAAAAACACAGGTTTGACAAGCTTGATGGAAGCCTGTCAATTTTAGGCTGTTCACATACCATGGAGGAGATCAAACATAGGGGGAGATTTATGAAACTGGTGTAAAGTAGAATTGTCTTAGTTGCCCCTAGAAACCAATCAGATTCCACCACAAAGAAATAGCTGGGGCTACATGGTGACTCAGCCAGGGTGCGCTTCTATTAGCCGATGCAGGTCCCATTGGCACCGCGGCTTAGCATTTAAATGCAGCTATTAAACCCGACAGCTGCATTTAAATGCTCTGCTCCCAGTGTCCCTTGTCTCTAGTGGGACGGGGGAGGGGGGGGGTGGTTAGATCAGTTCTTCTGGCCGGGCCTAAGCGTCGCTCTGACATTGATCCCGGCTCGGCAACACATTATTCCAGGCTACAGCAGCCCGGCGCAATGGACCACTGATCCATTGGGGAACTTCTAGTTAAAGTAAAAAATAAAGTAAATTTTTTTTTTTTTTATTAATAAAAAAATTCCCTCCCCTAATAACGGGGCGGGCTGCGAACAAACTCCTGCTGCGATTTGGTCTGCCAGTGAGTAAACAGGGACGGGATCCGCAGCGAGAAACTCGGATATGTCAAAAGTGTTTGTACCCTAAGGGGTTAAGACTGCAGAGGATAAATGTAAGAAACATACCTTTATTCTCAGCGCCCTGTGCGCAATAGATTTGGCTAACCTGCTGATAGTTCCCTTTAAAAAAAAACAAATCACACAACAACCAATGACTCAAGAATTAAAAAAACAGTAAAACTTTTTAGCCCTGTTTTTATTATCCTGCCGTTAAGATTGTTGGCAAGTAGTTGCCGTAGTCACATGTAGTCACATTATATTGAGGCAACACATAGATACATAGGAGGAGATTTATCAAACATGGTGTAAAGTGACACTGGCTCAGTTGCCCCTAGCAACCAATCAGATTCCACCTTTCATTCCTCACAGACTCGTTGGAAAATGAAAAGTGGGATCTGATTGGTTGCTAGGGGCAACTGCGGCAGTTTTACTTTACACCATGTTTGATAAATCTTCCCCATAATTTAGAAGGCTAATGGTGCGTTTACACAGAGAGATTTATCTGACAGATCTTTGAAGCCAAAGCCAGGAACAGACTATAAACCGAGAACAGGTCATAAAGGAAAGACTGAGATTGCTCCTCTTTTCAAATCCACTCCTAGCTTTGGCTTCCAAAATCTGTCAGATAAACCTGTCTGTGTAAACGCACCATAAGGGTCCATTTACACAGTAAGATTATCTGAGAGATTATCTGCCAAAGATTTTAAGCCAAAGCCAGGAATGGATTTGAAAAGAGAAGAAATCTCAGGCTTTTCTTTATGACCTGATCTCTGTTTATAGTCTGTTTCTGGCTTTGGCTTCAAATCTTTGGCAGATAATCTGTCAGATTATTTTTCTGTGTAAAAAAAAAAGACAAAGACCTGTCATTAACGTCATCAGGTGTGTCAAAAGTCATTGATCACAGTGGGTCTTAGCTGTGATCAGGAGATATAGCTGGAAAGAGAGTGTGGCTTATGTAGGTGCACATAGCCTCCTGCTGGGGGAGAAAGAACAGACTGCTTGTAGTTTAGTCATCCCATACTAAGCAAAGGTTACGTTCTTAGCTCACTACATTACAAGTTAAGAGCGATAGCCCCACCTGTGGGAAAAATTTAATATTGCAACATCCTCAAAATGATCTTCATCCAGAATTGTAGCATAATATAAGAAAAAAGATAGAAATTACCTAATGCTTTGGGATGTAATTAGCCACATTAATAAATGCTATATCAAACACTGGCCTGCGTACACAGTATCTATGAGGGTCTGTACAGGGAAATAATCTCCCATAGATCTCAGTGCACTTGATATTCTTTATAAATGGGTTTTTGGTATCTGTTTTTGAGGCTGGATTCACACATGGTAGTTTTTTTTCAAACTACCACTGCAGTTTTTGTGCCAAAACCAGAAGAGGATCCAACAGAAAAGAGAAGTACAAGTCCTCCCATTATATTTTCCATCCTATTTGAATCTACTTCTGGTTTTGGCACAAAAACTGCCATGTGTGATTCCAGCCTTATGCTTGGCCTAACAACTGGAGCAATGTGCACCATATGTAAACCAGGTGCTGCCCTAGGACAGGTTCACACTGTGTCAGTGGTTTCTTCAAAACTGAACAGACTGCTGCATCAATGGACATGAACACACCCCAAAAGACCCTGACTTTAATGGGGTCCATATGAGGGTATAAACACACACACCGTATACGCAGCGTATTTACTGCTGCGATACACAGCAAATACGCAACAAATACGCAGCAGATTAGATCTAAATAACTGAGCACAGCATCAAATCTGCTGCAGATCTGCTGCATATCTGCTGTGAGTGTTTGTACCCTAAGGGTGTGTTCACACCTACAGGATCTGCAGCAGGTTTGATGCTGTGTTCAGTTATTTAAATGAAATCTGCTGCAGAAAATCAGCTGCAGATCCTGTAGGTGTGAACGCACCACAAATTTTTTTTTTAAATTTTTTTTTTTTTAATCTGGCAATTAAAAATGGCTGGAGTCACCTCTGACAGTGTGGGCCCCTGTCTCATCCTTGCAGTTTCTGTTACCTCCAGCAGACCATAAACTCCTTCATCAGTGACTACAGAGACACACATGGCCTATAAGACGACATTCATTAAGCAATTGGCTTTATAAGCTGCTGCTGCTCTCTGGTGTCAGTATAGGTTGTGGGTCTGAAGAGACAGCACAATGAGGGCTGTGAGTGCACAGGGCATGCTGCTGGTTATGTGTATAGTCACCGGCTACTACAGGGATGTGGTAAGCTTCTATTTAGCAGAGTCCAATGTTAAAGTATAGGAACAATCTTAGTGTCTTTGCCTGTTATGCTGGGGCCACAGAGGATGTGCATCCCAGGCCATGTTATGGGGTGTGATTAGTTTTCTTACTGAATACTTGTCTCTATTTGGATTTATGTAGCTTTAAAGCATTTTACAACTGTAACCAAGGGCCTAAGGCTATGTTCACATTAGTGTTTGACCATCCGACACCATTCCGTCTACCATTTCCGTTTTAGAGTAGTCAAAATGGAAATTGTTGGATCTGTTAAAATCCCCTTAGACTCCCATGCTATATTAGTGTGCTCCGTTTGCATGCAATCCATTCAAGATCTGTGTTTTTTGAATGGAAGAAAAAAATATTGTTTGCAGTATTTTTCTTTCCGCTTAAAAAAAGTGTGGCTAGTGTGGCTGAGCCCTAAGAGGAGTTGTGGTGAGGCACTTGTACTGCGCTGTGGCATGCCTCACCACTTCTTCTGCGTGCTTGTCATCTTACTGGTCGGTGCTGCTGATGTCCATAATGACTGTGAATGCAGGAGGTGCATCATACCTCCCAACCCCCAGCCTCTGTCCCCGCACCAGCAGCTGCGTCTGCCAGGTGCCCACTAGTTACTCCCAGTCATCCTAGCCTGTAAGCTCTTGAGAGCAGGTCTCTAATTTGTTGTTGTAATTTATTCATTGTATAATTTAATATATAACCTGTAATGTATTTATATATATATTTAAATAAGCGCTGCGGAATCTGTTGGCGCTATACAAATAAATATTATTATTATTATTATTATTATTATTATTACTAGGACCCTTTCACTGTGAACGCTCCCAATGAGCGCTCACAGCGACACCTACAGGCCGCACTGGGTAGCTACAAGGAGTAAGGGGTGGCCCCTCCAGCTCTGACCTGTAGCTGCTCCACAGCGCCATCTTTCCTCTCCGGCACCTCTGCTGTCGCCACAATCGCCCCACACACAGGCAGACAGTGTCCCTGTGCTGGCTGCCTCCTGTACTACAATGCACCTTCAGCCCCCGGGACTCACACAGAAGGGAAGAGTCACAGGTCTCTGGAGGAGTGACCTGAGCCAGAGCCTGACAGACTGCATTAACCCCTTATGTACTGCAGTATGTAAGTGACACAAACTTCACTTACAGGCTGCAGCAGAATAAAGGGTTAAGGTCTGCTTCACTGCTTGTATCCTGATAACCCCTGACCTCTGTTCTTCAGCTGCCCAATGTGCGGAGGTCAGGGGTCATCCGTGCACGGTCAGTGAAGCACACCTCTCCTTGCGTCCTGCTCTTATTCATCTTTGTGTTGCAGCATGTAAGTGAAGTTTGTATCACTCACACTACAGTATATAAGGGGTTAAACAGAAGCTGCCCCCACCCCCCACTGGCAGTGGAGAAGTGAGGGACTGGGCAGAAGCCAGGTGAGTATATATGTATGTTTTCTTTATATAGGGGGCACAGCTTACAGGTGTGTGTGTGTTGGGGGCGGGAGGCTGCTTACAGAGGGGGGAATTACCTACAGGGAGGCTTCAGAATGCTTCAGGGACCTAACTACTATATGGATGCACAGAGGGCCTCCTATACTAGAATCCTAGCTACCCCCTGACTAGCCGGGTGTGTTTGCAGCTCCTTACGCCACCCCGGACACTGAAGGGACAGGGAGAAAATACAGAGGCGTTCTGATGCAAAACAGCCGAATCTACTGCTATGTGGTCAGTGCTGGGGAGAATATTAATCTTTGTACAGTGGTTGTTATGCAGCAAATACGTAGCAGATTTGTAGGTACAGATTTGATGCTGTGTTCAGTTATTTAGATCTAATCTGCTGCGTATCGCAGCAGTAAATACGCTGTGTATACGGTGTGTGGGTTTATACCCTAAGGGTGGGTTGGCCTGGCTCCAGTGCTTCAGCCTGGGCCTGGTGGTACAGTCACTTTAAACTGACCAGGGCTTTGTCTGTCGTAAAACTGGTGTAGATTTCTGCCATGACTTGTGCTTTTTTTTTTTTTTCCCCTTCAACTTATTTTCTTGTCATATTGCCTGTCATTTGGCTGTTATTTGCCTTTGACACACAAATTTCAATAAAAATTTAATGCGTTAAAATGACACCCATTTTTATTGGATGGTTGTCACAAAAAAAAACTTCTGATAAACTCTATCCAATAAAAACAGGTGTCATTCCGACAGGGGGTGGGGTATGTATGTAGCCTCAACCGGCCATAACTCTTACAGTTTTAATTCCATTATAACTTTTTTTTTTTTTTTTTTTTTTTTACCTTGAATTGAAACAGCCCTGGGGTCGTATATTAATAATACTAGTTGACCGGACATTCGGCATTGTGCTATATATTGGCTGGAGAATCTCGTGCTTTGATCCTGATAACATTGTATGTCTTTCTATGCCATCAGGGAGCTCAGTGTAACATGACTGGAGCCTGGGTGAACACCCTGGGATCAGTTCTTAAGCTTTCTGCTGAAGGATCTCAACTCAAAGGATCGCTGCACTCTTCTGTGGCGCTCTACCCTGGGGCGGCTGGTGAGAAAAGGACTGGTAAACTCATCGGACTTGTTGGACAAGGAGATCAACCAACCTTCACCATGTCCATAAGCTGGAAAGGAGGTTAGAGAGGTTTGGCTCCTTAACAGGTGCTTGATGGTCCTCACTAGTTCTCTATACAAGCTTAGGATGGGTTCACACTACGGAATCCGCGCAGAGAAGTTCCGTGGCTCATACCCATTCACGGGTACGTGAGTATCCGCCCGTGTCATAGCCACCATTCTACGGCCCAGCCGATTCTGCGTTCCGCCAAAAGAATAGGCATGTCAGTTCTTTCAGCGGAATCGGCCGGGCCATAGAATGTTGTGGGGATATGCGCGCCGCCGGGAATGGGTACGAGCCACGGAATCCGCCGATACTTCTCCGTACGGATTCCATAGTGTGAACCTAACCTTAGGCTGTAAATGAGCGTCTGCTACTTTATTCCCATTCAAATTGTTTTATAGCAAAGTAGTTTTGACCATGTGCTCGATTGTACTAGAGAACAGGTCTCTATACTTTGATAGAAGTATATAAGGATCACTCCGTATCTCCATATAAGAATGACTCTACTCCTGTCTCTAACGACGGCCATTCTTGCTGCAGGTGCAGTCACTGCTTGGGTCGGCCAATGTTTCCAGACATCAGATTGCCCAGTCTTGAAAACAGTGTGGTTGGTGAGATCAAAGACAACAGTAGAAGATAACTGGCAGGCAACCAGGTAATCAAGGCACCACCCAGATCAAGGAGTGTAAAGCTGGCCATACACATCTGATGCCATTTGTCAACCATGTAATGTTCATAGGGGCCTCCAAGGTCACCCATGTTGATCACATGTATGATCATTCTGCTGTGAAGCATGTATGTGTGCAAACATAGCCTCTCTGGGGGAGATTTATCAAACATGGTAAGTGAAACTGGCTCAGTTGCCCCTAGCAACAATCAGATTCCACCTTTCATTTTTAGAGTCTGAGGAATCAAAGGTGGAATCTGACTGGTTGCTAGGGGCAACTGGGACGGTCTCACTTTACAGTGTTTGATAAATCTCCCCCTCTGTGTTTTCAATCCACTCCTGGTTTTGGTTGCAATACGAGGACCAAAATACTGTGTGAACCCAGCCACAGGTTGTAATGCAAAAAAACAGAAGTGTATACTAATAACTGTGTGTGATGTGGCGGTCACATCAGACACACATAACTACTGTCCTGAGTATTGGATAAGGATTTGTTGGGAGACACCATGGTGGTTTTCATCAAAAATCTAAGAATTGGAGTTAAACTTTTTTTTTTTTTTTTTGTTCTCTTCTGCAGGGTTGGCGAAGATGTGTTTTACCCACAGAAGAAATGCAATGTGGACAATCTTTAAGAACAAATAAATATTGTTCAGAACATGTTTTTTGTGTAGTTTCTCTATTGTGCACAGTACCAAGGTGTTCCTCATTTGAGTTTTAGCAGTCTGACTGGTTATGTTACTGGTCCAAGGAAATGGGGAAGGTTGCTTGCTGCGCCTACCCAATGAATCGTCACTGAGCTATCTGCAGTGATAAGCAACAGGGCCAGACTGCACACCTGGCAAATGCCAGATAGGCTGGTGGGCAAAGAGTTCTATATGGGCTTTGTAATTTGCTGTGATCCACACAAATGAGGTGTCCCCTGAAACCCCCCCCCCCCCCCCCCAACCAAAATTTGCTGTGACATTCTAGGTATCCCTTATATTAAAAACATGAAACAATATATCAACTAACATAAAGATATATATGTGTGCTACCTGTCAAGAAAAGTCCCTTAACCCTTTCACGTTCCATGATGTACCTGGAACATCATGGCAGCGTGAGGGGTATTCAGAGTGGGGGACCCCGCTCTGAACGGCGCTGCTCCCAGCTGTTATCTGCAGCCGGGGAGCGCCTCCATTAGCCCTGATGGGTCTTGTTGTCGTGCTGGCTAATTAAGCATCCAAATGCAGCTGTCATACCTGACAGCTGCATTTAAATGCTGTGCTCTGAAAGTACCTGGTGTCTAGTGGGACAGATCTCCAGCCCCCCCTGAGATGAATGCTGTGTATATACAAGTCACCCAGGGGCACTTCTAGTTTAAAGTAAAAATCCCCTCCCCAAATAAGTCCAAAATCATCCCCCTTTTCCCATCTTATAAGTTTAAACAAACATATTTGCTATCGCCGCGTGAGTAATTGCCCGAACTATTAAATCATCACATTCCTGATCTCGCATTCTAAATGGCGTAAGCGCCCAAAAAATTCCAAAATGCTAAATTGCGCATTTTTGGTCTCTATCAAATCCAGAAAAATTGTGACCAAAAGCTGCATATACTCAAACAAGGTACTGATAGAAAGTACAGATCCTGGTGCCAAAAATGACACCTCACACAGCCCCATAGACTAAAAAATAAAAGCATTATAAAGATGGAAATAGAGCAATTTTAAACACTTAGATTTTTTTTTTTATAAAAGGTTTTAATTTTTTTTTTTTTTTTTTTTTAAAGCTAACCAATAAAATCGTTACATTTCATTTTATCGTACTGATGTGAGGAACATAGATAACATGTCAGTTTTACCATAGGGCGAACAGCGTAAACACAACTTGCTGAACTTTTTTTTTTCAATTTGACAGCACAAATGTTCCATTGAAGTAAATAGAGCTTAATTGCAAACCACACCTGAACTGGAGACAACAGTAGGAGGGGGGGAGTGGCCATGTTTTTGTAGCACTGGATAACCCCTTTAATGTGTCTTGCCACCAAGAGACTTATATGACCAAAGCATCTTGCTTCCATACATGTGAGACTGTGTGTGGTAAAGACACAGTAGAAGTGTTTACCCTTGCACCCTTGAGTCAGTTCAACTTTTAACAAAAAGTCTTAATACCACACTAAAATCAAACTTTTATTTATATAGCTAAAAAGCGCAGCAAGTTCTGGGATGAGATTTTATTTTTTTCTCCTTCTGACAGCAGGTGGTACTGCCTCAAACCCACTCTACTTACCCTGTTCTCTATCAGTACTGCTGCATAGCGGCTCTTGTTTAGAGCAGGTGATGGCAATTTTGATGGCTGCAGAGGGGCCCATATCACCTCCTTACTGCTTCAAACACAGATTGATGTATAAACACAAAAAAGATACATTTATTGTAATGAGGTTATATTACAATGTAATTTAACTTTAAAGCAATGTATAGTAAAAAAAAAAAAAAAAAATACACAAGCACCCCTCTAAGTGAGAAGAAAACATTTGGGACTGTGTATGTGTGTGTGTGTGTGTGTGTATGTATATATATATATATATATATATATATAATTATAATGAGCGAATCTCGAGTATGCTCAAGTCGATCCGGACCCGAAGTTTCGGCATTTGATTAGCGGTGGCTGCTGAACTTGGATAAAGCCCTAACGGTCCTTTTACACGGAACAATTATCGTTCATTTTTGCACGAACGATCGCATTTGAGCGATAATGGTTCCTTGTAAACGCTGCGAACTATCAAGCGACGAGTGAAAAATCGTTCATTGTGATCTTTCAACATGTTCTTAAATCATCGTTGATCGCTCGCAAAAAATTTGCAGATCGTTCCGTGTAAACAGTCTTTCAACGATTTCCCCTATGTGTGAGATAGGCTTAAGCGATCGCAAAACGGTTATTCCGTATGATGTATCGTTCCGTCTAAACGCTGATCGTTCTAAAAAAAAACATTGTTCATTCAAAATCGTTAATCGTGCGATCGGGCGAATTATCGCTCCGTGTAAAAGTACCATAAGGCTATGTGGAAATCATAGATATAGTCATTGGCTGTATCCATGTTTTCCAGACAACCTTAGAGCTTTGTCCAAGTTCAACAGCCCCCGCTAATCAAATACCGAACGTTCGGGTTCGGATCGACCCGAACCCGGTTCGCTTATATCTAATAAAATATATATATATAATATATATATATATATATATATATATATATATATATATATATATATATAATCTGTCTTTCACTTGTTACATAATCCTTGCAGAAGAGAAGAGTCTCCTCATTCAGCCTGTCCTGTAGGGATTGGTTATAGCCGGGTTATACAGTCCTCGCTCTGACTCGGTTAATTAGTAAGGGAACCTGAGACGCCTTTGGTCGTTTACAGGACAAAAAGCCTCTTGACTAATTTATGAGCCATGTTTGCAGCGCTTGTCATTTTGTTACGTTGAATTATCTACTTAGATTGCCTTTCTGTAGTAAGGAATTGTACCTGCCTGAGCTAAACCCACTCTCCACGGAGGACAAGACCTATCAATGATGCACAATATGTTATAAGATGGTCTTTTTTTTGCCTGAAAAGTGCTGTGGCTGGGTGTTGGCTGTAAGGATAGGTGCACATTACATTTTTGCAATCCATTTTTTTTTTTTTCCATCTGTTTTTGCAGAAAAACTGATGTGTGTCCGTTTTTCCATTGACTTCCATTATAAAAAAAAAAAAAAAGGATCAAAACTCATCCGCTTTTTTAACATACACAAGTAAGGTTAGCTACGTTTTTGTTTTTTTTAATAATAGAAGTCAATGGAAAAATGGATGAACACAACTGCAAAAATGGATGAAAAAAACGGATTACAAAAACGTAGTGTGGACCCAGCCTGAGTGCTGTTGTTGTGTTGCACTACATTTGTCTTATACTCTAATTTCTGCTAGTAGTATAAATACTGTGGCCTGGCTACTTTGACATTGAGGATATGTTCACACTGAGCAATGGTGGCTGTGGAGGAGCGCACACTCTCCCATAGACAGGCTACTGCACACTGAGACAGATGGGAATTTCGCCTGTTTTACTCAGTGTGAACATACCCTAAGGGTAGCTTCACATGTACTGTATCGCTGCGCTTTTGGTGCGATTTTTACATGCGGGTGAATACAGCGGGAGGATCGCCTGGAAAACTGGGATACAGCCAATGGCTATGGCTGTATCCCAGTTTTCCAGGCGGTCCTCCCGCTGGATCCGCCCGTTGCACGGAGCGGGCAGATAGCGGGAATCATTACCGAGAGAGTTTTTAGACCAGTTGTGTGGTATTCATGTACAGATTTCTGGTTGTGATTGGTGAAAACAAAGCCTGGCTTTGGCTTCAGTAACTGCCTTGGAAAATATGTCTGTTTAAAGGGGTTGTTCAACTATCAGCAAAAAAATAAAAGATAGCTGGTGTTGTGTCTAAGGCAGTGCTTCTCAATTCCAGTCCTCAGGCCTCACCAACAGGCCATGTTTTGAGGATTTCCTTAGTATTTCACAGGTGATATAATTATTCTCAGTGCATCAGGTATTATCACAGGTGTCTTTGTATGGGAAATCCTCAAAACATGACCTGTTGGTGAGGCCCGAGGACTGAAATTGATAAGCACTGGTCTAATGGTGCGTTTACACGAAGCGATAATTGGCCCGATCGTACGATTAACGATGTCGGAGTAACTATTTTTTTTTCCATAACAATCAGCGTTTAGACGGTACGATATATCGTACGGAAAAATTGTTTTGCGATTGCGGGCCCGCAGCCCGGCCCCACGGTCAACCGCAGCCCCCTGCGCCGCCCCGATCGCCACCTCCACCGCCACTCTGATCGCTACCCCCCTCCCCCCCGCCGCTCCGATCGAAATTGAAATTCCCGGCTCCCCTCTTCAGCCAATCAATGCACTGAAGAGGGGAGCCGGGGATTTCGAAGACCTGCTACGCGGAGCAGGTAACGTATGCTCGCGGCGGGGGTGGCGATCGAGCCGGCGCAGGGGGCTGCAGATGAGCGGGGGTCCGGGCTGCGGGCGGGCAGGGCTACGGGCAGCTGGACTTTCGTGCGACGACTGTTTACATGGAACGATCGGAGAATTTTTTGCGAACGACGATTTGATAACATGTTGAAAGATCAAAATGAACGATTTCTCGTTCGCCGTTTGATCGTTCGCTGAGTTGACACGTACGATTATCATTCGAATTCAATCGTTATCGTGCAAATTCGCATGATAATCGTTACGTGTAAACGCACCTTAAGGCTTATCTAGATATCCCTGCCACGTTTCCGTTACTATATGATCTTTTTGTGGCTGCTGTGGAGCTGTTCCCTACCATCCATATTCCCTTTACTTCCTGTTTCATATTGTGTTTGTCTGTGATGTCTAAAACTACTGAGGCCAGCATTCCTTGTGTGCAAGCCTGCCCCCCTCAGTAACGCCCACTGCTGCTAAGCCTGCCCCCCTCAGTAACGCCCACTGCTGCTAAGCCTGCCCCCCTCAGTAACGCCCACTGCTGCTAAGCCTGGCCCCCTCAGTAACGCCCACTGCTGCTAAGCCTGCCCCCCTCAGTAACGCCCACTGCTGCTAAGCCTGCCCCCCTCAGTAACGCCCACTGCTGCTAAGCCTGGCCCCCTCAGTAACGCCCACTGCTGCTAAGCCTGGCCCCCTCAGTAACGCCCACTGCTGCTAAGCCTGGCCCCCTCAGTAACGCCCACTGCTGCTAAGCCTGGCCCCCTCAGTAACGCCCACTGCTGCTAAGCCTGCCCCCCTCAGTAACGCCCACTGCTGCTAAGCCTGCCCCCCTCAGTAACGCCCACTGCTGCTAAGCCTGCCCCCCTCAGTAACGCTCCCACTGCTGCTAAGCCTGCCCCCCTCAGTAACGCCCACTGCTGCTAAGCCTGCCCCCCTCAGTAACGCCCACTGCTGCTAAGCCTGCCCCCCTCAGTAACGCTCCCACTGCTGCTAAGCCTGCCCCCCTCAGTAACGCTCCCACTGCTGCTAAGCCTGCCCCCCTCAGTAACGCTCCCACTGCTGCTAAGCCTGCCCCCTCCCAACCTCCTTATCTCAATGAGGCCAATACGATCAGCCCAGGATATCATATCACACAACCCAAATTACACCCATAGCCGCTCCTGCAGAGGAAATGTAATCATCACACAGTGACTTATCAGCACCTGAGAAAGCTGGGTGCCTGCCTGTGTGAATCAAAATGAAGGGCATAAGTGTATATGTTATTCCTGCACAGGCTTTCATCACAGTTGGATAACTGTGGTCTTTTAACAACATGGAGACAGAAAGAAAGCAAGATATACAGAGATAGCAGGAAATGGTATAGCAGGAGATAGAGAAGGGGGAGGGTGTGAAGAGACAGAGAGTGAGGTGAAAATGAAGAGAATAGACAGAGCGAGATACAAATATAGAGAGCGAGAGAAATAATAATGCACTTCTTGATAACAACCACCCAACTTTCCCAGGCGCTGATAAACCAAGCTTAGAAATCGGAAGCAGGGTGATGTACAGTGTGAACTAACACCTCACACTCTGTCTCTTTCCCTCTTCTCTGTCCCCATTTCCTGCTGTCTCTGAATAGCTCTCCCTCACACCCTTTCAGCACACATGTTGTTATGAGATGACATGAAAGCCTGTGCAGGAATAACATATACACTTCTGCCCTGCTTATTGGCCAGCGAGCACCATGTGACTAACAGACAGGACAACTGATGCAAATTAGCCATGAGGAAGGGGAATGGTTTACAAGCCAGGACAGAGAATCCCCAGCCCAGTGTAGTGACTGCACACTGACAGGCTGACACAAAATGGCTGCACACTGACAGGCTGACACAAAATGGCTGCACACTGACACTAAATGGCGGCAGCTAGAGATCAGAACTTCTTGGGCAGCAGCTGAGAGCAGAAAAGTGGCTGAAAACAGCAGAACAGATTAAGCATCCATATGTGAGTAATGTATATGCTGGGGAAAGGAATAGAAATGTGGGTAAATGTTTTTTAACTTTTTAACTCGCCCTTAGGGTGGGTTCACCCGTAACCGATCTACAGCGGATTTCACAAAATTTGCTGTCATTCTGAATATTTGGAATTTTATTCCCACTGCAGGTATGTAAATGCTGGCCCCCTTAAAGGTGCGGCGCTAAACAATTATTCACTAAATAACACACATTACAAAGTTATACAACTTTGTAATGTATGTTATGTTAGTGAATTGCCCCCTTCCCCGTGTTTCCCCCCACCCACACCAGACCCGGAAGTGTAGTGCTCTATACATACCTGCCTCTTGCCGACTCCCGTCCGCCATCTTGTGCGAATGATGTACCGTATTTTTCGCTTTATAAGACGCACTTTTTTTCCTCCCAAAGTGGGAGGAAAATCTAAGTGCGTCTTATAAAGCGAAGACGGCTCCCAAGCAGTGCAGAGCACCGCATGGAAGCCGTCCCGCCCGCCCCCTGTATTGCCGCTCACTATGCATATGCATAGTGAGCGGCTCTGAGCGATCCCCTCCGCCCGCCCAGCCTGCCCCTCCATCGCCGCTCAGCTGAGCTGATCAGAAGCCCGGGAAAGTGCAATGAGCAGCACTTTCCTGGGCTCCTGATCGGCTGTCAGCTGAGCGAGCGGGCGGAGGTGGTCCCGGTTGCAGGACACTTCCGGCACAGGCAGCGTCTCTGTACCCCGCTGTCTGTGCCCGGAGGATGTCGGAAGTGCGCGCGGTCGACGGGAGACAGGAGCTGCTGGGGCCGCCGGACAGGTGAGTTACTGGTTTGTTGTTTTAGGGGGGGAAATGGCTGCTATGGGGGGCACAGGGTACTATGGGGGTCACTGTCTACTATGGGGGTCACTGTCTACTATGGGGGTCACTGGCTACTATGGGGGGATTGGCTACTATAGGGGAAAGGCTACTATGAGGGGCACTGGCTACTATGAGGGGCACTGGCTACTATGGGGGGATTGGCTACTATGAGGGGATTGGCTACTATGGGGGGCACTGGCTACTATGGGGGGCACTGGCTACTATGTGGGGCACTTTATGGGGGATTGGCTACTATGTGGGCACTATATGCTATCTCCAAACTGTGACAATGAGCAAAATATTTTTTTTTCTATTTTTCTCCCCTAAAATCAGGGGTGCGTCTTATCAAAAGGTGCGTCCTATAAAGCGAAAAATACGGTAATCTTCGGCCGGCCAAACCGCCCCGACCGTCCCTAGTGCTGGCCGCCCTCTGCCGCGTCATCAGCTACTCAGCCGCGATTGGCTGAGCATAACTGTGCTCAGCCAATCGCGGCTGAGCAGCTGATGACGTCCGAAGATGACATCATTGGCACAAGATAGCGGACGGGGGTCGGCAAGAGGCAGGCATGTATAGAGCACTACACTTCCGGGTCTGGTGTGGGTGGGGGGAAACACGGGGAAGGGGGCGATTCACTAACATAACATACATTACAAAGTTTTATAACTTTGTAATGTGTGTTATTTAGTGAATAATTGTTTAGCGCCGCACTACCCCTTTAACCCGCAGTGGTCCAGTGAATACATTACCGGTCCACGCTCTAGCTTGCTTCGGGGGCTGATTGGCTTAACGGGACGTCAGGATACCGGGAGCCTCCGAAGCAGGCCAGAGCGTGGACCGGTAATTTATGTATCAGGCCGCCACGGGTTAAGGGGGGCAGCGTTTACATACTTGCAGTGGGATGAAAATTCTGCTGCAAGTATGTAATCCTAATTAGAATTACAGTTAAAGAAGACCTGTTACCCCCCCATGCCGGACACTAGCTAGATCCCCTTACACTGACCTCATCTCGCCGAGTCCCGGGACGGAGATATCCTGCTCAGAAGCCGGTGCGCGCACTGTGGAGTTAGATCCGGCGTCCATAGAGAATGAATGGAGCCGTGTGCGCGCTGCAGAGATGAGTCCGGCTCCATTCATTCTCTATGGACGCCGGACCTATCTCCACAGTGCGCACTCCGGCTTCTGTCTAGGATATCTCCGTCCCGGGAGCGGGACTTGGCGAGATGAGGTCAGTATAAGGGGATCTAGCTGGGGGTCCTCTTTAAGGGATTTGCAGCGAACCTTGCTGCAGATCAATTACCCACCATAATTCAGTAAGTCTTGAGGTGAAAAGAGTGATTTTCCTCATTTCCTCTAAAGTTAGGTCACAGCTCTCTAAATTCCAGTGCGGAATCTAGTCATCCCGGTGAATTTTTCATTCCTATATAGGAAGAAGCATTCTCAAGAAAATATTACCTTCATAAACTGGTAAGCAACTGCTTACTACAAGTACTATAACTCCCAGATGTCCACTGGCCCCAGAGTCATCACACACATGCCCCTCACTCCAGGGCCGTATTACCAGCTGCTGCTGCCCTAGGCACTAAACCTGAAGATGCCCCATCTTCACTCACCAATTGCCATTATGAAGAAATGGAAGCGTGGTTTCGGCCACATGCATTTTTCTACATGTAGAAACATTGTCTGAATCAGTAGTGGATTATAATAGGGGCGTTTCGGGCCTCAGCCCGGGGCCCTGAGCTCCTTGGGGCCCCGAGCTCCTTGGGGCCCCATGACCACCCAAAAAGACTTATACTTTCAGTGGTGTACTGTCTCCTGGCTACAGTTCCGCCATGATTTGCAAAAAATCACAGTTTTTTAATGGCAATTTTGCACAAATCAGGACATCATGATATTATCTATCCCACACTATATACGCCAGGCTAGTGCTGCCATAGTTACAGTGGGGTGGGGGGGGCCCAGGCTTGGTGAACAGCCCCGGGTCTATGGTAAAGTTAATCCGAATGACGTTTTTTATGGTTTTTAACTGCTTAAAACATAAACAAATTTCCCAACAGGATTGGTAGATTGGCAGGAAATAGCTCCAGGCATCACATTTAACACCACCACACCAGACCTGACCAATACCACTATACCCCCCCCCCCCCCCCTTGAAAAGACACCAGATTTACTGTCAAGTCTGAATGGAAGGTGAGGGACTAAAAAAAAAAAAAAATGTGCAAGGTGCTGCCCTAGGCATCGGACCACGGGTGCCTAGTGGTAAATACGGCCCTGCCTCCCTCACTCACACACTGTGTAGCAGTAGCTCTTAGGCAATGAGGTAGTCCAGACTTGTGTCTCCAGGATTTGTCAACTTAACAATATGGAACCTCGAGAACAGGATCGTTTGGTATTTGAATACCGGTGGCTGAAGAAGTTGGATGCAGCCCTAGGGTGTCCTGGAAAACATGGATACAGCCATAGGTGTGCAAGGGTGTCCTAGCTAGTAGACCACATAGGCCAAGTAGCATCATGACAACAGCCCTCGTAGTGTCATAACTAATGTTAGGCAAACCTGTCAAAATGTTTGGGTTTGGCAACGTTAGCTGAACCCGCACGCCCTGTGTTTGATTTCCATTCACTGCAGTCTGCATAGCCACAGACTATATTGATGTTTTCCTGGCAGCCCTAGGACAGCATCCAACTTATGCAGCCACGGGGAATCAATGTTTGGCTAATGTTGCCAGACCTAAACATTTTGTCAGGTTTGCTCAACACTTGTCATAACTATTAGCACAGACGGCAGCTTACACCAATCACATCAAATTTTTAGAAAGTTTTGTACATTGCATAATACAAGTTTTATATTTAAAATACCAGTATCCTGGCAGAGTTCCCAACATAATATAAAGATTTCCATATAAATTCTGGGAAAGGCTTATGATTATGAAAATTATTTGTGCTAACTAGTAGGGTCATACTGTAGGGCAGACCTGGGCATTGTACGGCCCATGAGCCACATACCCATACCAATGGGCCACACAACCCTCTAACTAGCACTGACTGGCTTGTGTGAGATTGATAAATTCAGAGTGTCAGTGCCAATCTAAATATTTCATTTTGGCTCTGGACCATTACCCAGGCTCTGGACCATGAATGTACGTTCACACTTACCGTATCCGCAGCTTATTTTCTGCTGCGGATCCGCAGCGGATCCGCAGCGGATCTGCAGCAGATCCACAGCAGATTTCATTTAAATAACTGAACACAGCATCAAATCTGCACCATCAAATCTGCTGCGCATCTGCTGCAGATCTGCTGCGGATCCTGTAGGTGTGAACGCACCCTGAGGGGACCCAAAGGCCCTTCGGACATAACACATGGTGATAAAAAATGATTACCTGTGCTTTTGCTCAGGATTGCTAGTTTATACAATACACAACATAGTCCCCAAGGAGTTAAACTCCTTGGTTCTACATCTGATATTTGATGCGGTCATGTTTGACATGAAGAGAACTTTCTACCCTTTCGATCACAGGTCTCTGCCTCCGTTTCACTCAGCTGTCGTGGGGATGTGAATTATTAATGGAGGCCATGTTTAGTTTAGCAGCAAGGATTCACATGGGAATACCCACAAGAGACAAGGCTACAGGTAAGTGCATGTCTGTACAAATAGATTTTTTTAAGATAATCCCTTAACATAGAGATTGACATAATAGACTACAGAGGGTCATATGGAGACAGATTGCTCTTATGGTGGGTGAAAATTATGGCCACACTGGCATGAATGGGATTAGGATAGGTTTAAAGTGGCCAATACTACGAGCTAATAATGTTTACAGCAGATTATAGAACCAATAGTCATGGTAAATGTCTGGACTTGCGTGGCGTGTTTGCAGGGAAAGTGTACACTGAGAAAACTGTAGTGTAGACTTTAAAGAGGGAAAGCATTAGCTCTGTAACAGACCAATTGATGAGTGTTCATAAGAAGGCTTGTTCCTGATAATCGGCATAAAATGACCAGTGAACAGCTTATATGGCTGATCTTGGCCAATAAAACCATTGTTATTAACCACACATTGCCTTGTGTAAAGGGGATGCGCCACATGGTTAATCGAATGCGCAGTTTTAATAGATTTCCCTCTTTGGGTCTCTGGTGGATGCCCAAAAAGGTATAGAAAAACATAGTATAAACATTCTATAAATTAGCATATAGTAAAAAAAAAAGTATATTTTAATTGTTTTACAGTGGGACATGTCTAAGGGGTTCTTCTACGTTATACAGTACATCATGAGATTCTCCCAACATGTACTTCCAATTGCAGTGTCCTACTGTAATTGCATTTCTCTTTGTTTCGGCTGTGAGTATAGGGTTAACATATGCACGTACATACCTGCGTACACTAGTTAGAGAACCTGCTGAGGCAGGGAGAAGCATGCTATGGACCCAGACTTGTTGCAGGGAGGAAGTGCACTTTGTCATCTTGATGTGAAAAGATGTGTGTAGAGGAGTTTAGGATCTCATCAAGAGAGATCCATTCCCTTAGAGAAAGCCTCAACACTACTGGCAATGGCATATATTCACAGTCTGTGGTAGTTGTATGGATTGCGGGAGAAAACTAAATAATACAACTCCTAGATGGTGCACAACATAAAGTGCAGTCTCTCAAAGTCCCAACTTTTTTTTTCCCCATGTCTGGTAACTGGGATGCGGATCAACGGGCGACGATCGTCTAGGCCTGAGAGGAAGCGTGCCTCAGGTGCGCATGCGAAACGATCGTCGCCCGTTGATCCGCATCCCAGTTACCAGACATGGAAAAAAAAAATTCTGTTTGTTTGCAACTATCCCTGGTGAGTGCCACAACTTATTCTACATGTTGGGTCTCCTCAGGAGAGAGTCTGCAGAGTTAAACTTGTTCCCAGAACCTGGTGGGGCTGGGCTTGCTCCCATTACTTATACTATTCCTTCCTGATTAAAAGACCAAAAGAGAGATTGACACGAAGAAGAAATTTAGAGACCTGCACTGCACAGTTGGGAGTTGCAGCTACAGTCTATAGTAGAGGCTTCTGGAGGTAAACTAGAAGTCAACCAGTTAGCATTTACCCACAAGAAAGACATAGAACTAGAGGAGCATCTAACTTGTTTATATGGGTCTTTAGCACATTGGGTACTAAGGATGAAGGTTAATTTTCTTACCTTCATCCTCTTTGCCGTTTTTGGGATATAAGTAATTTACTACATATGCCAATGAGGGGCACTGGGGGCAGGTCTACCTCCCTTAGTGCACAATGTGCCCCGGCCTGCCCACCCTTTCTAATGAATATAAGCAGAGCAGATCTCCGCCCCAATATTTATTAGAAGGGGTGGTAGGCCTGCCCCCAGTGCACCAAACTGCCTCATTGGCATGTGTAATAAACTAGTAATATCCAGCAAATGGTGCCAAGGATGAAGGTAAGAAAATTACCTTCATCCTTAGCGCCTTGTGGGCTATAGGGACACATCAGCAGGTTAGAAGCAACAATGTACTATGCATCATTGCTTCCCTTGGCCAAATGGAGGCAAGCAGCAAAGCTGTGCATCACCACTTACAGGTCTTATACTAACTAGGCCGGGCACTGTCTTAGAGAGTGTAGGGTCGAATCAGAATCGTCAATCAAATCCAAACTAAAAAATTGATAGCCACAGCAAATCTGTACAAAACTCATTTTTGAAGGTTTGCTAGTTACTATGTATTACCAAGGTTGCACTCTCAATATATATTCATTCTGTCTGCTGGGCTTCTGGAGAACACTACATTCAGTCACAGGGGGATCAGCAACAACACTGGATGCTGATTGGGTGTGGAAATCATAGGGAGTCTTAGGGTCCTATTACATGGCCCGATAGGGGCCCGATAATAACTGTGAACGAGCGTTGATCTGCTAGATCGGTGCTCGTTTACTGGGCCCATTACATGGCCCGATAATTGTTTAACAAGGGCTGCATGGACATTGTTACCAATGTCCTTGCAGCCCTTGCTTTAAACGGCATACATTACCTATCCATGGTCATGGGCTCCTTTTGCGGTCCGCTTCTCCCCGAGTCCCGCTCGCTGCAGCTTCAGAGGTTCAAATCCACTGCTGAAAATCTACAAGATAGCCATTAATATTCGAGGAGTTGGCATTCTAGGTTTTTATTTTCTATCCAGATGAACCCTACAAACAGTACAGTTTCTAATTCTACTCTTCCAGGTTAATCTGTAAGAAGGGCTCTAGACTCTACATTGATGCATCGCTCACAAACTGGGCTCAAGAAACGGGGCAAAAATAGGAAAAATGAAAACAATAAAAAAGACAAAAGACTGCGAGCATCGGACCTTAAAGAAGATGGCAAACAGAAAAAATATGGCACCGAGAATAGAATAAATGAAACCAACAACCAGAGAAGAGGAAGCTTGGTCGTTCATAGTAGTGATGGTGATTTGGACATGGAGGATGTGCCAGATGGATATCTTAAGAAGAGAAATAGACCGGTCAAATCAAGGACTCGGGGGAAGCATGATAATATCCCTCAGGACAAAGATGGTCAAAACCATTGTGATGTAACAATCATAAACACTGTGATGTCTTCCACAGAAATTAAAACAGACACTTCTGATGTGGAACAACCTGGGATAAGCAATAAGCGATCAAAGCAGAAATCCAAAGATAAGTTAAAAGAACAAAGGCTTCAAACTAATGGCAAGAATAGTAAAGAAGACACTCGTGTAAATTCTAAGACAAGTAAATCAGCTATGACTGATACTGAAGAAACAGTTGTCAATGATCTAGAAGAGGAATGCTCGGTAGTGTTAAAGACAAAACATACCACAAAAGAACCTAAAGTAGCCAAATCAGGTAAAAGACCATCAGCCATGAGCAAATCAGAAAACAATTCTCCACTTACCACTGAACCAAATAGAGAATCTGCATGTACCACCAGATCAGAAAAAACTTCTGAGTCCAACAAACAATTCAGTAGAGAATATCCAACAGGAGGCGGATCTGGTCAAGAGTCTGTATCTCAGGTTAAAATAAATAGTGATAATGCAAGTACTGCTAAAACAGAGAAAAAATCATCACGTAATATAAAAAAGAGTTCATCCACTTCACCAACTCCAGTAAATGTTCATGAAGACTTAGTGATATCACCTGCTGTGAATTTAGAGAAAGACAATACATCCAAAGCTGAGAGAAAAATTGCACTTAATTTAGATACCTCCAAGAATACGTTAGTTAAAGATCCCCACTCCAGTAGCAGGACTTCAAAAGAGGCTTCAAATACCACAGCCAAACAAGTGAACAGTAAAAAATTGGAAAGTTCAGAAAATAAAGTGGGAAAGTCACATGTGCCAAAAAAATCTAAAACTGAGATTTCATCTTATAGGAAGCAAAAAGATATTTCCCCTTCTGGAGCTGAGACAAGCTGTAAAGATGATAGAGAGCTGCCAAGCACTATGAAATGTAATGAGGAAATTGAATCTGGGACCACTAGAGACCAAAAAGTTTCAGGAAAAGTCAAAAAGCATTCATCCATGCCAAAGGCTGAAAAGGAAAGGACATATGATGTGGTCAATGCCGAAAGTGAATCCACTGCAAAGATAATTGATAAAGTTCAAACAAATAATAAGAGAAGAGAAGCTATAACTAAAGTCGAGAAGCAAACAAAGAACATGAATAATGAAATTTCTCGAACAGAAAAAGTGGTAGATTCAACAGTAACTGATGAAGAATTAAATAAAAATTCAAAACCTACTGCCTTCACCAAAGGAGGACAACAAGGTAAATCAACACCAACGAAAGCAAAGCAAGTTAACTTCAAAAATGAGAGTAAACTTTCAGACAAGGATGTATCCTCCAGTGATACCAATACAAAAAATGGTCGAAAGTATTCACCAAAGACAAATTACAACAATATGCCCTCATTGGCAGTGCCCCAACAAATGGAAGATAGTAGTACAAAGAAAAGTGACAACAAAAAGAACTCAAAGACATATGCAACTCAAGAAAAGGGAAAGGAGAGAAGTATCAGCGGCCAGGGAGTTAAGCTTAACATAGCCGAGCAAGACCGCAAATTGGAGATTGGCAAAATACCTTCAGAAAGCAGTTCAGAGGAAGGAATAGTAAGACCAAACACAAATATTTTAGCGGAAGTTCATGTTCATAATGAGGATTTCACAAGTGATGAAGAGGAAAGTGAAGAAGAGAAAGACGATCAATCATCTGAGTCCAGTGATGTGGAAGACGTAACAGAAAGAAGAAGCATACAAAGCAAAAATGATAAAGAAGAGAAGACTGATGATGACAGCAATGAAAGTGAGGATTCCACCGAAGCCTCAGACACTGATAAATCTGAGAAGGAAGACAAATCTGGTGAGACTAAAAATGAAAAGGAAAGTTCAAGAGGAGAGAAAGATGAAGAGGAAGACACAAATGCAGAGGAAGCTGAAGAGAGTCAAGAAGAGAAAACAGATGGAACAGAAAGTAAAGATGAAGAAAACACTGACGACGATGAAGATAGTGATGATGATGATGATGAAGATGATGATGATAAAGATAAGGATGCTGAATCCCTCAGAAGTCAAAGGGCTACATTGGCTGGGAATGAACCAGGTGAAAGTGAAGTAGAAACCTTCAAGGAAGCTTCCAGCTCAGATTCTGATTCAAATGACTCTGAAGAAGATGTAAAGGCAAGAGAAATATCTTTGCCTAAGAGAAAACCTCTTCCTAGTGGTGTAAAAGCCAAGCTGTTGCACATGAAACTTGGACAATCGTCAGAAGATGGACGCAATTTATCAAAGTGCAGCAGAGGATTTGTTACTCTTACGAAGGATTCCAATAAGGACATTGTAGAATCAAAGGAACCAGTAACTGCCAAGGAACAGATGACTTTGAAAAGGCAAAGGCACTCATCCTCCCGGCAGAAGGCTAACGCAGAACTGAAGAAAATACAAAACTATCACTTAACTTCACAAACTCAAATAATTGCAAATCTCAGAAGGAGGCAAAGGGAAGCCAAGGAACAGTTGTTAACCAGGAGAACTGAAACCCAGCATGCAATGTCCGCTGATTCACTATCCAAAAAAGAAAGATTTCAAAATAAGCAGCATAGTGTTGAGGAGCATCAATCCAAACATTCCAATTTTTCCAATGCTTCTCCCAACAACAAAATTATTAATGAAATTCCAGCAAAGACAAGACTGGATGATCATAAAAGTGGAGAAAAAAATAGAAAAAAAGCGAGTAGTGAAAAGAGTGAAATTGCTGGTCAAAAACCTGTTGAGTTTTCTGGAATAACTAAAGATGCAAGAGCAACCTGCTCTTTATCAGCCTTTCGTAGAGTAACCGGATGGCTGAGAAGAGGTCCACCAAAAAAGTCAAGCTTAAAAGAGCGTCTAGCTAGCGTTGCTCGAGCCATAGGGATAACAGACTGGCTGTTTCGAACCTTTAGAAAAAGAAAGAAACGTAGACAGTGTGAGCTAAAGAGAAGAACAGCCATGAGGTTGCTTAGTACATCTAGACTTGTCAATCAATATAATCAGTCTAGCCATGAGAAAACAACCCTAAAAAGCTTAGACAAGAATAATTCAAAAGATACAGCTAAGAATCCGTCACATGAGAATAAAATAGATTCAGCTTCCAAAATGAAGAAACTGTGTGAGTCCAGTGAGGCTGAAGACGCTTCCGGTACAGTAGATGCAAAGTATGCTATAGTTTTTCCACGAATTCACCATCTTGCAAAGACTATAAAAATTTCTCCCGCTGCTCAGAGGTCTACATGCAACACAGGTCAGAGATTGGTGGTGTCTGTACAACCTGCAACATCCAGCAGGAACTCAAAGATTACATTAACGGAAACCAAGAACAGCATTCAGAATCGACCAGAGAACAGACCTAGATATCGACCCTTACAGATATTGGAGTCTAGATCACTTTCTCGGCAGCAGCTCGACCCAAATGAAGAACCACAGGTTTTACTTGGCTCATCAAAAAACAAAGTTAGAAAAGAAAATGAAGAACAGAGTGACGACCAAAACCAGACTGCCCCGGCGGCTGAGACGGCACTTAATAATTCTGAAGTCGGCTCATCTTTTGTTGATTCTACTCAAGATGGTGATGAGGAGGTGGAACAAAGTTCTTCTTATGAAGCTACAACACATGTCCACTGGGCACAAAATGTACCTGGCAGGAACGATCCCACTGGTTGGTTGAGCTCTGAAACATTACTGCCTCGACTGACAATAGAAAACCTTAGCAAGTGGACAATATACCAGGAGGTACCACATACCAAGTCTACACAACCCATGCAACAGCCCAGAGAGAGATGGGAAGCGGAGGATTCCACAGAAGACATGCTGCAAATGGCCATGAAAAAGAAGCAGGTGTTTTGTTTTTGTTACTATTGAATGGCATTGTTTACTATCCAGCACAGATTTGTGTAATACTTATTCTCAACACCAGGGAATGCTGGGTTGGAAAGCTATAGATTTAAATAAATGTGTCATGAGGATTAGCGTTGACTTCCCTCTGCCGGTGGAAGTTCAGGTCTCCATGGCTATGAACATGCATGAGACCATAATGCATGCACCCCCATTCTCATCCAATGTGGGTTGCGCATTATGGTCTCACACGTGTTTGTAGCTATGGAAACCCGAACTTCCGCCGGCAGAGTGGAATTCACTGCTGATCCGGCAATGGCTCAGATGACAGGTACACTTTATCACTAAGAAACTATTCACACCATACTGATGCATACATTGTTTCTCCAATAAAAAAAAAAAGTATCAAAAAAAGATTATACTAAGAGATATAGACTAAACTATTAGGAATTAGGAATAACTGATGTCTGGCATCTTGACCTCTCCTCTGCACAGCAAAAGGTGACCTCTGCCATTAGTGGGTAAATGTGGTGGCTCTGACTGAGTGCAGGTTCTTGGGGCCCTGAGGTGTGATGCCAGTATTTCATGAATAGGCTCACTTGTTCACTGTTCCCAAACCACAGTTTTAAAAGTGAGCCAAGACAGGATTAACTATGAACAAACATCTGGCAGAAGATCCCACAGAAACACACCACCACATGTGTTTGAGCAAAGAGGTGAGCAGTATCCTCTACTGGTGTGGTTTAACAGGTTGGTGGTGGTGTCATTATCTGGGTTCTTGCCCAAAGACTGTTGTTCTTTATATCACAATGATTGGATGGTGACTGTTATAGGGACTTAAGGCCCTATTCCACGGAACGATTATCGTTCATAAACTCGCTCCAACGGCCAGCTCCTCCTCCGAACAATCTGCTGAAGAAAGAAGATGCCCAGGAATGTAAGTTTGTAGGTTGGATAAATGTACCATGGTCAGGTATGAGTCTGACACTGATGCACAGTGGTCTTACATTGTGCTGCAAGTAAACCTACTTTTTTTTTTAACTTTTTTTTTTTCTTTTCTTTGAAGGTTCAGGATGGGGAAGAATGTCCAGAGGTAGAAGAGCTGTCTGACTTATCCTTCTTAGAGTAAGCACCTCAAATACTTAGGGTCTTCTAGATGGGGGTAGACTTTCTTTTTACTATTTTGGTTATATGTGTTCAGTGTTACTGGTTATAGTTGCATACATGTTCTAATCAAGTTTATGTTATCCATGTAAGCAATTTAGTATGGCACTTTATTTACAGAAGGGTGGTTATTAGAGATCAGCGAACCTCGTGCACGCTCGGGTTTGGCCAAACCCAAGTATGTGGCATTTCATTACTGGTGGCTGAAGAAGTTTGATGTAGCCCTAAGGCTGCCTGGAAAACATGGATACAGAAAAACCCAAGCGTGCTTGAGGTTCAGTCATGGGGACCAGACATCTCCCTAAAGAAGTTATCCTAGGATTATAATGTATCACTTTTCCAGGAGTTGGAGCTATGGGACCACCACGTTTACTAGACTATCACTCCATTTGTACGGGGAACATGGCACCCCCGTTATAGTGATTAGTTGGGGTCCCAACAGTCAGACACTTACCTATCCTCTGGAAATGTGTTAACTTGTGATACTTTATGGCCATACTATAAGGGGAAGATTTACAAACTTATATGACAGACTTGACCTAAATTTGTATTTGATTGATGTAATACTAGTTCTAGTACTGTAGTTGTGTAATAAGTGTTGCTCTGGGACTGTATGCAAATTATGATCTAGGTTCTGGTGTAAAAGGGGGTATATATGAACAGTATTATATGAATATGTACACTATATCTATATATACACACCAGCCAGACCACTGCTTTTAGAGCACAGTGGTGGTTAATAACCTACAAAATGAGCTGTCAACGATGCCCTACGAGTATAACTATGTTAAAAAAAAATAAACACTATTCTGCAGGTCAGTACAATTACACCAATACCCTACTTATGTAGTTACTGATATATACTACTTTTTTCTGGGCTGGATATACATCTTCACCAGGCCTAGGGCTAGGATGCTCTATGCCCCACTTCTTTGACACCGCACCACCAGAATAAAATAACTTTTTTACCAGATACAGTGGTACCTTGGTTTAAGAGAGCATTTTTCAAGAAGAGCTCACAGTTTTTCAAAATTTTAACTGGGTGTAAGAGCATTGCTTTGGTTTAAGAGCTCCTTGTACTGGATGGGAGGGAAAGTCGGGGAGAGGCAGGGTCTGCATATTGTGGTCTACAGCACTGTACTCTGACCCAGAAAGACTCCCTCACCTTCCAAATCATAGCAGATTCACTTCAGGCTGGAGCTTGCATCAGGGGACAGGACTGTGGGGGGGGGGGGGGTAATCTCTCCATAGCTGTAACCCTTCTCTTCCTGGACAGAGAGCGCTGCATGTATGTGCCCACATCTGCCCTGCTCATTCCTTTATGCTCCCTGCAGTCTCTGTCAGCCCTTGTGTTTCCTATCCTCTCTATTCCTGCTACAATATGCCTGCACTCACACTCAGCTATACACACTGCTGTATAGAAAAGTTTCTGTCACTGTCCTCCTGCACAGCTCTGTGATTCTCACTTCCTGATATCTACAAACTGCTGCTGTTTTTCAGGTTTATCCACTTACTATACATTATAGCCCACATGCCGATTGCTATACTGTACAGTAACGTAAAAAAATCACATATTAGGCTGTTTCTAAATGTTTGTTTCATTTGTTTTACCTGTTATTCAGAATAAAAATGATTATTTTTGGGGTGTGGAACTAATTGTCTGCATTTCTATGATTTCTTATGGGAAAATTTGCTTAGGTTTAAGAGTGGATTTGGATTACAAGCACCGTCCCGGAACGAATTATGCTCGTAATCCAAGGCACCACTGTACCAGCACCACGAGACAAGGCAAGCCTGGGACCAGGCATGCATTGAGAAAAGCTACTGGACGGTATTAGAGGCATGGGGGCAGTGTTGGGTCGATACAGATTCACTTTCAGGCTTTCTGTACACAGTAATACAAATTATGTTTATTTTTCATTGTTTAGATTTTTTTTATTTAAAAATGTACTGTAAACTGCCCCTAGCTGGTGACTACCATGAATTTACCATGCACTTCACAGTAAGTCAGTGCTTGTTATGTGGGTTCGGTGATCTATAATATATCTCTGTGTATGATCCTTCCATCCTGTCAGGAATGTTTGTGAAAGTGCCGTCCTCTTATGCCTGAAGAAGAGGTTTCATCGAGACGCTATTTATGTGAGTAATGGGTATGCCACCATTGCAATGTCTTGGAGATGAAGGCCTGTATTTGAACATAACACTATGGTAATTTTAATGGTGTCTTTCCATTCCAGACCTCCATCGGTCACATGCTTCTATCAGTGAATCCATTTAAGGCCCTGAATATTTGCAGCATAGACATGGCTGAGATCTACCAGGACAACAAAACTATGGAGAGACCACCGTGAGTATCAGTCAGATCTTTCTACATTACGGGGGTGATTTATCAATGTGTGTAAACTATACACTGGTGCAAACTGCCCACTGCAACCAATCACAGCTCAAGTTTCATTTTACCAGAGCAGAGAGCTGAGCTGTGATTGGTTGCTATGGGCAGTGTATATTTTACACCCTTTAATAAATCTGGGCCTACATGTTTATATGATATGCATCACATTACATATTGTATCTCCCATGTGGTTAGTCCAGCAAGGTCTTATATGTAACTTGGTGGGGCCTGCAAGTTTACCTATATTTTATTAGGAGATAAAGATGTTAAAAGTTTTGTGAAATGTCCGTGAAATATAAGTACATGTCAGGAGAGCTGAGAGGCCCACTATAAATCCAGTGATATGTAGGTGATTTCTCCTCTCATTGTAGATGCCTTCTTTCCCTTTCTTCTCCATCCAGCCAAGACGGCCATGACCCATGCTACTTAGATATTTTTGGCCCCTCACTTCTACAGTCATCCCCTAGCTTTATAGCAAAAGAGGGTTGGAGATGACTGCAGAAGTGAGGGCCCCATATCAGAATTTTAAAAAGATGTTCTTTATAGGCTGTGACCACACATTGCCTTTCATGACTATTTGACGGACGCCATTTTGCGTCCAAATAACGTCCAAAATTATAGTCGTTGTTTGGGTGCAAAATGACAGCAGTAATGAAAAACGGCCAAAAAAAGACACTATGAATCCTCCCCAAAATGCTCATCGACAATATTAGGCCATGTTCACATGGCGTAAGACACCGGCCGTTCTGTGACCCGGCCGTGCCACAGAACGGCCGATGTCAGTTAAGATAATCCCGGCTGTAGAGTATGAGTATAGAGTATGTCTTGGATTGTAGATTGCAGGTTTTTATAAGAGTGGCCAGGTGGCCGATTGATTGGCCATCATGCCTGCATTGTTGGTTCAAAAATCTGGACTGGATTTGTATCAAACATATACATAGATTGAAGACAACAATAAATAACATTATAGGTTGGTAAAGTGAAGATACACATGTGTCACATGTTTTTCACAAATATAGACAAATGTATGCCATAGATGGTGAATAATTGAGGATAATGTTTCAGATAAATCTAAATATATAAAGCAGGAGCAAAGAAGAAGAAACTAGGTGTAGGGAAAGTGAGTGGTTGGTTATGTAGAAATTCTGCTTTGGTGATGCTTTCTGGATGATGTGTCAAAAAAAGGGGAGAGGAACCTGAGGGCCAACCACAGAGTCCGTCACCGCACTGATAGACGGCCGGGCATGTGATGGGCTGTGGGGGAGGACCACATGAACCAGAAAATTGCTGAGAAGTCCTATCTGGCTTTAGTAATTGATTAGATGAAACCAAAGATCTCCAACTCTTCATTCAAACCCTTTGGAGCTATGGTGTCGAAGTCATATATGAATCTAGACTCTGCCCGGGACATGGCCGCAATGAAGTCGCCCCCTCTCCAATTACGTTTGACTGATTGGATTGCCGTAAAGGTGGTTCCTGTGATGTCACAATTATGGGTTTGTTTATAATGTAGTGAGAGAGGGTGTTTCTCATTTCCCTTTCTGATGTTGTAGAGGTGTTCACGAAGGCGAGTCTTGAATTCTCTCTTTGTGCGGCCTATATATTGTTTGGAGCAGGGACATTGTAACATATAGATCACCCCTTTTGTGTGACATGTGAGGAGTTCTCTAATTGTCCATGTATAGTTGTTTGTCGTGGATGTCACAACAGTCGTTTTTTTAGGAAAATCAGTTTTCGTACAGCAAGCACAGGAGCCGCATCTAATAAAACCTTGTGAAGACAGCCATGTAGTATTTGAGAGTTTATTGTGTGTGGACCTAATTGTAGGTGCTACTTTTAGGCCTAAGTTGGGTGCCCTTGTGAACACAATAGGTGTTTTTTGGGGGAGTATTGTGGTCAATAGTTTGTCTTGGCATAAAATTGGCCAGTTTCTCTGTAGGATCTTTTCAATTTTTTTTGTATTCAGGGTTGAAGGGTAAAATAATTTTGGAACTGTTGGCTGAGTCAGAGGTTTCCCCAGTGACAGATTTCATTTTTAAAGAATTTTGTTCTATCTGCATTCTTAATTTTGGTCAGTGCGCTCTGTATGGTATTTTCTGGATAATTCTTATGTCTGAATTGTTCAGACAAGTTGGATGCTTCCATATGGAATGTATCCTCGTTTGTACAATTGCGCTTTAAGCGCCTGAATTGGCTTGTAGGAATGTTTAGTAGCCACCGTGGAAGGTGGCAGCTAGAAAACAATATAACTATTTCTCGCTGTTGGTTCAGTGTATGTTTGACATGTTAACCTGTTAGCTTGTGCAGATATGAATAAATCTAAAAATTCTATATTGTCAGTGCTAATATGAGGTGTAAATTTTAAATTAAATTGGTTGTTGTTAAGATGTGAAATGAATGTTTCTAGTTCTGTGCTGGGGCCTTTCCAAAAAAGAATAATATCATCGATATATCTTTTCCAACAGATAAGATTTGATTCTAAATATTGCGTGATGGTTTGGGATTCCCAGTATGCCATAAACAAGTTGGCGTAACTGGGTGCAAATCTAGTGCCCATGGCCGTACCAGTGATTTGGTTATAGTGATCTCCTTCAAAGTAAAAATAATTGTGTGTGAGTATGAAATGTATGGCTTGTAAGGTGAAGTCTATTTGTTCGGTTGGCATGTCTGTCTGGGTGAGGAAGTGTTTGATGGCCTGTATACCTAAGTCGTGTTGTATGATTGTATAAAGTGATTGAACGTCAAGTGTTGCCATAGAAAGGGTTGGTTGCCATGGGAAAGTTTTGACTAATTTGACTACTTGTGTAGTGTCCTTGATGTAAGATGGAGTAGATTGGACTATAGGTTGTAGTATTTTGTCGATGTAATTGGACAGATTGGAAGTTAATGAACCGATTCCAGATATAATGGGGCGGCCAGGAGGGTTTAGGGGGTTCTTATGAACTTTTGGTATGCAGTAGAAAATAGGCAGGCGCTTCTGTGTACCAGTGATAAAGTCATGTTCTTTGGAGTTTAGAATATCTTTTTCTAAGGCTTGGTCACAGAGATTCTTGAGTTCTGTTTCATAATAGTTGGTTGGGTCGGTAGGGAGTTTCTGATAAGTGGAACTTAAAGTGGTCCTGTATACATAGTACATAGTACATATTACATAGTACATATTACTATCATTGCTGATCCCCCTGACGTTCCAGGACATAAAGGTTATTTTATTAGCAATCCTAACCTGTAAGACTGCAGTCAGGTAAGCCCAAACCCCATGGCAATGTGCTACCCAAGTAGTGAACAAGAAAGACACAACAATCTTTAACCTTTGCTGGACGAGGGTCGGCCACAGCATTTATTATTATGTCTTTAAACTTAAGGCACTCAAAGAAACTCTCCAATGTGGAGATATATTAACCAGGCTGGACGCAGTGTGCCGGCCGCCGGACTCCCAGCGGAGTGGGCACCTCGTACGTGCAGGCTCCCATTTCTCAGAAACTTTTATCCACCATAACCGCCTGCTGTGACAGAAATTAATATATCCGAACCTATGTCTGATAGGTGCACCCCATCCCGCCACATAAGGCGGCTGTTATCCCCCTCCAGCTGCCTGTGTCTAACTACCACCCAAGACCTGGATCTGACGAATCTAGAGACCCTTGAGTTAATAGACCTCTGGGCCCGCTCTACTGCCTCTGCTTCACGAGCCCCTGCCATACTACCCGTGAAACAATTTCAGACTAAACCAGAACGATGTCTTGAAAGAAGGTCAAGAACCGCTCCATGTCAGTTCTCATCAGCGTTAGCAAATCGGCCATCCGCATGGAACATAGGTCGTTTCCTCCAGCGTGAAGGACTAGGATGACCGGACCAGCTACCCTGTTGCTTATATCCACCACCTCTGGGAATACTTGGGGCCATCGAAACCGCTGATGCCATGCCAGTGGACCTCAATACCCCGAAAACCTAGGTTACGACCTCCAGGCTGACATTCTGCTTGATGTAACGCTCTAGCTAGAGTAGGTTTGGACACGAATCCTCCATGAATCACCAAATACTTCAACTTGAATAGGTCATTGTTGGTGTTTAGGACAGGTAATATGTAACTTTCCCCTCCCATCAACAGAGCAAACTTTGTTTCTAGGTAAGTCCTCTCCCCAGATACTGTTGAGTTCCCATACAATACCCCCCCCCCCCCAATCCGGATACTCCTCAGGGCATTTGGCCCATTTAGACAACATATTGCTGGACTTTTACAGCACTGGGGAATTGACTTGTGTGCTTTATCTTTTAATTTGCATTAAACCTTATATTTTAGTGCTGGAACAATGAATTGAAATAAGAGTCTTCTGCTGATTCAGGTTAGAAGCTCTATTGGACACTACCTTTACTGTGCTCAGCAAAAAAAAACTGCTGACAGGTTGACTTTAAGGAGGCATTTGCACGATCTCTGCAATCCTGTTTACATGTTCGCGCTAGTTTACTGACACAGCCACGCGGCTGTGTCAGTACACTAGCGCAAACTTTCAAATAGTATCAGAGAACCCGACATCACAATTAATCATGATGCAGGGAGCCCCGAGATCCAGTGTATATGTATATATATTACACTTACTCTTTGTTGGTATTGTGAACATAGAAAGATATCAGTGTGTATTTTTTTTCCCCACAGTCATATTTATTCCGTAGTAGAGGAAGCGTATGCTCTGTATAGGATCTCTGAACATGCCCCAAACATCCTCATCAGGTAAGATCTAATGTATGAGTTATGTTTTGCACTATATGTCTCAGTATATTCCAGTGTTTTTTCAGATTTCTAACTAGTGTGCATGTCAAAACAACCACAAAGAATACTTTTTGATACTCTCTTCCTATGAAGATTTAAAGGTCTTATCCCAAGATCAGCTGTATCCTCAAGTCACAGAATTGGGGATAACTAGCTGCTCAGTGGGCCCCTACGAGAATAGAGCTGAATGTTCAAACGTTCCTTGGGGAATCAAGCACTCTCCGCACTGCCACTCTGGTCATTTAGGGGACAATTGATCTGTTCTCTAGATCAGAGTTCCCCAACTCAAGGACCACCAACAGGTCATCTTTCAAGGATATCCCATGCAAAGAACACCTGTGGCAATGCATGATGCACTAACTAATTATATCACCAGTGAAATGCTAAGAATATCCTCAAAACATGACCTGTTCTAGATCATTGAAGTTCCCAGAGGTCGGACCACCGCCAATCCCCTATACACATATCCTCTTAACACATAACTTCTCATTTTGGCATAACCCAAAAAAGTCCCTATCATCCAGGGCAAAGGTTAACTGGGCCGTGGGCCTCCTACTAGTAAGAAAAGGACTCTTGGGCCATTCCCCATCACTACAAAGCAGTTGTCATGTGTCCCAGGGCCACTTCATAAGCAAGTGATTGCCAAATCGGTATCCCCATCTGGCGGTCAAGATGACGATAAAAAAGAATTGTCCATTTACCTCCAGCATGGCCTGCTATGCTTCATGTCAGAGAAGAGCCCCAGATGATCCTGCTGCCATCGGCCTAGGTAAGAAGGCAATGCTGTGATCACTGCTGTTTGAGCCCTGAATGGCTGTTTCCAAAAGGGAAGGGTCAGTATATATGAGCCCTGATGTGATCACTGTTGGGGGAAAAGTAGTTGTCATCGAGCTGTCAGGCTGCCATCATACATATGACATCATTGGCAGATGCCTTTGACATTAGTCAATTCACTTTAACGTAGTGAGGGTTGACTTAGGGTTTATAGGATTAGTGCCCCTGTTAAATCAACAATTCCAAGATATCATAGATGAATAGAAGTAAAGGAAATAACATTTGTTAAAAATTCTTGGTACCACGATGGGTCCCAGAAGTCCCATGTTGGACTTTGCAATCTTTTTGTTGTTCGCGAGGTGTCCACCTATTATACAGAGAGGTATAATAGAACAATGCTGTATTCTACACAATGTATTATTGTACAACCTCTCCCGTTAGTTTCCTGTTTCCTCATTATTGCTGCCAACTCTGAAATTACATTTGTCACCTGAGAAAGATATTCAGATTTGTGGGCGAGAATGACGCGCTTCTATTGCATTGTCATAGGAAAATTATTTTGTTATCTATACCCAAATCTATTTCTCTGACAAACAAGCTGGTTATTATTCTGAATATATACACTAGTACTGAATTTTTTGTTATGTTCCCTGGCTAGCTTCAGTTATGTGACAATCATTGAGATTAAGCTGCAGTTTTCTATTGCAGGATGCTGGTCTGAACTTAGACATAACAGGGCAGCCGTGAAGCTTATCCCCTCTGACTTTGTATTCACTTTATCTCAGAGACGATAGGCTGTATCTCGCCTTCTTGGAGGCATTAAAAGGGTTACAAAAAAAATTAAATCTTGTTTCACCCTTCCATATGGTTGTTCCCAAGCCTTATGAATTAATATATCACATTTATTCTCTTAATTAATAATCAGTAAGAATTTGTTAAAATATTATAATGAAAAATTCATAATTTAATGTAGATACAGTATTAAATGTAAGCAGAACTGTTTACATAGAAAGCTAATGATGTGTGCCCTACTGACCTTTAAATTAAGAGGCTGTGAACCACATACAAGGATTGCTATGCATATTCGGGTATGAATATGATGCTGGTGGGGAATAAATCAGGCTCAGGGGGTGTAGATATGAGATTACGGTGGTATAAATCAGGCTCAGGGAGTGTACATATGAAACTGCAGTGATATAAATCAGGCCCAGGGGGTATAGATATGAGACTGCGGTAATATAAATCTGGCTCAGGAGGTATTAATACGAGTCTGCAGTGGTATAAATCAGGTACGGGGTATGGATATGAGACTGCAGTGCTGTGCATCAGGCTCAGGAGTGTAAATACGAGGCTGTAGGGGCATAAATCAGTTTTGCACCCATGTAATGTTTTGAACAAATGTTACTAGGGGCCCCTTTTCTTTGATTTTAATATACTTTGAATATGAATATACCTTCACACATATTCACCCACTGAATATCAGCCTACTTCTGGTACAACTCTATGTATCTTCATTCTGTTTTTCAGTATTTTCTATGTAGTACTTTTTCCCCCCAGCCTTTTCAAACATTTTTTGAGTTTTTTCTTTTTCTTTTCATTTTCTATTTCCCTGTGGCCCCAGCGGACATACAGGATCTGGTAAGACAGAGGCAGTAAAAGTGATTGTACAATATCTAACAACACCCAATATGAGACAAGGCGATAGACCTTTACAGGTATGAAATAGTAAGAGCCCATAGCATTACCCTGTTGGTTTGTTTTAACTTGGTGCTTTGCATGTTGTCTGTGTGGTTTGGTGCCTCTGTGAAAAAGCTTATTCTTCACAATTATTACAGTGGGGAATACATCCGTTAGGGATGATGGGAGTTGTAGTTTTGCAACAGCTAGAGAACAGCTGACTCCATTCTTATCAAGCACCAACACAGTGCTACTGATACAGACCCTCCTTCTCATGTCCTGTATGTTCTTATGCATTAGAATATACAGTACAATAAGGGGGCTGGCTGTCAGTAGTCAGGAGTAGCTCCTGTCACTTAATGATCAGGATCCCCGCAGGCAGGCTCTATGTGAAGAGCGCCAATAACTCTGATCAATGCTATGCACGGGAATAGCATTGATCAGTTTATGCAATCTAATGATTGCAGGTAGTAGTCCCCAAGGGAAAAATATTCCAAAGCCCCTCTCCCAGTAATAGTTAAAATTACATTATACAATTAAAACAAATAAACATATTCTGTAGCCTGCGTGATTGTCCGATCTATTAAAATATAAACAGCGTAAAAGAACAAAGCAAAAAAAAACATAATTGCAGATTTTTTGTTACAATAACGATCAAAATGTCCAATCTACACAAATATGATACTTACAAAAGCTAGAGCTCATGGCGCAAAAAAAAATGACATGCCATACAGCCCCGTAGGTGAAAAAATTAGACCATTATAAAAATGGGGAAATTTTATTCATAATTATTTGCAAAAAAGAAAAAAAAAGTTTTACAGTAAAAAAAAAAAAATTGTAAGTATATAAACATGCATATCAATGTGTCGGCACTGACATATAGAATTAAAATAAGATGTCAGTTTTACAGGAAAGTGCATTACATAGACCCAGGAAGCCCCCAAAAAATACAAAATTGTACTTTTTCCAATTTTACCCCAAAAATTATATTTTTGGGGGGTTCCGTCATACAATTTACTATAGATTGAAAGCCAATCTTGATCCTAAAAAAAAAAAGCCTTAACATGGCCCTGTAGAAGGAAAAATAAAAGCGCTATAGCTCTTAGAGGCGAGAAGGAAAAAAACGAAAATGCAAAAATTAAAATTGGCGTGGTCATTAAGACCATTTCAGGCCAAGTCATGAAGGGGTTAAATTGCCCCAAAAAGGGCCCAACCCCTTTAACACTGCAGAGAGTTGTGTATTTTAAGTAAAAATATAAAATAACCCAGGTGCTTTAACTAACCAATTTATTTCCTAGATCTTTGACTTTCTCACAGTCTTGGAAAGTTTTGGAAATGCCAAAACAGTATTGAATTGTAACTCTACTCGCTGTGGCCAGATTCTTCAGATGTTCTTCAGAAGGTATTTCCCTTAGACATCGGTGTTCTCATAAACATAACCATCAGTATGTACAATGTATAATTTTGTACTGGAATACAGGGTTACTGACACATACGAGAAAACATTTTTTGGACTCACAGACATTTCAAAAGTTTTGATTGATGAGACCCCCGCTAAACATTAGATATAGCTAGGAAAAGTTCAGCTTTTATACATTATTGTAATGGAGTTTCAGGTTTAATTCAAGGGGATTACCACATGATTGTTTTTATTCGTTTAGGTTTTTTTTTTAGTCCCTCCATTTCATAGGCTCAAAAATCTTTGGAAACACTAACATGATTACAAATATAAGGATTATTATTAATACCTCATCCCAGGTCCTTGTCTTCCTGGAGTCTGGAACGCATGGACATCATCAAATGGCAAGTTTTCTCACTTGAGATGCTTTTTCAGGAGTTACTACAGCCGCCATCAGTCGTTGCTTCTTTGTGGGATATTTAGCTGAAAAGCAAGTACAGTCGCGTTTTAGCTCAGGTGACTGACACAGCTATTGGGCCTTAAAGTGAGTGAGTCAGCTAGATTTCTTTTTACTGATTAGAGACAGATACTGAAATATAGATATATTTTTTTTATTCTAATCTGATCCTATTTTCTCAGTCCTCAATTTTTTTAGATGATACTTTAGTATTTTATTATGGAGGCAGCCATCTTGCTTGAGGTGTTTTTTAACGGCATTTAGTGATATGCTTTACAACATGCCCCATAGACATAGACAAGATAAACAGAGCAAAGGTCATTCTGAAGGGAGGCTGAGCTTCTCTTGTCCTTTCTATTAACTGGTAATACTGTACAGATCACTAAAGCAGTCTCCTTTAATAATAGATAGTAAAATGGAAAATTAGAAAAAATGAGGGCTTATTCCCACATCTGTATAACACTAAACCTACAGACAGGGAAGCCCTGTAGAGCAGTGCTTTCCAACCTTTTCCACTTCGGGGCACACCTTGGAAAAAAATTTTTCCTCGGGGCACCCATACTAAATAATGTTCTACAAAATAAGAAAACCGTCATAGAGTGACTCACAGGTGACGTCTTCTTTGATCTGAGGAGTCACTTTCCCTTTTCCTCTCCATCCGCCATGATGATTTCTTCCAGCTACTTTTCATCTCTTCAGAACCTGCAAGACAAACAATTTAGGCTCCGCACATTTCTAGTAACTTCCTTTCCTTTCTCCCTCCTGTAGGCTCCCATAGTAACTGCACTGTTTGGTGTTATGTGCAGTAAAGCGAGTAGGAATGTGGGATGCCCCCTGTATGTAGGATCCCCTGCTGTGATGAACTAATAATGCCCCCAGAGGTGCCCCTATGAGCTAATAATGCCCCCAGAGGTGCCCCCATGAACTAATAATGCCCCCAGAGGTGCCCCCATGAACTAATAATGCCCCCAGAGGTGCCCCCTATGAACTAATAATGCCCCAAGAGGTGCCCCCATGAACTAATAATGCCCCCAGAGGTGCCCCCATGAACTAATAATGCCCCCAGAGGTGCCCTCTATGAACTAATAATGCCCCCAGAGGTGCCCCCATGAACTAATAATGCCCCCAGAGGTGCCCCCATGAACTAATAATGCCCCCAGAGGTGCCCTCTATGAACTAATAATGCCCCCAGAGGTGCCCCCATGAACTAATAATGCCCCCAGAGGTGCCCCCATGAACTAATAATGCCCCCAGAGGTGCCCCCATATACTAATAATGCCCCCAGAGGTGCCCCCATGAACTAATAATGCCCCCAGAGGTGCCCCCATATACTAATAATGCCCCAGGGGTGGCCTCCATATACTAATAATGCCCCCAGAGGTGTCCCCATGAGCTAATAATGCCCCCAGAGGTGTCCCCATGAGCTAATAATGCCCCCAGAGGTGCCCCCATGAACTAATAATGCCCTCAGGGGTGCCCCCATATACTAATAATGCCCCCAGAGGTGCCCCCATATACTAATAATGCCCCCAGAGGTGCCCCATGAACTAATAATGCCCCCAGAGGTGCCCCCATGAGCTAATAATGCCTCCAGAGGTGCCCCCATGAGCTAATAATGCCTCCAAAGGTGCCCCCATATACTAATAATGCCCCCAGAGGTGACCCCATATACTAATAATGCCCCCAGAGGTGCCCCCATGAACTAATAATGCCCCCAGAGGTGCCCTATGAACTAATAATGCCCCCAGAGGTGCCCCCATGAACTAATAATGCCCCCAGAGGTGCCCCCATGAACTAATAATGCCCCCAGAGGTGCCCCCATGAACTAATAATGCCTCCAGAGGTGCCCCCATGAACTAATAATGCCCCCAGAGGTGCCCCATGAACTAATAATGCCCCAGAGGTGCCCCCATGAACTAATAATGCCTCCAGAGGTGCCCCCATGAACTAATAATGCCTCCAGAGGTGCCCCCATGAACTAATAATGACCCCAGAGGTGCCCCCATGAACTAATAATGCCCCCAGAGGTGCCCCCATGAACTAATAATGCCCCCAGAGGTGCCCCCATATACTAATAATGCTCCCAGAGGTGCCCCCATGAACTAATAATGCCCCCAGAGGTGCCCCCATGAACTAATAATGCCCTCAGGGGTGCCCCCATATACTAATAATGCCCCCAGAGGTGCCCCCATATACTAATAATGCCCCCAGAGGTGCCCCATGAACTAATAATGCCCCCAGAGGTGCCCCCATGAGCTAATAATGCCTCCAGAGGTGCCCCATGAGCTAATAATGCCTCCAAAGGTGCCCCCATATACTAATAATGCCCCCAGAGGTGCCCCCATAAACTAATAATGCCCCCAGAGGTGACCCCATATACTAATAATGCCCCCAGAGGTGCCCCCATGAACTAATAATGCCCCCAGAGGTGCCCCATGAACTAATAATGCCCCCAGAGGTGCCCCCATGAACTAATAATGCCCCCAGAGGTGCCCCCATGAACTAATAATGCCCCCAGAGGTGCCCCCATGAACTAATAATGCCTCCAGAGGTGCCCCCATGAACTAATAATGCCCCCAGAGGTGCCCCCATGAACTAATAATGCCCCCAGAGGTGCCCCCATGAACTATTAATGCCTCCAGAGGTGCCCCCATGAACTAATAATGCCCCCAGAGGTGCCCCCATATACTAATAATGCCCCCAGAGGTGCTCCCATATACTAATAATGTCCCCAGAGGTGCCCCCATATACTAATAATGTCCCCAGAGGTGCCCCCATATACTAATAATGCCCCCAGAGGTGCCCCCATATACTAATAATGCCCCCAGAGGTGCCCCCATATACTAATAATGCCCCCAGAGGTGCCCCCATATGCTAATAATGCCCCCAGAGGTGCCCCCATATGCTAATAATGCCCCCAGAGGTGCCCCCATATACTAATAATGCCCCCGAGGTGCCCCCCATGAACTAATAATCCCCCCTGCTCTGCCCCTTAAAAAAACCCAAAACATCCTACTCACCTAATCCACGCTGTGCAGGCAGCAGCTCTCCTCCTCTTCTGGCTCCATCTTGCGAGCCGTGGGGACGGGACTTCCGGCAGGCGTGATGACGTCACATGATCACGCCTGCCGGAGAGGTCACGTCCCGGCCTCCCATAGGCTGCTGGCATGAAGTGCCGGCGGCCTATGGGAGTGAATATAGGAGCAGGATGCTGACACTTCCTGCTCCTATATTCTGCTTACTTTAACGTTCCGCCCGCTCATAGTGCTCATAGTGCGGGCGGAACATGAAAGTGATCCGTGCATCCCGAGAAGCTGCGCGGCCGCAGCTTCTCGGGATTCTTAAAGTGACATAGCACATTTCCCACCGGGATCCCGCGGCACCCCTGGCGGGTTCTCCCGGCACACCAGTGTGCCGCGGCGCCACGGTTGGGAAACGCTGCTGTAGAGGACTCTTTTCCTGCCCAGCATCATGTATCAATATGACACATATCAATTAAACAAACCGTAATTTTTTTTACAGGTTTTGCATTTTAAAAATCAACCACTCCTCGCGGAGCAGGAAGGTTTGGATTTAGTTTTACCATGTGAAAAACCCACCAGATTTACTAAGAGCAATAAGACACAATAAACAATCTTAGTAAATCTTAGTAAATCAGGTGACACAATCTTCTTCAGAAGAGTAAATGAAGCTGCGGCACTCACCAGTGTCCTTAAAACATCATAACTTCAACCTCATGGTTCGCGACACAGACAAAAATGAGGACAACAGCTGTTTTGCGCTTACACTTGCTTTCTCATGGGTCAAGAAGAAGCGTGTGTCAGTGAGAAACAGCTGTTGGTTTATGGTTGCTGAGCACCAACAAGTATAGTGTGAACAGCACCAAGGATTATTGGTTTCTTTGTTGAATACTTACTAAATCATGGCTATTGTGTCTGTCTCCTCATTCCACTTTGCCATGACATGTATGGTCACCTGCCAAACACCTTGCTTCTCTTCATTTCCACGCCACATAACACAATCTTGTGAAAATGGAGGGGCTTTGCTAACAATGGCTCTAGAGTAATTACATTTTTTAATCCCCTTGAATTAAAGATTGAAATCTATCACCTGCAATTAACGTTCCAACCCACTGACACTGTTAGGTCTAGGAGGCACATGGTACCCTTCATATATCTATCTGTGCTTCCATAACATGCTTTTATTATACAGTGAGTGGGCTGAACATTAGAACACTGGGCCTCTCTCTCTATGGTCCTCTAGAGGTGCTCTGGGCCCTGGCACTTGCCGTGGTGTTGACACCGACCCTACATAAATTGCAGCTGACAGATTCACTTGCATTAGTTTTGTTTCATATTTATTGTAATACTATACAAAGGCCAAATTATGAAAATTGTGTCAGTGTCCTAATACAGTACTTCTAGACCCAGTTATATGTATGTATACAGTAAAGAGGAGTCTATGCAGTGAACTGCACAGCTGGGAGATCTGGGACTGAATTTGGCCATCATTATTCGAGAGGTAGATGCCAACATAGAACAAACATAAAATATAGCCAGTGGTGGACTGGCCCACCCGAGGACCAGAGGATCCTCCGATGGCCCCCAGCTTTAGAACCTGCACAGACACTGACTGACATGTCGTTTCTCACTGGTTCTTCATTGGTGGGCCCCCAAGATCAATTCCTCTGGTGGGCGCCAGATACCCCAGTCCGACACTGAACAGCATTGCATACACTATACAGACACCAGGGGAAATGTATTAAGGTTTTTACATACTTTTGATATCTAATGTTCCTTTGCTTACATGTCTTTAAGTGGTGCATTGGTGGGGTGCTCTGTGACTCACTATCTCCTTGAGAAGTTCCGTGTTGTGTTCCAGGTTGGTCAAATGACTTTTATTCAGTTCTCCTAAAATACTGGCAGATATGTTACTTACCACTTCTCCTGTTCCTCTCAGGCTGTAGGTGAGAGGGGGTTCCACATTTTTTATGAACTGCTTGATGGACTCTCTGAGACTGAGAAGCAAAGACTTTATTTACAGGAGCCAGAAACATACTATTATCTTAACCAGGTGAGTTGCCTTCACAGTCACTAATCTATATAGTTATACCAGACATAATGGCGCCCTCTAGAGTCTATATAGAGTGTGGAAGAGAAGAGAATAATTGGATCTAGAGCTGTAATAAAATAGTGAATGTGTTAATTTAATGACTTTTGAGGGTCGAGCATGTGATCTTCCAGGGAAAAATGACAAGATGGACTTTATGGTGCTTCAAAAATGTCTTCGGGGGATTGGCCTTTCCGACATTGAACTCACTTCCATCTGGGCCATTCTGAGCGCCATCCTACAGCTGGGAAACATCTGCTTTACCTCTTTTCATGTAAGTCAATGTGGTCATGAAAAACTGTTCCTAGTCTTCTTTATTTCTCACATTCTAAAGGCCTTATTATACTGAAAAATTACCGGCCTTACTTGGCCAATGACCAACCGTTTAGGTCGATAATCATTCAGTGTAATAGTGCATGATGGAAGTCAACATGCACGATATCGGCTGATAGTGGCCTTTCAACATGCTGAAAGATCACAATTTTATCTGCGACAGTCTGCAGTACATCAGTGTGCAATAGGAGCGGTGGCAGTAGACCGCCGCTGACTTCAATGGGCAGCTCGAACAATCTAAGAATCATTCAGGTGGCCCCTCATGCTGTTCCCTACTTGGGAAAGCGGGCACTGAGCTAACAGGTCAGCGCTCACTTTCCCTGGAAGGACAGAAGGAAGCCGGGGAGCGCAGAGAGGTAAATTATTGCTTTATTATTTTCTTAATTTGGAGCAAGGGCAGCACGGACATCACTTTCGTTATTTCGATAGTAGAGCCGTAAAATAGGGTCAGTAAGTGAGTGCCGATAGAATACAGGCCCCAAATCATTTCCTTTTCCTGTGTGATTCTAGAGTGATACGTTCAGTGCAGCAGCCGGATTCAGAATTACGGAGATTAGGATTGTGGCCAATCTTCTCCAGATATCGCCTGAGGGACTTCAGAGATCAATTACTCAGCGGGTGACAGTGAGTAATATACATAAGAGTAAAGACAGAGCTCAATTCAAAGGGCTTTATATCTAGGCTGCATTGTGGTTTATACTCATTTTCTTAGGAGTCTACACTTTATATTAATGTAGAATGGGTAATTGTGTTGATGGAATCTTCCTTTTCCTAGAGGACCTCCTATGACCGAGCTCTTTCTCCTCTCTCAGTGGAAGCCTCCATAGATGTTCGGTAAGCTCATCATTGACTCAGAGAGATTTACAAAAAAAAATGGTTGACAGCCTTGCTTTTTTGTCGATAGGGATACGATCTCCCAGACCCTCTATGCTCTGCTTTTTGATTGGCTTGTGGAGAAAGGAAATGATTGGCTCTGTGCTCGGGAGACTGACGGCTCTCTAGGAATTATTGACATCTGTGGCTTCGAGGTAAATAGTTTATTTTTCTAGATTCTAATGATCCCATTTGTACAAAAATGAGTAAGCGTATGACTATAGTAAAGAAGCTAAGGAAGCATTTGCATGATAAGATAGTACCAGAAGCATTTAACCCTTTAAGGACAGAGCCAATTTCGATTTTTGCGTTTTAGTTTTTTCCTCCTTGTGCTTAAAAGGCCATAGCACTTGCATTTTTCCACCTAGAAACCCACATGAGCCCTTATTTTTTGCGTCACTAATTGTACTTTGCAATGACAGGCTGAATTTTTGCATAAAGTACACTGCGAAACCAGAAAAAAATTCAAAGTGTGGTGAAATTGAAAAAAAAAAACGCATTTTGTTTATTTGGGGGAAATGTGTTTTTACGCCATTCGCCCTGGGGTAAAACTGACTTGTTATATATGTTCCTCAAGTCGTTACGATTAAAACGATATGTAACATGTATAACTTATATTGTATCGGATGGCCTGTAAAAAAATTAAACCATTGTCAACAAATATACGTCACTTAAAATCGCTCCATTCCCAGGCTTATAACGCTTTTATCCTTTGGTCTATGGGGCTGTGTGAGGTGTCATTTTTTGCGCCATGATGTGATCTTTCTATCGGTACCTTGATTGCGCATATACGACTTTTTGATCGCTTTTTATTACAATTTTTCTGGATTTGATGCAACCAAAAATGCGCAATTTTGCACTTTGGGATTTTTTTGCGCTCACGTCGTTTACCGTACGAGATCATGAATGTGATTAATTAATAGTTTGGGCGATTACGCATGCGGCGATAGCAAACATGTTTGTTTATTTATTTATTTATTTACTTTTATTTATAACCTGGGAAAAGGGGGGTGATTCAGACTTTTATTAGGGGAGGGGGCTTTTTACTGTTAACAACACTTTTTTTTTTACTTTAACACTTATACTAGAAGCCCCCCTGGGGGACTTCTAGTATAAGTGATCTGATCTCTCATAGAGATCTCTGCAGCATAGATATGCTGCAGAGATCCATGAGATAGGCACTCGTTTGCTTTCGGCTGCTGCAGCCGGAAGTAAACGAGTGCCGAGCCGGGGACGGCGCCATCTTGGAGCGGTCCCCGGCCGGCTTCAGAAACGGAGATCGCTCCTCCGGGATAACATCCCGGAGGAGCGATCTCCTCCACTAGACACCAGGGAGACGCTGGATCCGGTAATCGGATGCAGCTGTCATGTTTGACAGCTGCATCTGATTACTGTATTAGCGGGCACGGCGATCGGACCGTGCCCGCTAATACCTGCGGTCCCGGGCTACACGCGGCACCCGGGACCGCCGCGGTTCAGAGCGGGGTCGCCGCGCGGCCCCGCTCTGAACTCCCTTACCGGCATCAGGGCGTAAATTTACGCCCGATGTCGTTAAGGGGTTAAAGGGGTTATCCAGCGCTACAAAAACATGGCCACTTTTTCCTCTACTCTTGTCTCCAGTTCAGGTTTGGTTTGCAATTAAGCTCCATTTACTTCAATAGAACTGAGTTCCAAACCCCACCCAATCTGGAGACAAGAGAGGGGAAAAAGTGGCCATTTTTTTGTAGCACTGGATAACCCCTTTAAAGGATAAATATGTGGCCAGTTATTGTGATGTTGTTTTGTTGTGACGCCAGCACTGTAGTAGTGCACAGGTGTGATGTTGATGTCTGCTTTGTATGGCCGGGTTATAACCCCAAATGGTCGGTAACCTCCGGGCTTGTTGCGGGTCCCTTGGGCTCTTGTCATGGCAACCTGGAGTGGTAGTTGACCCACCCGGGATGTCGCTGCTGCCACTCACAGAGAGGGGAAAAATAACCCAAGGTAGACAGTGGTGTGTGTATATGTGCAGGTGCAGACAGAGGTAAACAGAGTCCCGTGCGATTAGTACAAAAATAAAACACTTTACTGAAGAACGTTGCAAAAGAACAGTACACTTAATACAGATGCAAATACAAATCTTGAAAAAAGTGGTTGTTGACAGTAGCTTTTTTGGAATAGGTGCTTGGAGAAGTAAGAGCCTTGGTAGAAGTAATAGTGCTTTTGTAGAGGTAGAGAAAAGAGAAGTTGCCAGAGGAGCCCTGGCCAAGGTAGATCCTGTACTCTGCCAAAACTGTAAGATATATATATAGATAAATATATATATGGTACTCATGTTTAGACTAATGTCTGACCACCTTCTGCCCCCTAGTGTCGTAGAACCCATCCTAGGTGATTAGCATGAGCCCCAGTTGTCGGTTATTTGGGTGTAGCAGACTTCTAAGGTAACCCAGTTGTCCTGCACTGTGCAGTAGGATACGTAGACCTTTACTTTTGGTAGCTTTGTCCTACTGGGGTCAATTCCTCTTAATCTTAGGAGATTGCCCGCCACGTTTTTAAGAGGTTCCTGGCGGGAACTAGGGTGTTCTACTTGGCTTCTCTACTTAGGTCATGTGAGGTATTGCAATTCAGCTCCATTTACTGAACAGTTCTGCAAGCAAGTCTGCAAGTCTGCTGTATAGAGCGGGGACCTGAAAGGAGTGCTGTGGGAGAGGATTAAGTAGGGTGAGAGGACTGTGGTAAACGGCTTAAGGAAAACAATGCATTTTAGGAATTGAGCAACTACTCAACCAGGAAGCACAGTGATTACTTAACATAGGAAGCTGATTTTTGGTGTTTTCTGAGGTAGAGCAGTTGAGCAATTCAATATGCTTCTACAGGATTTGCTTTTTCCCCCTGACAAGTTATAGATTTGAAAAATCTCAAGCCATCCAGTACTTATCAGTGGTGCATTTTTTCCAGTCTGACACAGTGCTCTCTGCTGCCACCTCTGTCCATGGCAGAAACTGTCCAGGATTTGCTACTACTCTAGGCAGTTCCTGACATGGACAGAGGTGGCAGCAGAGAGCACTCTGTTTCAGACTGGAAAGAATACACCACTTCCTGTAGGACATACAGCAGCTGGTAAGTACTGGAAGGCTTGAGATTTTTATTTTTAATTGAACTAATACAACGTTCTGACACCAACAAAATTAGCATTTTTTTACATGTCAAATTTATTTCTACATTAAATCATACCGAAGTCTTCATGTTAGCAGCCATCCAGTCACCTGTATATCATAAGTAGTCTCCATAAATGTGTCTATCCGTTCTAACCCCATTGTCTTGTGTTCCAGAATCTCGGTGTAAACAGCTTGGAGCAACTTTGTAGGAATTTTGCTAATGAGCAAATCCAGCGCCACAGTATAGAAAGTCTCATCTCTCAGGAGCAGGTGAGTCCATGTACGGTACCTTGTGTGGTAATACAGTACCTACAACATTCTCCTTATCTGTTCTGTTCTTTCTATGGAACCCTGAAGGCTGAATATGCTAGAGAGGGGCTGTGCTGGGTCCCATTCTCTACAGAGGGGAGTGAATCCTGTATAGGACTGCTGACAGATCGACCCCACGGAATTCTTCAAATTCTAGAGGAACAGAGCAAGTTAACCCAGGTAGAGTATATGAGCACCGGATTCAAGTGCAGTCTAGTGGTAGAGTGGTCATTAAATTAGGGGGGAAGTATCAATACAGAATTTTTTAAGGGATACTTTGGAAGAAAAAAAATATTTTAATACTTCTATTTAAAAAAAAATCAAGTCTTCCTGTACATATCAGCTGCTGTATGCTTTGCAGGAAGGGGTGTATTCTTTCTAGTGCTCTCTGATGCCTTCTCTGTCCGTAATAGGAAGTGTAATAGGAAGGAGTAGTTATTCCCATATAAAACCTTTCTTGTTCTGCGCAGTTCCTGACATGGACAGAGGTGTCAGCAAAGAGCTCTGTTTCAGACTGAAAAGAATACATCACTTCCTGCAGAACATATAGCAGCTGATAAGTACTGGAAGGCTTGAGATTTCTAAATAGAAGCAAATTACAAGTCTTTATAGTACCTCTTTAATCTTTTGTAAATTACAAGCTATGGGCTTCTTTGTTTCCAGGGGGTATTGGTACAGCTATTGACAGACACTTTGAAGTGCAGGCTTATAGTGTAGAGTAAGCTTTTACAATTCTAGGATGATTCCAACCTCTACTCAGTTTATATAGTTTGCCTTATGGAATGCAGACACATAAAAGGAAAAATGTAGAGAATGTTAACCTGTTATAGTAGGCACGCAATAAAAATGTTAGAGTGCTAATATAGTTTTTCAATAACAGCAATTGCTTCTACTTTCATCTAGTGTTGTGTGATACATTAGTTCCCTGACTACCATGTTTATAGATGTATAGACATTTTGGTAAGCCAGGGGTGTTAGGTGTTGCTTGCCAGGGCAGGTGTTGTGGTACCGCTGCCGCACTTGTCATGGGGCTTGTGCTGGTATATGCCCTCTCTGGATCCCAACATAAGCCAATTAAAGGTGTAGGTTCAGGTGTAGTGCACAGAGCCCACAATAAACTTAAACAGCAGCATTTACTGAACTTTTCTTAAAACAACAAGAATACAGTTCTTTTGTAAGTAAGGTACAATATAGATAGCTTGAGAGTTGGCTAGCAATATACCTTTAAAGGACAACTCCAGGGAAAATGTATTTTTTAATATGTTATTCCATAATATACACTAATTATTGGAAAAGCACCTTGCTGTTTCCCTCAACTTAGTAGATCAAGCAGGCTTTAATTCCTCTCAAGAACCATGACGTCACGAATCAGGTGTAATTCATCTGAAGTGTCCAGCAGGAGGCGCAGTATATGGAGAAATTACATTGTAAGAATAACTATATCACAATTGGGGGTAGTTTGGGGGTCTTTAGGGGGTTGCTGGTGCGGGGGGGGGGGGGGCAGCCGCACCACAAGTGCCAGCATCCCAGTCCTATGTGCTTTGGATGGGGCTGCTGGCACTTGTGATATAGTTATTCTTACAATGTAATTTCTCCATATACTGCGCCCCCTGCTGGATGTGAATTACACCTGATTCATGACGTTATGGTTTTCGAGAGGAATTGAAGCCTGCTTGCAGGGGCGTAGCTAGGATTCACGGGGCCCCATAGCAAAAATTTTTAAGGCCCCCCCCCCCATATTTTTCGCTTTATAGGACGCACCTTTTGATAAGACGCACCCCTGATTTTAGGGGGGAAAATAGAAAAAAAATATTTTGTCACAGTTTGGAGATAGCAGCAGTGTAATTGGTGCCAATCCCCCCATATAGTGCCCCATATAGTAGCCAATGCCCCCATAATATAGTGCTCCCCATATAGTAGCCAATGCCCCCACATAGTGCCCCTACATAGTAGCCAATGCCCCCACATAGTAGCCAATGCCCCCATATAGTAGCCAATACCCCCACATAGTAGCCAATGCCCCCATATAGTGCCCCCCATATAGTAGCCAATGCCCCCATATAGTGCCCCCCATATAGTAGCCAATGCCCCCATATAGTGCCCCCCATATAGTAGCCAATGCCCCCATATAGTGCCCCCCATATAGTAGCCAATGCCCCCATATAGTAGCCAATACCCCCACATAGTAGCCAATGCCCCCATATAGTGCCCCCTATATAGTAGCCAATGCCCCCATACAGTAGCCAATGCCGCCATATAGTAGCCAATGCCCCCATACAGTGCCCCCATAGATTACAGTGCCCCCCATAGTAGCCAATGCCCCCATACAGTGCCCCCATAGAAGACAGTGCCCCCATAGTAGCCAATGCCCCATATAGTGCCCCCATAGTAGCCCCCCTGCGACCAGAAAAACAACAAACAGGCTACTCACCTGTCCGCCGGCCCCAGCAGCTCCTCTCCCGACACTCCGGTCTCCCGTCATCCTCATCTGCCGCTGCAGAACACTTCCGGGACATAGGCAGCGTCTCTGTACCCCGCTGCCTGTGCCGGAGGATGACGGGAGACCGGAGTGTCAAGAGAGGAGCTGCTGGGGCCGGCGGACAGGTGAGTAGGACAGCGATCCCCTCCGCCTGCCTAGCCCGCCCCCTCCATCGCCGCTTAGCCGATCAGGAGCCCAGGAAAGTGCTGCTCTTTGCACTTTCCCAGGCTTCTGATCGGCTCAGCTGAGCGGCGATAGAAGGGGCGGGCGGGGCGGGCGGGGGGATGGCTCAGGGCCGCTCACTATGCATATGCATAGTGAGCGGCAATACAGGGGGCGGGGGCATGTTTAAACGCGGGGGCCCGGGCCCCCTGAACCCCCGGGCCCCATAGCGACGGCGTACCCTGCCCCCATGGTAGCTACGCCAGTGCCGGCTTGATCTACTAATTTGAGGGAAATAGCAGTATATGTGCATTTCCCATAATTAGTGTATATTAGGAATTTGTCTAACTTTCCTTATGTAATAACATATTAAAAAAAATACTTTTTGCCCGGACTTCTCCTTTAAGATACTTTAAATGCCTGCTGTAAGCAGGTATATTGAAATCACTTTTAAAAAACAAATCACTGCACTAGAGTCTCTTTAGGAGGTTACTGAAGATGAGACTTGAGAGTGATTGTAGACTTGAGACACGGTGGGCTACCTTAAAGGAGGAGTCTGGCGCAGTGGCATAGCTACCATAGAGGCAGGCAGGCGGTTGCTATGGGGCCCGTGGAGGGAGGGGGCCCAGGGAAGATAAGAGCCTCCTGTTTCCTTTTGCTTAACCCCTTATGTACTGCAGTGTGTAAGTGACCCAGTTTTCTCTTACATGCTGCAACACAAAAAAAGGTTAACAATTAGCTCTCTGCCTCACTACTCTGATAACCTCTGACCTCTGTTCTCTGAGCTCCTGCAGAGGTCAGGGGTTATCAGTGCAGGAATTGTCTTCTGTATTAACCCTTTGTGTTGCATGTAAGAGAACACTGGCTCACTTACACACTGCAGTAAATAAAGGATTAAGCAAAAGGTAGTCTGCTCATGCACCCATGTATATAACCATGAGGCTCCTAATACGCTGTTATAGTTAAATACAGTGGATGAACAGACCAAGAAGACATTGGCTTTCTCCTCTGCCAGTCACTGTTGTGGCTGCACGCAGGATTTTGTCTCTGGCCACAAGAGATTTATTTTTTTTGCCACATCACCGAATATATATATACATATATATATTATAGTGTGTAGGGGGCCCCATACAGTTTTTTGCTATGGGGCCCCATGAATCCTAGCTACACCCCTGGTCTGGCGGATGATAAAATCCTGCAGGCAGCAGGGGCAGGGGTGAAATAGATTACAAGGACTAACTTACCTCTCCCTGTGCCCGCAGTGAGCAGTGGGGCCGGCCCCAAGATCCCCGCCTGGCTCCGGGTTCTCTGGAGCTGACGCGTCACAACCCAGGTGATGGACTAACTGCTCAGCCAGTCAGTGACTGGGGCGGGACACTGCTCTAGTAACTGATTGGCTGAGCCGCCAGTCCATCAGCCAGGACAGGCCGGGACGTCATCACAACTTGGGGGAAAATGCCTTCCGGTGGGGGTCCTGAGGCCGGTCCCACCGCTCACAACGGGCACGGTGAGAGGCAAATTAGTACTTTTAATTAATATACCCCCTGTCCCTGCCGGCTGGAGGATTTTATTATCTGATGGACTTCTCCTTTAAGGGGGATCTATCCAGACACTAAGTACTCAGATGGAAGGGGCTCTAACCACTTTGGTTCAAAAGGCAATATACTTGAAGGGAAGTACCTGTAGCCATGGCTATGAAGATCTGTCTTTTGCTAGTCAAGGGCACAGGGTGACACAATTCAGAGACACAGGCCTCAGTGAAGGGTGAGCTAGCCATTGGGAGCATACTAGCAAAGTGCTGCAAAGTAAGTCGGCTTCAGTTGCTGTCTGTTTAAAGTTCCTGTAGTTGCAGAGCTCTTAAAGAGAAGGAAGGATAGAGCCTCAACGTGGATTAGTCCTTGTTCCAGTTAACTTTAGATGCATCTCAGGATTTCTAGCCGGACATGGGTTAGGCTAGGCTAGGGTAGAGCAGTGCTCAAAGTTGAAGACTCTGTCAAAGTTAGCATCTGCATGCACGCTCTGAGTCGGTGAAGTGCCCAGCATAGGGACCTGGCCGGCTGGCCAGGAGCTGGAATGTCTTGGAGCAGGCATCAGTTGTTCTCTGGCTCTTACTAATACAAGACTAACTAGAACTAAACTAAACTTGCTCCACCACTATCTGTATACCTCAGGGAGCTTTCCTACATGTGGAAATCACAATAGAGACAGTGAGAGTGACCTCTGATAGGTTTGCTAAAGAGAGGAGGGACAACTATGGGGTGCCATCTACAGGGATTGTGTAGCTAGCCAACTTGCAGCTGGTGGCAAATGGCAGGTGTTGGATGGAGGGATGCATGTGGGGTGGTTATGGTGATGGGGATCAGTCTAGTACTACTCCCCCATCTGCTTATACTATGAGCAGATGATGGGAGGAGTAGTACTGTATGTATGTGTCCCACACACCGAGTAGGGAGGGAGGGGGGAGGTAGTTAGATGTAGGGGCACCTCTATCCCTCCCTGCTTAGTGCCATCTATCTCCTTCTCTCTCTGTGTGAGCCTGGTCCCTCTCTGCCCTGCGTCCCTGTGATACATGACATACAGTTGCATAGACAATACAGTTCCATAGACTTCTACATATAGTGTGCCCCCTGCTGGACACTCCTTAGGAATTTCAACTGATTTGTGACGTCACTTTTTTTTACAGAATCAGAAGACTGCCTTATCTACTAAATTAAGAGAAATAGCAGTATATGTGCATTTCCCATAATTAATGTACATTAATTAGGGCTGTAGTGAATTAAAGTGAATATTTAGTAAAAATGGCACTAAGGATGAAGGTAAGAAAACTAGCCTCATTTTTAGAGAATAGAAAAAGAGAATAGAAATAGAGAAGCAAACAGACCCAACAGTCCCCTCCTTAATATTGCCCCTTAGTGTATTTCATACTATATTGTTACATTATGTCTATGTTCACACAATGTCTGTTTTCAACCGTATTTTTGAATGACCATAATTATCAAAATACGGCTGTATCTTCACCTTACAATGCCGTCCGTCCAAAAATATGTCCGGAAACAAACACGTGGAAACATAACCTATATGTGAAGTGGAAATCAATTGATATGAATATAAACGCTGCCATGGCTGTATTGGTGCTATAGAGAAAGCCTAGCTACTTAGCATACCATAGTGGGGGCCATCCCACCCCGTGATGTCATCTCACCGTGGTAGACGGCATTCATGTTGTTGTACTGTGACACTGTAATCTCTAGTCACGTGAATGTTTCTGACTTATCTGGTCTCTGCTTATTTATCTTAGTCTTATCCCCATGAATGCTATTCTTCTGACGACTGTATAGCCATATTTATCTGGATGCTATCTCTCTAGTTGCCATATACACTATTTGCACACAGTATGACACCATGCGCATATCATGTAATATATATGTATATATAATGATGAGTGCGTGTGTGCGTGTGCATCCATGCATTCGGCATGTTGCCTTGGTGAACAGGTTTTCTGATACATTGTTTTTTACAGCAAATGTGGTGCATGATAAGTAGTTTTGAAACTGACTTAAAGGGGTACTCCAACGTTTTGTTTTTTTCTTTCAAATCATTTGGTGTCAGGAAGTGATAAAGATTTGTAAATTACTTCTATTTAAAAATCTCCAGTCTTTCAGTACTTATCAGCTGCTGCATGTCATCCAGAAAGTGATGTATTCTTTCCAGTCTGACACAGCGCTCTCTGCTGCCACCTCTGTCCATGTCAGGAACTGTCCAAAGTAGCAGAGGTTTTTTTTTTGTTGTTTTTTTTTTAAAGATATTTTATTAAAGGTTTTTTTTTTTTTGTTATAACTGTACAAGCATTAATTCGGTACATTAAGAATGGTGTATATCTAATCAAGAAAAATTACATGGAGATTGTAACATAAGAAGACAAGTGATGACATAGTAAGAAGAATAGAGCATGTCACGTCACACAATATTTTCGTACAAGCAGAGGTTTTCTATGGGGATTTGCTAGTGCTCTAGACAGTTCCTGACATGGACAGAGGTGGTAGCAGAGAGCACTGTCAGACTGGAAAGAATACACCACTTCCTGCAGGACAAACAGCAGCTGATAAGTACTGGAAGACTTGAGATTTTTAAATAGAAGTAAATTACAAATTTTTATAACTTTGTAAAACCGATGATTTAAAATAAAAAGATTTTCACTGGAGTATTCCTTTAATAACCAAGCTGGGTCATAAAGCTAACTCGCCTCCTAGTAAATCCAGTGTGAGGAATGGGGGTGTGACCTTATATTTAATTACAAAACCACACCTAGACTGAAGGCAAGAGAGGTGATGTTTCTGGAAGAAAGCGGTCATGTTCTTCTGAGCCTAGATAACCCCTTTAACGCTCAGGATATGACAGGCAGATAGAAATATAGCTTTGTGGGAAAAGTTTCAGTATAACTTTTGTTGTTGATCTCATTCTCTGCTTATCTGCTTAGTCCACTGGGGGGGGGGGGGCTGTCAATCACAATTCAGTGATTGACAACCTTCCCTATATGAGCATAGTTGTCTATCAAGGAACAGGACCCCCCACTGGACTCTTAAAGTGGTTGTCCTGGATTTTTTTTTCAATAAACAACCTATACAGCTGCAACAATGACACTTCCAGCCTGAATGCTATAAAACATTGACTTCTTCTAAACTTGACCATAATTTGCCACTAATGACTAACAAGTAACCTCTCCTTTGTGGGCATAGGCCACAGACCACACTTTCTTACAGAAGTGTCACTACCATCACGGTGACAGCAGCTGCTACATCAAGCCCAAACTCCCCCTGCCTGTCTTCACGCTGCAGCATTATTGCGGACCTGTAACCTACCAGGTGATACATTCTCCTAGGTGTCTAATAATTGTACCGTGGATCAGATGGATGGGGGTCACAGTAGATTCTCATATTCTTCAGGTTCATAACTTCTTAAGCAAGAACAGAGACAGACTTCCAGCCTTTGCGCGCGAGGTCCTGGCACAGAGTCGCTTGAAGGTAACAAAGCTCATTCATTTGACCATTTTCATCTTTTCCATCCTCGGCTTTCACTTCCCTTTTTCTTTATCACTATCCAAATCCTTGAACACTCTCTTTTTGTTTGATTCATTTCAACAAATTTTTTAAATTTTAAATTTTCCCATCTCACCCTTCAGTGTAATCTTATTTGTATCTATGTCTGTGCTTTTTTCCAAGTTACTTTCTGACATTGTGAAGAGGGAGAGCAACGTCCTCCAGCCTCAAGGGGGAACGCCACCAAACCCATGCCTAGACGCCACATTAACTGGGAGATTCCAGCTGACTCTTCAGGAACTGACTTTTCGCCTGAAAAGGTATGATGGCATATTACATGGGTATTATTTTTTTCATGGTGCCATGAGTCCAAGTAATGCGTATTTCTAGAAATCCACATATATAAGTAATATTAAAGGGGTTATCCAGCGAAAAAAAATTCTTTCAAATTCACTGGTTTCAGAAAGTTATATAGATTTGTAATTTACTTCGATTTAAAAATGCCAAGTCTTCTCATACTTATTAGCTGCTCTCTGCTGACATCTCTGGCCGAGACAGGAATTGTCGAGAGCAGGAAAGGTTTTCTATGGGGATTTGCTCCTGCTCTGGGCAGTTCCTGTCTCGGACAGAGATGTCAGCAGAGAGCACTGTCAGACCCCCTCCTAGCCAGGTACATTTGGAAATAAGTGATAGGTAATGTTGCCAAGAAGCACACTATGTTATCCTGTCTCTTTAAAACGATTGGAGAGTCAGGATGGAGGTCTGATTTGGATTATTATATAAAGAATGCGTAAGAAGGGTGAAACTTGAACTGTTAAAGAACTTTCAGGTTACCCTTTGTCCCCTCCTTAAAGGGGTACTCCAGCGGGGGGGCACTTTTTTGCTGGGACCGGGGAGGAGGTGGCTGAGGGAAAAGACGTCCACTCACCTTCCCGATTCCAGCGGCGGGTCCCGCATCGCGGCGCTCCGGTCCCCGATTCCCGGCCACTTCCGCAGTGACAGAGGCGGGATCTGAGCGGACTTGAAACGGATCCTGCCTCCGTCACTGACTGGCCCAGCGGACCTGAGACGTCACGTCTCGGACCCGCGTCAGACACCAGGAAGCGGCCGGGAAACGGGCACCGGAGCGCCGCGATGCGGGACCTGCCGCTGGAACCGGGGAGGTGAGTGGACGTCTTTTCCCTAAGCCACCTCCTCCCGGTCCCAGCAAAAAAGTGCCCCACTACTGGAGTACCCCTTTAAAAGACTGATAAGTTAATTCTAAATGTTGTGTTATACTGTGGTTATTGCCATGTTACTGTGGTAACCCGGGGGTGCTAGGTTGTACTTGCAAGGGCTGATGGTAAAGTACTGCTACAGAACTTTTCACGGGGCTCAGAGTGGTATAAGTCCTTCCTGGGTCCCAACACACGCCCGTTAAAGGGGAAAAAAATTCTTTTAAATCAACTGGTGCCAGAAAGCGCCAATTTTTAAGGATACTAATAGTATCCTTGAGGTTTGATAAAGGGAGCCGAGTGCTCCAGAGACGCGTTACCGGTGAATTACAAATAAATTCAGCAATATTTTATATGCTTTACGGTCTGTGCGGAGGTTTCATTACCTTTTTCTTTTGGATATTGTGCCCTATTATATACTCAGCATTGATCTCCATGGGAGGTCAGTGCTATGTATATAAAATTAATATGTACAATGTAATAATAAAAAAATCCCCTCCCCTAATAAAAATTTGAATCACCCCCCTTTCCCCATTTTATAAATAAAAATAAATAAAATAATAAACATGTTTGGTATTGCTGTGTGCGAAACAATTAAATTATCTGTGTCCGAACAATTAAATTATCACATTTCTGATCTCGAACGGTAAACGGCATAAACACAAAAAAATTCCAAAGTGCGAAATTTTTTGGTTGCATCAAATCCAGAAAAATTATGATAAAAAGCGAATAAAAATTTGCATATACGCAAGTCAGGTACTGATAGAAAGTACAAATTATGGCACAAAAAACGACACCTCACACAGCCCCATAGACCAAAAAATAAAAGCGTTATAAGGATGGGAATAGAGCAAGAGGAAAAGGAGGGAAGGGGTTAAAGGAATAGTCCATCTGTCCCTGTACATAGTAGTAGCTTGGTTGGCATGTCAGGATCCCTATTAAGCCTGAGGTTGCTTTTTTTTAGCACTAATATTGGAATAGGGTTTAGGCTTTTGGCAAAGTCTCTTTAGAGGTGACTACAAGCTACAAACCTACAAACCCTCAAGAATTGTACTCCGCAGTTGGAAACTTCAGCATTTATTGAGGACTTCTTTTACCAGCTACAAGCCTAGCTAGGATCTGCTGTAGGGAAATAGACCAAGGGACTTGTGGTGTCCCACCACGGGTATCTCTAGTTTTGCACCTGTCACAAAAGTCTTTTCCTCTAAAGTAAGGTGGTGATGAAGGATGAAGTTTCACCACCAGATGTCAGTGTATCAAACTATGTATGTATTGCACAGCTGTAGTCACTATAGGGTTACTGTTTTGTTATGTGAGTCTGCTAACCAATAGGAGATGCTCTTTTACTTCTACGTATCTCTATCCTCCTTCTTCTTCACATTTTCTTCTCCACCACTCACAGGAACCCTTACACACCATGTAGGAAGTAGTCACATGGGGAGAGGAAGTGTAGTGTCACTTAGTTTAGTTTTCCTCTGGTTCTCTGAAGAGTAGGACACACACAGACCAGGCATCCCTGCTGTACTTAGCCAGGGCCTGGCTCTGCCAGGTTCCCTGTCCGGGACTGATCAGCTGTGGTAGTGGACACAAACACACATGTATGGAGAACACAGAGACTTTCTTTCCACAAGCTATAACTACAGGCACTATGCAGTGTTAAGCAACTGAAGGAGGACAAGTCAGAGATGACCCCAGCCCACACCGAGAATGTGTCTTAACAGAGCAGTGCGGTATCCTAGACAGAGGAACTGACCCAGAGAGAGAAAAGCAACAGTATAAAGGTCTACGTACTCTATCCCGCAGCGCAGGTGACACTGGATAATTTCGGACACTTAGCTACTTTCAGGTAACAAAGACTGGGGCTTGTGTCACCCTCGTAGGACGGGTACCCCGAAACTGCTTGGCAGAAGGTGGTACAGCGACAGTAAGGTCGAAACACGGGCACAAGTATTCTCTTCTCAAGTATTCTTCTTCAAGTATTTCTTCTCTCAAGTTCCGGCAGAGCACATTACTACACTGGGTTGGGGCTCTCCTGAGGAATTCCTCTACTCTCCTGACAAACGCCTCTCAACTTCTCTAAGCTCCTCTACTCCTCTCAACACTCAACTGAAACAGCACTGCTACTCTACCTCAGCACTTAAGCATCTCTCAGCACAGATTCAGTGAGCTTGAGTCTGTATCACAGAAGTCACCTAGTGAAGAGTTATTCTGTATTGTAAGAGACTTTCAGTAAAACTACTTTATTTATTCTACTGGGACTCATTTATCATTGCACCAGCACCTATAAACACCGGCTACACCATCCTTGGGTCATTTTCCCCTTTCTGTGGGTGGCAGTGCTGACAGTCGGGGTGGGTCAACTTCCCACTCTGGACCACTGTGATAAGAGCCCAAGGGACCCTTCACAACCAGGCAGGTTACCGACCATTGGGGATCCGCATAGCCAGCCACTAAACAAAGCAGGTATACCACCACACCTGTGTGCTGAGTTAGCACTGGCGTCACGACTGTACCATTACTGGCTGAGCTATACACCAACCACCAACCTAACATAATCCCGGTGGTTGGGTGCAGGAAGCGGGTGCAACAGCGCCGCTACCACACACTAATAAAACCCAGAAGGGCTGGAGTAAATACAACACACTCAAGAGACTATGCCTCCTTTTATCGAAGAGACAGTAGTTTTTACTAAAGAACTCTGAGTTGTTTGAGTTACTATGGTGTCAATGGCAGAACAAATATCATCAATTCCCCTGGGTGTAGCAGAGCTGTCAAAGCTGTGGCTGAGAAAGCTTGAGGTGCATCTGTGGAATAAGCTATGACTGATTACCCAATAATAGCCGGCTAGGCCAAAGGACTCCAAGCCTGCTGGGCCTGCAGACTAGTCATAGTGTAATAAGACAGTAACGTTATCGCTAGTTGCAAGGGACTGAGAAAGTGGAGAGTACTTCCCTAGTACAAGGCATAGAGACTGACATAGTAAGTTAGTGCCTTGAGGTAAGCTCTAAGTATAAAATACTGCTAAGAACCATGAAGAACTGTGCACCCCCTACTTGAAACCATTCATCTCGACTTGCCTTTATAAAAAAAAAGCTTGCTTGAGTTATTTGCAAGAAATGTGGCTGTCCGGTTACTACTGCGCCACCTCCCACAACTACACGATTGAGGGCTCATCCATTGCACCACTACTAGACTACTGTTACGAGCTCTACTCCATTTAGACCAATAGCCGTGTTACAGAGTGAAATATACCATACACCATAACACTTAGTGTAGGTCTTAAGAGGGTATTTAATGAAATTTTTATCACCTTTTTCACTACAGAGTTAGAAGTTAGATAGAGCAGGGTCCAAAAGGAGGCACCATCACAATTCACAGTCTCCCGATACACCCCAATGAGGGGGAGTGTGTTTGAAGCAAGCAATGGTCCTGCATGCAATTCAACTTTTTTGGGGAGTCACACAAACAGGTTGTGCTGTGGGGTTCTGGTGATTGTTAGAGGTCCCATTAATCAGAGCCACGTGATTTGAAGGGATGGCCTGTCACTTTTCATCTCTCCACATTTCAGCATGGTGATGCCAGAAAATCAGGTTGCCAAAACAAGATCCCATGCTTGGCAAGCCTGTGTACAAGTCCTATTCTATTTAATAACTTACCTTGTTTTAGCTGTGTCTCCACACCAAACTGTGGGAAGATGCATAGTAACTGGTACCCTTTAAAATTTAGGTTATGTTCACACTCTTCTTTTTTAGCCGGGGTTTGATCCTCATTTGGGTTATTTTCACCTAAAACCAAAAGTGGCTCCAAAACACAGAGAAAGGTGCAATTTTTTTTCTATTAAGGCCAGTTACACACGTACGAGTGCGTAACACTACGAGTTCCACACACACTGTAACCCGTATGTACTATTACCATTAATATATAATTGTCTTCTATTCCAGGGGTCACACTTTATTTGTGCGCTGCATCTCCCCCAACCCAACAAAGGTAATTTTTTACTATATGAACAAAATGGTGCCAGTGCTGAAAGAGGTAACAGGATAATCATAATGATTATCCCTATTGCTCCATATCAGAAGGTTCATATGTGCAAATCTGCTGTTACTTTCCCTTTATCGTTTTCTTTTTCTGCAAAGTTTTTACAGGGATTTGTCAGACAAACATATCATTCTAGCATCGCTAAGTGCTAGAACCAAGCCCTGTACATGAATGTATAGGACAAGGAAGGGTGGGGTAGCGGGGAAACATGTATTTGTGGCTTGACTATACCTTCTTGAGACTTGACTCTGAGCATCATATAGAGCCGACAGATTACCTTTAAGGATGCACTTCACACCACAATTCTGCACGGATGCGGTCAGCACCCAGTCAGAATCAAGTCATGACGTGATAGCGAGTATGTTCAGGTCTTTTCCTGCACGTATACCAGTTGTCACCACTATTTTCCACATTTTTTCCAAAGTTCATAACAAAGCCGGTCTAATATAGCAGTAGCACAATGATTAAAAAAAAAATAAACAGTATGCTCACCTGTCTGTGCTCCCCCGCTGTCCTCCTACAGGTCTCTGGTGCCCCCTGTTGATCGCAGCTGCCTCCAGCGCTTTCAGCCAATCACTGACTGAGACGAGACAGTGCCACGGCCATTGATTGGCTGAGCAGGCAGTCACTCATGTCTCAGTCAGGAAGTGGAAGTGGCTGTGATCAGTGGGGGACACTTGGGGAGTGTGGGCAGGTAACTATTGATGAGCAAACTTACTGAACACTAAAATAACTAAACGCCTTCAATCGTTTATCTGTTTTAGCGCAGTTCATTTAAGGTTCGGTTCAGAGAAACCCCAACTTTTCTTCAAAGTTTGGCGAACCTGCCTAACCAAAATTTTAAAAGTTTGCTCATCTCTACCATACAGAATAGGTCTACAAATTTTGCCTGTTGGCAACTCCACAATTGAGTTGTGAATATATTGTTTGAGAAAACTATTTAACAAGTGCACTTCCCTAAAACTTCCCAGGCTGTTTTTCCTCAAATGTGTTTGGAGTTTGTTCCACAATCTATGTATTATACATTATACACCAGATCTGTAAAGACCCTTCATTTCTATACCGCAGCTTCCCGGTATATTCGATGTGGAGTTTGTTAGTTCTCAACTCAGAAATTCTGGTATCCTGGAAGCTGTGCAGCTGATAAAAGATGGATACCCTATCCGCATCCCGCTTGGACAGTTTGTAAACAGGTAAATCATTAGGGGACCATTACCTTCATGTTCTGCATCACTGAATAACACTTATACACCAGTGCTTTCCTTTTTTCAGATATGGTCACCTGGCAGGAAAAGATACCACATTTCCAGAGGACAGAGAGTATTGTGCCGCTGTACTAAGGAAGATATTCGGTGACTCTTCAGCATTGTATCAGCTTGGAATGTCAAAGGTATAAACCAGTGTTCTCACATACAGGGTGCTGTACACAGGCGGAGGAGTACAGAACAGCAGAGAAGAGTAATAAAAGACGCTTCAAAGGAAATAAGTAGGATGTTTACAAACTCAGGCAGGACTAAAGTACAGTTTACACAGCATGGCTGATATAGGCAGTGGTTACACAAAAGAAAAGGCACCAGAGTAAAGGCCATATTACACAGCACAATAATTCGGGGGAAGCGAGCTCCGACCTGTCAGTTCAGTGCTCGCTTCCCCCTCGCTCCCCGCTCACTGCCTGTGGTATTACCCGCACAGACAGTGAGTGGCGAGCAGCAGGAAGGGCTGCCCCAATGATCCTTAGATTGTTCTGGCAGCTCATTGAGATCTGCAGAGGTCCGCACAAATCAGTATTGTTGCGCAAATCGTGCACTTTCAGCATGTTGAAAGACGACAATCAGCCAACATCGTGCATGTCAGCTGATCGTTGCCTCTCAGCATGCGCTATACACTAAACGATTATTGCCCTAAACAGTCGGTAATGGGCTAATAATTGTTTAGTGAAATAGGGCCTTAAAGAAGTGGTGGGACCAGCCGCAGGACCCCCACCGGAAGGCATTTTGCCCCAAGTTGTGATGACGTCACAAGGGGAAAAGGGCTGTCCCCGCCGATGCACTGGCCATTTAGCCAATCAGTGAATGGAGCGGTGTTCCACCCCAGTCAATGACAGGCTGAGAGGCCAGTCCATCAGCCGGGTCATGACGTGTCAGTGCCGGAGATTCCAGAGCCTGGCAGGGGCCCCGAGGCTGGTTCCTCCGCTCCCCAAGGGCACAGGGGGAGGTAAGTTTGTACTTGTACTCAATTACCTTCCTGACCCTGCCAACTACAGGATTTCATAAATCAACAGACTTCTCCTTTAAGTATCAAACTGGTCTCCCATGTTTTTTGGTTATGTCGCCCCAAACTAATGGGCCTTTGTCAGACTAAATAGTTGTAATAATTTACATAAATGGCCACCTAATAGGTATGGAACCAACCATAACTGGGTGCCAGGAGTCGGTGGAGATTCGTTCTTCTGCTGTGCACCACCATACTAGCCCTATATTTGTGCTTTCCTATGCCCTATTCCCATCTCCCAGTCAGCAACACAGCATCAATCTCTCTCTCATACAGTTGGACCCAGGCATTTAAAAAAATTGAAGAAAATATTTAGATTTATTCCATGATTTGTATATTTGGTAATAAAGGACAACCATTATGCAGGTCTTCCTAAAAGAGCGTGCCCGAGAGATACTACAGAGAAAATGGGAAGAGATTCAGAGTTCGGCTGCTCTCATGCTACAGAAAAATCTTAGAGGGTTCCTTAACCGTAAGAACTTCCAACAGTATCGCCGCAAAATCACAGTGGTACAGGCTCATGTCAGGGGACGACAGGCCAGGTGAGTGCTCTAGGTTACAGTCACTATTAGCCATGCCTTGGGAACTAAGAATTTCCTGGGTAAATTGATCATTTACAGTGTACTTTATAGCTAGTTTGAAGGGATGTGTGTTTATAGCGGCTCCCCATTTTTCATAACTTATAAAGACATAATTTTGGTGTACACCGAGGGGGGGGGGATTTATGAAGACCAGCATGCTCGGTCTTAAATTAGGCCCAACCCCCTTTTCTACAAACGGATTCACTAAGAGGCGGACACCTCTAAGTAAATCCAGATGGCCGGGTGCCAGTACCTGCCCCCGGCCACGCCTCCTCCCCACCTTGCCGCGCCCCTCTGAGCACCCCCTGCCCGTCCATCGGGCGAATGGGGGATATGCCAAGTGTACCCCCCCCCCCCGGCTTACGCCCCTGCTGGACCTTCATAAATGACCCCCCAAGTGTCAAAATAAACTGTCCTTCTATACTTATGTAATATAGAGAATTATTTGACTAGACTGGAATAAATTTTCAAAACAGAGTTATGGAAAAGTTGGTTGGCCATGATGGATTTTTGTTTGTAACTGTTGCTCCCATTGCAGCTCCCATTGACGTTAATAAATACACTGCTTCCAGCACGGTGGCCATCAATAGTTTTAGGGTAGAAAACCCCTTTAAATCAGTTGTCAAGGATTGGTAGAAGGTCTGCTTACCACAGAATGCCTAGCTGGGCACATATTAAAAACTACCTTACAGATATAAACGTGCAGAATAAAAAAACCCTATTCTTTGCCCCCTATGTAGGCAGCGTTATAGGAAACTGAAGAACACACGGGTGCAGTTTGGAGCCGTCCTTCTGATTTCCAAGATTTCCTCCATACACAGACGTATTTGCCAGGTGACGATACTGAAATACGTAATATGAACAGTTATAAAGTGTCCGCCTCCTTGTGTAGGCCTAGGCACTCTCCAGCCAGTGCAATGGTGATGCATCTTCTCCTCTATCCACATACGCCTAGTTTTATAATCCATATTTTCCTTCTGCCATTCCCTGAGATCTCTCATGTACCAAAGTCCATATGACACTTGAGGCAATTACAGCCGTCTTGGAGCGCTCTGCATAACATCTACCTTGCTCTCTCGCTTTGCTCTTTTCCTTATTGGACTTTGTCCTTCCCTGCCCTCCGGGTGTGTCTCACTGTCACTTTGCTGTCAGACGGAGCTACAGGCACTACAAGAGATCTGCGTTGGAGGGGCTCCTTTGCTATTAGACTGGGGTATGGATATTCATATTAAGAGGTTGAATCTGTACGTGTTGTTGATGTAGTGGCAATGGGCGCCTCCCATGTTCTGGTATAGGTGTTCTTAAGTAATTCTAAATTTGTTATATATGGTTTCACTTTCTGCAATAGATGGTACGTGATACGAGTCTTATGTAAATATGCTTGTTGGTCTGAGGTTTTATTCGATCTGTCATATGATTGTGTATCTCTGTGTTTCCGTGAGCATCGGGTCTGTCGTCTTTCCTGCCGTTTGTGTACACATTTGTATAAATATCACAGGCGGCCTCTTTGCATATCACTCTGTGGTATTAACCAAAGCTTTTGTCTCTACAGCTGAAGGCCACAGGCGAGGAGTCCCTTCCCAGCATGGTAAGTATACAAGCTTTCATTTCATCAATTTCTATTTGTGACCATAAACACTCCCAATGATGGAGTTTATTTCCGGGACTATCAGATTGCAGGGATTTATGTGAAACTACAATGTGAATATTTTACAGGGAAGATAAGATGGATACTTTGCCAACAACCGCATATTGAAAGTGATTTTCTCAAACAAAACACCATCCAGTCTATTAGTATCATGTTACAGAACAGGAGGAAACGAGCTGATTGATATATAGTCAGGGGCAGCGTAAGGGTACCATGTTTAGAATGTTTAGATCCCCCCCCCCCCCATCCTACAAACAGGCATTAGTGTGTCGGGGTAGTGAGTTCCAGATTTTGGGGGGAGGCTTGGAAGAAATATGTGAGAGGCCGACTAGAGGAGAGCACAGATGGAGGTCAGGTGAGGGGCGTTATTGGGAGATCAAGTCAGACATGTTGTGGATGGTCTTGTATGTCATGGTTATCAATTTAAAGGGATTAGCAGAGGAGCCATGAGGGGAGCAGATGGATTAGATGGAAGTCCAAAGAGGAGGATATTCCAGTAGTCCAGACAGGAGATGGGCATGTACCAGCAGTTTAGCAGTTTTTTTTTTCAGTCCAAGTTAAAGTGACTGTACCACCAGGCCCAGGCTGAAGCACTGGAGGCGGCCGACCCACCCTTAGTGGGAGGAAACCCTAGCCCCTCTATAATAGGGTTCCATTGATTCTAATGGAGTCACCTCATGGAGGGGCTGGAGTTTCTTCCCACTAAGGGTGGGTCGGCCGCCTCCAGTGCTTCAGCCTGGGCCTGGTGGTACAGTCACTTTAAAGCCAATGTACCAAAAAGCTTTGTTTTTTATATGAATAGACCAGCATCAGCCGTGATCCTTTTTTTTAACCACAGCACAGTTCCCAGGCAGCGGCCTGGCCTGAAGCATTGGAGGCTGTCCCACCCGGCCTGAAGACCCACTCACCCCCAGTGTGACGAAACCCCTCCCCTCTGTGACGCAGCACCATTGATGGTGATGGAGCCGTGTCACAGAGGAGAATGGGTTTCGTCAACCTGGGGTGGGTCGGGCCGGTGACTGGGAATAGACTGGTCTATTCATATAAAAAACTTACCTGATGGTACATTTGCTTCAAGAAAAGAGCAGATTAGGGAAATGTTTTAGGGTGGAGGCGGCAGGAGGTGGTAAGGCTCTGGATGTGCGGTTTGAATGAAGGAGCAGAATAATGGTGTGTTCTATTCTCTGTTTATAGTCTATTCCTGGCTTTGGCTTCAATAATCTGTCAGATATCTTCTAGATAAATCTGTGTGTGTTAACACACCCTTAGGTCACAGCTTAAAACAGTGGACTTGTGGGACAGGGGGGTTTACAGTGATTTACTGTGATTGATAGATGGGGGGAAGTTTAGACAAGATGGAGGAAAGACAGTGAATTCTTTTTTGTCTATGTTGGGTCTTACAAGGCATGGGGAGAAGACAGAAGATATAAATCATAGATGCCCTGAGATCCTGGATAACAGAGTGGTGACATTCAGACCAGAGAGATAAATTTAAGTGTTATTGGTATACATGTGGTACACCAAGCCATAGGAATCAGATGTGTTGACTCCATTTTGTGGACCAAATCTATGGGCTGTATGACTTATTAAATCTTATTACAAACAAAACTCATTTGAATTTTATTTGAATTGTGCCCAGGAAGTTTTGTGCTGGCTACTTATTCGTAGTCTATGATTCCTATACCATGTTCATGTAGCCTTAGGGCCCTATTCCACCAGACGATTATCGTTTGCATAATCGTTAACGATTAACGATCTCAAACGACCGCTATTGCGAAAGACCTGAAAACGTTCGGTCATTTCCATGGAACGATAATCGTTACTTATGATCGTAATTGCGATCGTTTCTCTTCGCTATTTATTCGCTATTGCGTTCGTATCTATTGCGAACGACCGAACGATGTCTTATTCAATGCGAACGATTTGCGAACGAGCAACGATAAAAATAGGTCCAGGTCTTATAAAGCGATCAACGATTTCTCGTTCGGTCGTTAATCGTTAACTGCATTTCAACCGAACGATTATCGTTCAGATTCGAACGATTTAACGATAATCTGAACGATAATCGTCCGGTGGAATAGGGCCCTTAGGGTGAAATAAATTACACAGAAAAATGCAAAGCAGCATTAATAGATATTTTAGCCTGTATGATAAATACAACATTGGGTAACCTAAGAAAAAGAAACATACATACAAAAGATACTTTAAGACAATGCAGCTATAAGACAACTAATAATAATACCCGATAAGTGCAATTACTCAATACCAGTATACAAAGAACAAATATCACCATACATATTATCATGATATTTATGCTGACCAACCAATATACAAAGACCAATATTACATATAAAACTACTATACAAAGGACAAGTAATAAAAACAACACACTATAAGCACATATTACCACTATATAGTGACTGAATACTACCTCCATACTGCTCTATAGTGATAGATACTAGCTCTACACTAGAAAAAGTTATTACAGTCGAGTTATATCCAGTGACTCACAGAGGGCATCTTGTCTGATTTAAGTTATTCACTTTCCCTCCATCTGGCCCAGACCGCCATGATGAGTACTAATCAATGCAACATTTATAGCAACATAAATAAATTCATACCACAGACCCCTACATAAATTCATACCCTAGACCCATGAATAATTTCATACCCCAGACACCTAAATTCTCTTTTTTAGTCATCCACTCTCAAAGAAATCACAGCAGGCCTCCTCACTGGCCCCTACCCTCACATAACAGAACCCCCTCCCTCCCATACATGAAGGGCTCCCCCCTCAATTGCACACCAGAGCTTCCTTCAATGATCTATGATTGGGGGAAGCCAGCACAGTGAGCAGGCAGATGTGATTGAGCTGTACAGCAAGTAGTAGCCTCCGCTCGCTGTGTCTGCCTGTCTCAGGACCTGGTTCTGTTTTTTTGTATTCCAAGACTCCTGACAGACCCTGGTAGGTTGACATAGTAACTGGTGCTGGGACTGGGGCCAGACTACAATTGATGGCAGTCAGAAGGGAGTGAGCAGCGCAAAGCAGATTATAATGGGAGCAATCACCTCCCAGCCCTGGACCCCACCTACAGCCCAGGACCCTGAGCTGAAGCCCAGATTGCCCTCAATACAATCTGTAGGAAAATTTCCAATCAACTTATCATTTAGTGTTTGCTCTCTGCACACACTTATATACGGATAGCAGACAACCACTCGGTAGGACCACCCCTTTGATTACTTAGCCAAGTATGAGCTAAGATTTTCATGAATAAATGACAAACTACCCTGGTACTTTCCTCACAAAACTATATATAGCAATCTGCACAGCTCCTCCTGCTCTACAACATGCTGCCTACAGAGTGGGCTGCAGATTCAGTGTGATGGGTTCCCCTGAAGTTTTGTGGAGGTACTCCAATATTCAATATCAATGTGTTTTTTTTTATTTGTCTTGAAGTGCTGTACAAGTAAAAAAAAAATCATACTCACCTGCCTTGATTCCCCACTGATTCTCCCGCTATCGCTGTTCCATCCCCATTGCACCCAAAGCCAAATGTAAAAAATTTGTATATATAGAGCAATGGAGCCACGGCACTATCTCCCCACCTCACAGCAGTCAAATGGATGCGGCTCACCTGGACACGTTCAGTGGATTCTGCGGTGCTCATCACACTATAGAGATAGACGTACCCATGTATCAGTAAGAATACACACGATGCGGCACTCGCTCCAATTTCCACTTGTTTTATTCAGCCATATACATGACACCGATGCACAAGAATAAAGTAGGCAACAATCGTTTCACGCTTTACAGCGCTTTGTCACGGCCATGACAAAGCGCTGTGAAGCGTGAAACGATTGTTGCCTACTCTATTCTTGTGCATCGGTGTCACGTATATGGCTGAATAAAGCAAGTGGAAATTGGAGCGAGTGCCGCATCATGTGTATTCTTACTGATACGTAAAAAAGAAGACCCCTTGATGGGCAACTTAAAGCATACATTTTATTTGGTGTATAAAGGAAGTGAAAAGCATCTGCCCCGGATGGGATCAGACATGCTGCACCCTTTTGTTAGTGGAAAGGGTCCTTTTACAGATGATGATTCTCTGCTGTCCGTGGCCACAAACAAGCCGCTATCAGTGAGAGCGGATCCCTGTTTGCATGTCTTTACACGGCACAATTAATCAAGCGGTCAGGCAGCACAAACAATCCCTGTATCAGTAGTGCAGCCATTTAATGAGGGGAAACTGACAGCTCTGACAGCATACATACCATCTGCGCTGCTGTGTGATCCGGCATCTTCACCTTCTTTATCCCAGGCTGATAGTCACTTATGGAGGTCTGTGACACTGTAAGCTCCCGTCCCGCATATCTGTGCTGTCAGTTTGCCTTTTGCTATTGGCCGCACATCTCCTGTTCACACAGGGAGATGTGCGGTCAATTGCACTTTTTGGCCCTGCAGCAAAATATATAGCTATAAGCTGAGGATTGGCCGTTTTACCTCTCCTCAGCGGATCACTGTCACTTTTACACAGCAAAGCTAAACCCTTAAAGGACCACGGGCGTACATTTACGCCCCCACTGCCTGGGCCTTAAGGCAGGAGGATGTAAATGTACACCTTGCCAGGGTCCCAGGCTATGGAGCGGGCTCGGGAGCTGAGCTCGCTTCATAGCCAGTGAGGACCGGCTGCTATCTGCAGCCAGGCTCTTACCCTCAATGGCGGGCCCCTATGATTGCCCACCATTAACCCCTTGGCATTTAAGTGTAAGGGACAGGAGCATCTCTGCAGCGTGTCTGCAGGGGTCCCGATCGCATGGCCTGACTGCCAGAGGTCTTTTACCTTCCTCCGTGCAGTCAGGTCTTCAGTCTGCTGATAGAGTCTGCCACAGGCTACAGACAGGCTCTATCAGAAGATTGCAGATTACACTGATCCCTGCTATGCTATGGCATAGCAATGATCAGTGTATGTAATCCAATGTAAGTGTGTAAAAGCCCCGTAAGGGGACTTAAAAAGTAAAAAAAAATATTAATAAAAGTTTTAAAAAATGTCCCAAAGCCTCTCCCTCAATAAAAGTGAAAATCACCCCCCCTTCCCATTTTATACAAAAATCACATAAAAATAATAAAGTTACTTAACATATAATATACCGTAGCGTGCGGAATCGTCCAATCCATTAAAATAAAAGATTACTATTCCCACACGGTGAACGTCGTGAACAACAAAACTGTAAAAAAAAACTCAGGGATTGCTTTTTTTTTTTTTTTTTTTAGAGATCATGGCGCAAAAAATTATGCCCTATACGACCCCATAGGTGAAAAAATAAAGGGCCATTTTAAATATACCTATTTGCAAAAAAAAGGTGCATTATGCATTAAACATGGAACCCCCCAAAATTTGCAGAATCACATTTTTTGACACAAATTAACCCCATAAATGATATTTTGGGGCTTCCGTCATTCATTTTACGGCAGATTGAAAGATGCCATTACAAAGATGTCTGAAAAAAACAAGCCCTCACATGACCCCGTTGGATGGAAAAATGAAAGAGTTATGGGTCTTAGGGGAGGAGGAAAAAACAAAAAACGGTCCTTAAGGTCATCTCAGGCCCGGACCTTAAGGGGTTAACACTCACTCAAGATGACCCAGTATGTGTTTTTGATTTGATCATGCTTAAATGTTTGACAACAGAGATAGACACCCCCCTGCAAAAGGTGGACCCTCACATGCCCTGAATATACCTTTATTGTGTCCTATGCATTGCATTGATTTGATAGACGATCCAACGCTAAATAAGATCATCCTCACGTCTTCGTTGCCAATTTCATTCTTATGCATATATCACTGCCCACAATCACAGCACCGTGTTATATGACTGTGTATCACTATATTCCGGAGCCTCTCACGTGTATATATGGCTTCTGCTTTTTGTGATCATCTGGAATGTAACAGGTTGTCTAGATGTGTAAACTGAGCCGAAAACTGTGACCAATCCCACTTTTATGACCGCCACAAATGTCAAGTGTAAGATTATGGAAGATGAACATATTTCTTTTATGCGTTACTATACATAGGAGAGAAGCAGGGAACTCATAACATCTGATAACGTTACTGTTGTAGTGGTGATGGTGCTGCTGCCGCCTGCCTTCATTATGTAAGATAGAGGTGATATAACAAAGTATCTTAAGGGTGCGTTCACACCTACAGGATCTGCAGCAGATTTGATGGTGCAGATTTGATGCTGTGTTCAGTTATCTCAGTGAAATCTGCTGCGGATCCACAGCAGAAAATCAGCTGCGGATCCGATAAGTGTGAACATACCCTTATGGTGCGTTCACACCTACAGGATCTGCAGCTGATTTTTTGCAGCAGATTTCATTTAAATAACGATCACAGCATCAAATCTGCTGCAGATGTGCTGCAGATCCTGTAGGTGTGAACGCACCCTAACCGTGAATCTGTAGCCACCCCAACCTACCCCCCACCCCAAACCACAGGTACGGCTGTGTTGCCATTGTCATTCCATATGCGGTCCCGGAGTCTAAATAGCTCCTGGTGCCATCCATTTCATAAAAACAAGGAGGAATGATGTCAATGGGGCAGGGCCTAGCGTATCTGTGCCCTAAGCCTGCTTTTTGCTGACACAGCTCCTCTAGAGTAATAGATCACTTTTTTATAAATGCACCAGGAGCTATTTGGACCCCAGGACTGCACATGGAATGACCGTGGCAACACAACAGTATCAGCAGCCTATAGATTCACTTTAATAGGAAAGTATAGTGAATGCCCCTGATTGATAAAAGCATTGAGTGTTTTAACAATTTGTACCACTGTCTCCATATTGAACATTGCTACTGCCCTCATATTGGAGAGCTGCAAACATGAACCACGCAAAAAGAAAAAATAATGCTGAATATCCCATTAAAAATTACTTAAGTCACAAGAAAGAACAAATATGATTCCATAACCTTGGCTCCCCTGTATTACAAGCAGACCAGTCATCCAGGGACTCTCCCAGTGGGCCCTTCTCAGTGATGGGCCCAGGGGGGCCTGACTGGTTATAAGCTCCAGGGTCAACATACAGTAAATTCCCTCAGCACTGCTGCACACTCTTGTCACACTGGTCACTCACTGCTTTTATATAGTAACCTGGAATTTCAGTTGATTGTGTTGAGGCTGAGAGTGACTAGGGTGACAGTCAGCAGAGTGCAGGGAAGTCCAGCCCCTCCTCGCCCCCCAGGCCTCTCCCCTCATCCTCATCATGGCTGCCTCCATCTGCTCCATGTCCTCATGGTTGCTTCTATATGCTGCTGCTGGCAGTCAGGACAGAGAAGGAGGGAAGGGACATGGGCTGCAGCCTGCACAGACCCTGAGGAACTCCAGGTAATGGTAGAGGTAAATGTGTGAACATAAAGTATTGTGTACATGTGAGTCTGTGTGTATTCGCCATGTGTGTACTATCTCTGCATATATGTAATGTGCATTTCATGTGTATGTATTGTGCATGTTTGTATATGCGCAAATTGATCATGCTCGGGTCCATCCAAACACGAACGTGCTGCAAAAGTTGGATCTCTAGTTTTATTGGTACCATATGTGTAAGGGACATTTTGATCACTCTTACAAAATTTTTTCTGCTATATAATGTAACAAAAACTCCTGGCGCCTTTTTGCTTTTTCCGTTTATGTGGTTCAATGTGCAGAAATAATATTGTTATATTTTAGATAGTTTGTACAATTATGACGCTACAATTAGGGATGGTCCAAACCCGCCAGGTTCGTATGAACCCGAACGCTCGGCATCGGATTCCCACTGTCTGCCCGCTTCATGCAGCGGGTGGATCCAGCGGGAAGACCGCCTGGAAAAATGGGATACAGCCTATGGCTATGGCTGTATCCCATTTTTCCAGGCGGTCCTCCCGCTGGATCCGCCCGCTGCACGGAGCGGGCAGACAGCGGGAATCATTACCGAGGGTTCGGGTTCGTACAAACCCGATCCGAACTCGGTTCGGACCATCCCTAGCTACAATGTATAATATGTTTATTTATTTTTATGTGTTTTATATATAAAATGGCAAAGGGGGTATTTTAACTTTTATTGGGGGAGGGGCTATGTCATATGTAAAAAAAAAATGTTTTCATTTAATTCCACTCTATAAGTTCTGCTAGGGGGCTATTACATGCAATCACTAGATTGCTTGCACTGATCAATGCTAGGCCCAGCAGCGGCATGAAAAATTTGTGAACACAGCCGAGCTTGAAGAAATCTTTACAGCTGGTAGATCACTGGAAAATGTTTGGTGCTGGCTATATCTGTGTAGGGTGGGCCCCTACCAGGGGCGTAGCTAAAGGCTGATGGGCCCTGGTGCAAAATGTTAGCTTGGGGCCCCCCATCTCACCCGATCAGGCAAAGTCATATCTAATGTTATATCCAATTACTCTAATGCGCCACCATGTTCTAATGCCCTGTCACTGCCTCCACCTCATGTACTGCACTACTGCCCCCTATAATTAATGGACTGTACTGTGTCATTGTCTAATCATTGTATTCCAATCTTTGACTCTCCAGCTGAAAAACTACAACTCTCATCATAAACTGCCAGTTGGAAACAATGGGGGTTGTAGTGCTGCAACCTGAAGAGCCATATGCTGCAAAACTACAACTCCCATAATAAACTGTCAGCAGGGCACGATGAAGTTTGAACTTCTGCAACCTGGAGAAGTCACCTGAGATCACCTGCAGTCCTATGTAACACCACATAACACAGTGGTATCTCTGAGTACAGCTAATGTAGAAGATTTCACCTGCAGTCCTATGTAACAGCACAGATAACACAGTGATATCTCTCTGTACAGATCATGTAGTAGATGTCACCTGCAGTCCTATGTAACACCACAGATAACACAGTGATATCCCTCTGAGTACAGATAATGTAGTAGTCACCTGCAGTCCTATGTAACGCCACAGATAACACAGTGATATCCCTCTGAGTACAGATAATGTAGTAGTCACCTGCAGTCCTATGTAACAACACAGATAACACAGTGATATCTCTGAGTACAGATAATGTAGATGTCACCTGCAGTCCTATGTAACACCACAGATAACAGTGATATCTCTGAGTACAGATAATGTAGTAGCTGTCACCTCGGGCGCCCCTACTAAATGATGTTCTACAAAATAAGAAAAGTGTCATACAGTGACTCACAGGTGACGTCTTCTTTGATCTGAGGCGTCACTTTCCCCTTTCCTCTCCATCCGGCCCAGTCCTCCATGATGATTCCTTCCAGATACGTTTCATCTTTTCAGAACCTGCGAGACAAACAATTTAGGCTCCGCACATTTCTAGCAGCTTCCTTTCCTTTCTCCCTCCTGTAGGTTCCCATAGTAACTGCGCTGTGTGGGATGCCCCCTGTATGTAGGATCCCCTGCTGTGCCCCCTGTATGTAGGATCCCCTGCTGTGCCCCCTGTATGTAGGATCCCCTGCTGTGCCCCCATGAGCTAATAATGCCCCCAGAGGTGCCCCCATGAGCTAATAATGCCCCCATGAGCTAATAATGCCCCCAGAGGTGCCCCCATGAGCTAATAATGCCCCCAGAGGTGCCCCCATGAGCTAATAATGCCCCCATATACTAATAATGCCCCCAGAGGTGCCCCCATGAACTAATAATGCCCCCAGAGGTGCCCCCATATACTAATAATGCCCCCAGAGGTCCCCCATGAGCTAATAATGCCCCCAGAGGTGCCCCCATATACTAACAATGCCCCCAGAGGTGCCCCCATATAATAATAATGCCCCCAGAGGTGCCCCCATATAATAATAATTCCCCCAGAGGTGCCCCCATAAACTAATAATGCCCCCAGAGGTGCCCCATATACTAATGATGCCCCCAGAGGTGCCCCCATGAACTATTAATGCCCCCAGAGGTGCCCCCATGAACTAATAATGCCCCCAGAGGTTCCCCCATGAGCTAAGGCCCCCAGAGGTGCCCCCATGAACTAATAATGCCCCCAGAGGTGCCCCCCATGAACCAATAATGCCCCCAGAGGTGCCCCCCATGAACTAATAATGCCCCCACAGGTGCCCCCATGAACTAATAATGCCCCCAGAGGTGCCCCCCATGAACCAATAATGCCCCCAGAGGTGCCCCCCATGAACTAATAATGCCCCCAAAGGTGCCCCCATGAACTAATAATGCCCCCAGAGGTGCCCCCATGAACTAATAATGCCCCCAGAGGTGCCCCCATATACTAATAATGCCCCCAGAGGTGCCCCCATATACTAATAATGCCCCCAGAGGTGCACCCATACACTAATAATGCCCCCAGAGGTGCCCCCATATACTAATATTGCCCCCAGAGGTGCCCCCATGAACTAATAATGCCCCCAGAGGTGCCCCCATATACTAATAATGCCCCCAGAGGTGCCCCCATACACTAATAATGCCCCCAGAGGTGCCCCCATATACTAATAATGCCCCCAGAGGTGCCCCCATATACTAATAATGCCCCCAGAGGTGCCCCTAAAAAAACAAACATCATACTCACTTAATTTGCGCTGTGCAGGCAGCAGCTCTTCCTCTTCTTTGGGCTCCATCTTGCGAGCCGCAGGGACGGGACGTCACATCATCACGCCTGCCGGAGAGGTCACGTCCCGGCGTCCCATAAGCTGCTGGTATGAAGTGCCGGCAGCCTATGGGAGGGAATGCAGGAGGAGGACGCTGTCAGGTCCTGCTCCTGTATTCTGATCGCTTTAATGTTCCGCCTGCTCACTGTGCGGGCAGAACATCAAAGCGATCAGTGCATCCCGAGAAGCTGCACGGCCGCAGCTTCTCGGGATGCTGAGAGACAAGTGGCAAGGGGGGATGTGCGGGCCCCCCTAGCGTAGGGGCCCGGTCGCCATGGCGACCACTGCGACCCCTATAGCTACGCCACTGGCCCCTACTGAATACATGGCCTGGTTGCAATTGCAACCGCTGCAACCCATTTAGTTATGCCACTATGCCGTGCATAGTATTTCTTTAAGGTCTTTCTCAGATTCCTTTCATTCTTTAGGCCAAAGGTTTCTTCAATTTACCACATCAATCAGGCTAGCTCTTATCCACTTCTTTCTCAAGATGGAGCTTCTCAAATCACTTCAATTGCTTTGGACCTGGGCCGCTTTTTCATTATATATTTGGATAAAAATGCTACCTTTAGTAAAAAAAAAAAGACTAGCGATGGAGAGCATGGTCATGGTAGAGAGCAGGGACATCGCATGCCCCCATTACAAGAACAGACATGGAACGCAGCCTCTTAGCCTTTATCAAACAAATTTATTTTTGGAGACTCCATAGGAGACCTTTCTTTGAAAGTTTTATTTTAAGATCTGTACAGAAGATTTTTCTATAGGGACTTCTTCTAGCCACATCCCTACAATTGTGTTGCTTTAAGTGACATAAGGGAAGTTCACAATTTAGAATCTAAATTTGTTTTCCTTTACTCCTTTCAGCAGCACGTTTTTTAAACTGAATATACCGCTTTGCTTACTAAGGAAAAATGCAATACGTGCCGCTTTAAGCACCGGAGGCGGCTCAGGGCCCCCAGTCCACCTATATCCCCTCCACTCAGTGACATGGCCAAACTTGATTCTGATGGAGACATGTCATCCAGAGGAGAGTATATCGGGGCACTGGGGGTGCTGGGCCTGCCTCCGTTGCATAGAGTGGACCTAATTGCAGATTGAGAAACTGGTGAAAATTGCGGAAACGGGTGGCGGTTTGAAAAATGGACAGCACCACCCGGATCTATGCGCTGGTGCCAACCAGGTAGTATGAAAAAAAAAGTTTTCACTAAGCGAAGTGGTGCATTCTTTTTAACAGTTTTATACACTGGAAGAGTCCTGGTCATAATAGTTTGTATACAAATATAGAACTTAGGATGCAAAGACATTAATACAGAGTCCACCTTCTCATGATCATACTGCTTCTTTCCACTTCTCCAGTTTTCCATTTTCCCCATTGTGATAAATCCCCTCCTAATATTTTATGTATTATGACATATAAAAGCATCATCTAAGAATAATACCGCTACCATTGATGGTACAATGCTTATATTTTCTCAGGACCTGTCTACATTGGACGTGCCTGCTGAGCTCGCTGCTGTTTTGAACTCTGCAAATGGTGAGCACGGAGGTTTACCTTACAGCTTCAGTTCATACTGGATTTGGAATTCCCTTTAGGAGAGTGTTCTGCTTCATTTACAGGCTGCCCCTTTTTATTTTTATTTTACTTTTTCATCTCTAGACATATTTAAAGCTTTACTATAATTTTAAAAGAAAATCTCCATAAAAATAATGAGGCTCTTGGTTAACATTTGCAAATATTGTGTACCATCCCACCACAGTAAGGTGGCCTCATGCCCGGGATGGACTCTACACTCTCTCTCTGGCTAATAATAAGCCTATACTCTGGGCAAGAAAGATCCAACTAATCAGTGGCGTAGCTACCATGAAAGCAGACCATGCAGCTGCTATGGGGCCCGTGCAGTAGGGCCTGGGTCTTGTGGCAGAGCATGACTTGCCTCCAAGGTACTAGTGGCCACCCAACAGCTCACAGTGCTCCAGCAACAAGAGACCACTGCATACACATACTCACCTTGCTAGGTGCAGTGTTCCTTTGTTCTCCCAGCTCACTGGCACTCCAGGGAACCACACCAGGCCAGGTGAGTATGTTGGGAAGGGGGGGGGGGGGGGTCCTGCAGTTTTTTTTAAACCCATGAAACCTAGTTACACCCCTGCAACTAATAAAGGCAAAAATAACCCACAGGGTGGGATGGGTTCAGTGCACGACCAAGTAGAGGCAGCCACTCCCCCGTTTGGAACACAGAAAAAAACACAGATTTGGTCAGCTCTCCTAAATCACCACACTAGGCAGGAGCACATTGCTATGGCTGAAATCGCAGACACACAAAAACACAAAAAAATGCAAGAGTTCATTGCCAATGGCAAGACATAAACCCATTACAGATATGAAAATCACTAAAAGCAGCCCCCAAAATGCTAAAAAAAAAACTCCATAAAAATAACGAGGCTCTGTCTCAATGTGATCCTGCCTAGTGTCAATGGTGTTGCAGGAGAGCTGAACAAATTTGTTATTCTCGTCTGTGTTCCAGATGGGGGAGTGGCTGCCACCACTTGGTCGTGCACTCCACCCATCCCACCCAGGTGGTTATTCTTGCCAGTATTAGTTGGATCCTGCATGCCCAGAGCATAGGCTTATTATTAGCCAGGGAAAGGCCACAGTGTAGGGTCCATCTTGGGCATGAGGCCACCTTACTGTGGTGGGATGGTACACTCTATTTGCAGATGGTATGCCAGAGGCCTCATTATTTTTTATGGGGATTTTCTTTAGCAGTTAGGAGAGAGGCTGCTTTTAGTAATTTTCCTATCTGCATTGGGTTTGCATCTTGCCATTAGCAGATCAGATTGATATATCACTTAAGGGAAAATATTCGGTCTAACTTGTAACTTATTGATTGAATCTCTTGCTTTTTCTAAGGGTCCTATTCCACGGACCGACCAGGGCCCAATAAACAATATAAACGAGCACCGACCTGCTAGATCGGCGCTCATTTACTTGGCCTATTCCACGGTCCAATAATCGTTTAGCAAGGGCTGCAGGGACATTGTTACCAATGTCCTTGCAGCCCTTGTTTAAACATCATACTTTACCTATCCAGGCTGCAGGTCTTCTCCTGCGCTCCTTCTCCTGGTCCCGTGCGCAGCAGCAGCTTCGGTGCGGCCTGTCTGATCTGACAGACCGCTCAGCCAATCACTGGCCGCGGCGGTCACGGCCAGTGATTGGCTGATCAGTCTGTCAGCTCAGACAGGCCTCTCTGAAGCTGCTGCTGCGCGTGGGATCGGGAGAAGGAGCGCAGGAGAAGACCTGCAGCCTGGATAGGTAAAGTATGATGTTTTTAAATCGTCCGTCGCCCGCCGCGCACTGCTATTCCACATAGCGATGCACGGGTGGCGACCGATGATTAAAGGTTTGAACCTAAATGAACCATCAGCCGATGACACGATCTGATCGTTCTCTCTATTCCAAGGAGCGATAACAGGCCAAATCGGGCCGATTCGGCCAATTATCGCTCCGTGGAATAGGCCCCTAAATTTAAGAGTCCATTAGGATGTCTTGCTCAATAAATTGCACATTAATAACTGTCAGTCACTGATTGGGACCACCCACTAGACTCCTAAGCCTCTGGTTTATATTTTTCCAAGTGATTTGGTGTCCTGAAGGCTGGACCAGCACCCCCAGTGCACTGATATCTCCTCCCCTCAGTGACGTGCTGCCTTCAGAATTAAGTCTGTTTCCGGACTGACACGTCAGGGGAGAAGATATCGGTGCACAGGGGTGCTGGGCCCACCTCCAGTGCACCAAACTGGACATATGCATGAGAAGATGGGAGGAATGGATGGCACCATTACACTGTGTGCGACACCGCCATTCAGGTGATATGGAAATCTTATATTAGTGGTATCACTTTAAGCAGGGATAATATCAGGTATGACTTTGTAGGTTATTCATATGGATGTCAGTATATTTGCAGTTTTATTTAACTGTTTCTATAGCCAGTAACATCTGACATATCATTATCTCATAGCGCGGTCCCAGGCACAAGGAAATGGAATCACAGAAGTCCCTCCGCCTCAGGTCAAGGCCCAGAGCGTCCTGCAGCTTCCTCCTGACATAAACAATTATCCCTTCTCCATCTTTATTCGCTCCTATTTCAGGGTATTCATCACATTTATCTATCATTTATGTATAGCCTCTATAAATAGTTCTTTCATCTTACCTGTGTTTCCGTGTCTGCACAGGATCCCACGCTCCCGCCCTTAGGACAACCTCTTGAGAATCCTCTTACCCGTGTGTCACACTATGATAATGGAGCCGCACTGGAGCTGTATAAGCTGGTGAGAGACACGCTTATTCCTACATCAGGTCACACTGGTAAAGTGTTACTAGCGACTGATCTATGTGTGCTCTTACCAGGCCTTGCGTTTTATGGGAAATACTACGATGCAGCCCTGGCAGCAGAGGATCATTGGGAATTACATTGTAGAACGCTGCTTGCGCCAACCATCGCTTACTGATGAGGTGCTCTGCCAAACTGCAACTCTTACCGTACAAAACAACAATGAGGAGCAAAGTCAGCGAGTATGGCTGCTGCTATCAAGTCTACTGAGCTGTCTCATTCCCTCACCAACACTGGAGAAACCTTTGCTCAAGTGAGTCATTTTGTTCCTAAAAAGTGATCAACTTTAAACAGGTATTCCACTCAAACATAACTTTTGATATGTTGCTGCCCATGGTGAGACTAACAATTTCATCCATACTTGTTCTTATCTATCCAGTCTCCTTCCTCCACTTCTGAGCTGCTGCTTTCTGCTGAAGACACAAAAACTGTGTGAACTTTTCTCTCTGTCTCTTCCTCCTCACCCCTCCCTTACAAGACAGCTGATGTAAACAAGTCCCTATCTGCAACTTTGTAATTCCTGGAGGCATAATCAAAGTGAGTTCATCAGCAACTTAACCTCTGATTAACCCTTCCAGCATTACAGAAAAGCTACAAAGTTGCAGATAGGGCCTGCCAGGAACATGTTTACATCATCTGTCTCAGAAGGGAGGGGGGAGGAGGGGGAGACAGAGAGAAAAACTCAAACACAGATTTTTGTCCCTTTAAAAAGTAACAGCCCAGAACTGGGGGAAGGAGACTGAATAGATAATAATAAGTATGGAAGGAATTGTTAGTCTCACCATGGGCAGCAACATATCAAAAGTTTGAGAGAAATCACGCTTTAACGTATACCATTTACCTGTGAGATACCAGTAATTCTTACTCTCATACAGATATGTATCAGACCAAGGCTCTGAAGGATACAAGGCCATATGTCAGAGCAAGATGCTTCGAGCCAAACCGAATGATATTATTATATTGCGGTCACATGCCCCGACTCTGCTGGAGTGGACAGCCAATGAGAGAAAGGGGAAGATGGTGGTGGATATCTATACGTACAGTGGTGAGTTCCAGGTCATCTTTATATAATAGAGCTAATAAATTGACAGGAGGATCACTGTTTCATTTGGAGTTGATATGCTGACCACTCTGCAATATCCCAGAGCTAGGCCACACCAATTTGACACAGGGCTGCAAGTTTAAAACTTCTTTTTAGGACAATAACTGCATCACCTGCCGAATGGACAGATCTTGGATTAAAAGCGGCATCCGAAGGTACAGGTGGTTTGGAGGGGGCAGATTGTGGGTACAAAGTTGCTTTAAAGTGCCAATGCTTTAAAGTACAAAGTTGCTTTAAAGTGCCACTGCTTTAAAGTTTTGATCAGTGTGGGTCTGAGTGTTAATACTTGCACATATCATGAGAACAATCCAGGAGAAGGTGAGGTGTCATTGCAGTAAGGCCATACTAATAACATAGCTTACACAGTCACCCTGGATCCCTAAGCTTATATACAATACAACTAGACAATTTTGTAGTATTTAGTGCTTTTTTGTTATGCTGATATGAATATGATATGAACAGTCATGAATATCGAGAAAACCAGACTTAATGTTTTTTTTGTATTGTTTTAGAGGAAAAATATACAGCAGAGGTGGATTCATGGACGACTGCAGAACAATTAGCCGGCTGGCTGCTGCAGTCCAGGTAAGAACGTCCATCGGTGACTGGCCAAGAAATAGGAATATTCTTCATGTAAGACCAATATAAATACAGTAGTCCTTCCATGTGCATATTTTTCTATATCATTTTCTAATACAGAGGTGTTGGTGACAACCCCCGTGGTTGGTCTATATCCATTCTGGATGACAATCAGTGGCTTGACCTATGTGGTGATGATTTATTACTGGATCTGATCGCGGAGGTAGAAGATGGCGCCCCGTCACTGCCCTTCTCGGACTACCCTTTTGGAGATAATGACGGGATCCCAGCTCCTCCTTTTGATCTGGCGCCACAGCTCCCTCCTGGACATCCTTCTTTCTCTCCACCTGGCTTACCTCCTAGTCCCACACCAGGATCTCCACCAGCTCCTCCACCTCCACCAATTCCTCCTCCTTTTGATAAGTAAGGATTTATTTGTATTATAGTATATTGGTATGGTAGCATATGACCAATATGACAATAACAATTTAACTCATTTGCTGACATTACATGGAATTAATGTTATTAACTTCTGCTTGCTTATAGCTTTGGAGATAATATTCCAATCCCACCAGCACCACCAATGCAAGCACCTTCTCTACCACCTGACCTAGACCAGTCCTACTCTACAAATATAAATGGAGGTAAAAGTGTTAGACTACTGCTCATCACCTTAAAGTATTGTGCTAGATTCCTATATAAGGGTCAGTATGAGAGATACATAATCTTCACCTAAGAGAAAAGGATTATAAATGCTGGAATCATCAGGGCAGTACTGGTGGTACTTCCGCTTATGGTCCTCTTCTTTACATAAACATTTAGCCAGCCTTGCTTTTGAAGGGGTACTCCAGCGAAAATCTTTTTCTTTCAAGTCAAGAAAGTTATATAGATTTGTAATTTAAAAATCTCAAGTTTATCAGCTGCTGCATGTCCTGCAGCAAATGGTGTTTTCTTTTCTGTCTGACACAGTGCTCTCTGCTACCACCTCTGTCCAAGACAGGAACTGTCCAGAACAGGAAAGGTTTTCTATGGGGATTTGCTGCTGCTCTGAACAGTTCCTGTCTCGGAGAGAGGTGGCAGCAGAGAGCATTGTGTTAGACTGCAAAGAATACACCACTTCCTGCAGGATATTCAGCAGCTAATAAGTATGGGAAGACGTGAGATTTTTTTTTTAAATAGAAGTAAATTACAAATCTATATAACATTCTGAAACCAGTTGATTTGAAAGAAAAAGATTTTCACCAGTTTACAGAGTTCTGCTCTAATCTATTTTTTTTTTTTATTACACTTTGATGTAGGTCCCCAAAGAGTGGAGAACTATTTGGACCAGCTCTTTAATCCTGTGTTCACATCGACCGTTAGTAAAATGTCTACATTCTTACCCTTGTCATCCCACCTCTTAATATCTTCCTCCGTCAGCCATGGTACACATCTCACATCTCCGGATTTGTTCCTTGCAGGATTTGGAGAGATCTGAAAACCTCAACAGGCGCATGAAAGGTGGTGGAGGTATCATGCCAACAAGGCACAATTCATACGGCTCCAATGGTGAGTCGTGGAAAACATAAAGGCATAGGAATACAAAAATGTATTGTTTTTCTATGCACTTGTTTTTTATTTTTTAATCTCCCCACAGGATAGATGATAGTTATCTGATCAGTGGTGGTCCAACCATTGGTATCTTCCAGAATAGAGGTCCCTTGTCCCCCAGGTGTATAAATCAGCAGCACACATGCTTGATGTTTGCTCCATTCACAGGGACCACTATTCTCATGAGTTATTGCCGTCCCAACAGTCAGACACCCATCACCAGATACTTGTCATCAAAGGGTTACTCTGCAGAAAAAAAATGTTTTTAAATCAACTATGGCACAAAACAATAGAAATATATACATCACAAATGGGGGACATTTACTAAGGAGTCTAATATGTGTGTGACTATTCTAATGGGGATTGGTGGATATTTTGTTCCAATCTCTTGTGACTGATTTATTAAAATGTATCTGAATAAAAAGTCGCAAAAATTGCGTAACCATATTCACCAGTTTGTGCGATTTTTTAAAAAGTCGCAAATGATAAATTGGGTGCTAATCCCGGATTATGGGAACTTTTGGGTGAATACTCAGAACAGGCAGAAAAAAAGTCGCATTTAAAAAATATTTGCCTGTCGAATACTGGTTCAGAAATAGAACTTAGATCAAAAATGGGTAAAAAATCCAATTATTCACCTAAAAATAGGCACAAAGCCCTTGATAAATTTCCTCCAATAATTTTTAGCACGGGTGTAATAATGGTGTAAAAATTCTCCGAAATGATAACTTTGTAATTGTGCTTAGCTTTTACAGGGATGGGCTCAGCACCTTCATATAGCATGCCAATGGTGAATGGAATGATGCCTGCAATGGGAAACATGCCAATGATGCCCAGTATGCCAGGTAAGCAAATTGCAAGTATTTGCATAGTATTAGTATTAATTTTTGCTGCTAAACACATTTCCTTTTCTTTTTTTTTTTTTTTTTAAATTAAAGGAAACCTGTGACTAGTTAAATGTTGCCTGAACCCCAGGCAGCATGAAACACTTTAAGGGTGCGTTCACACCTACCGGATCTGCAGCGGATTTTCATGCTGCGAGTTTGTAGCGAAATCAGCTGCGGATCCTGTACTGTGAAGCTCAATGGGTCCCATACACTCAGTGGATCCGCTGCCTGCATGGGAACCGGCCCCTTTAACCCCTGCGCCACCATTGGCCGCTCGCAGCTTACAGCCCTGGCCCCTTTAATCCCCTGCACCGCCCGTTCGCCGCCCCGGCCCCCCTGCACGCCCGATCGCCGTGGCTGTGTGATGCTCCCCATCAGCATCTGTGCTGCCGTGCAGGGGAACCGGGAGCATCACACAGTCACAGCCCAAGCAGGTGATGTATGCTCGGGGCTGGGGCTGCGATCGGGCGTGCGGGAGGGGGCCGGGGCGACGATCGGGCATGCGGGGGGGCCAGGGCGGCGATCGGGCGTGCGGGCATGCGGGGGGTTTAAGGGGGCCGGGGCTGTAATCTGCGGGTGGCCGGCAGCGGCGCAGGGGTTAAAGGGGCCGGGTCCCATGCAGGCAGCGCTACGTGTAGGGCAGTTTCACACACAAAAGATCGCAGTGGAAATCTCGCTGCGAGTTTTGCAGCAAGATCCATTACGATCCAAGGTCCTGTCAGTTTCTATGTGAATACGCGGTGGTGGGCTGCCGTGTGGTGTTGCAGCTGTGACCGGTCACTTGCTAGATGGTACTGTATGTCATGATTAAAAATCAATTAAAAGATATTTTTAGTGCAAAAGGGAATCCAGTAGTAAGTGACAACCAGAACACCTCGGTCTAACAAAGTCCTATTATATACCACTATACCATGTAAACGTCTAAGTCAATATACAACTAACCATGTAGTATATCCACACAGCCTCGGATGGCTAAGAACAATGTCAGCCCATACCCGCAAATACTTAGAATAGTCTAATAAGACGCTTACCCATCGTGGTGTCTGGCATCAATAACCCCGACGCACGTTTCGCGTACAGGTCTCTTTATCAAGGGGCGTCTGTAAAGCGACCTGTACGCGAAACGTGCGTCGGGGTTATTGATGCCAGACACCACGATAGGTAAGCGTCTTATTAGACTATTCTAAGTATTTGCGGGTATGGGCTGACATTGTTCTTAGCCATCCGAGGCTGTGTGGATATACTACATGGTTAGTTGTATATTGACTTAGACGTTTACATGGTATAGTGTTATATAATAGGACTTTGTTAGACCGAGGTGTTCTGGTTGTCACTTACTGCTGGATTCCCTTTTGCACTAAAAAGATCTTTTAATTGATTTTTAATCATGTCAAATAAAAATTATTATATTTAAAATTTAGCTTTGTGTGGTGTAATTGTTGTTCTAAAAAAAGCTAATTAATCCTGTATATAATCCTTGGACCTGTTACGTTGTGGTTAATTAACTCTGCGGGGCAGAGACCAATGCTGATAGTGTGTGTCCATTGGAACTATTGTACATAAATGGTACTGTATGACTCCACTCCTGTGGTGGTTGGTCGGTAGAGTATAGCTCAGCCAGGTGGTAGGTTGTCATGACACAGGTATGGAGGCACACCTGCTTTTAGTTCTTTCTGGCTGGCTATACCCTTCCCCAATGGTCGGTGACCTGCTGGGTTGTGATGGGTCCCTTGGGTGCTTATCACGGTGGTTCGGAGTGAAGTTATGACCCACCCGGACTGTTGGTACCACCACCCACAGAAAGGGGAGATAACCCAAGGGCGGTGTGGCTTGTGTGTAGGTGCTGTTATAATGATCACTGAGTCCAAATAGCATAAATAAACCTCCTTTTAACGTAAGAATTTTCTGTGATACAGGTGAATAATACTTGGCTAATACAGACTTAACTTCACTAGATCTGTACTTAGAGCTGATGATGTAGAGAGTGGAATAGTGTAGCAGTGTTGACTTGGCTGCGTGCTGAGAAAAGTAGAGAGAGTTCAGAGTAGTGGAGAGGAGTAGGTCATGAGAGTCCCAACCCAATGTAGTACTGTGCTCTGCCAGAACTTTAGAAGAAGAAGAATACTTGAAAGAAGAGTACTTGTGCCCGTGTTTCGACCTCTGTCGCTATACCACCTTTTGCGTAGGCTCTTAGCTGCTTTACTCTATCCGGATCAGTTCCTCTGCCTTAGGATACTGTCCTGCACTTTTAGAGATGTTCACGGCGTGGGTTGGGGTGATCTCTGACTTGTCCTCTCTGTAAGTGTTTAGCACTGCATCATAGGTAGAAGTGTTGCTCTAAGAAGGAAAGTCTGTGTTCGCCATGAGCGTCTGTCTGTCTACTACCACACTCCAGACTAGACTGACTCCGGACTGACTATGTGTGGGTCTACACTTCCTCTACCCATGTAACAACTTCCTACAGGGTGTGTGTAACAGCCTCTGTGAGGACGGTTTTGAAACATCTCGCTGCTGGCGCATACATTACCCATCCTTGCTCTTGCTTCCAGCAAGCAAGAGCAAGGATATTCATGAGAAGCAGAAAACACCCACCAGCTGCTGATTGTCAGTTATCTATTCATGCTTTGTATAGGCAGTCAATCAGCAGCAGGGGAAGGGGTGTGGCAATAATCCTATTCTCCTGCATATTAGGAGAATGGCTGAACAGATTGATGTAATACACTCATCTGTTCAGCATTACTATCACTAGTTTATGCTGCCCTCATTTAAGACAGCGTAAACCTAGTGACAGATTACCTTTAAGACTGGGTTCAGACTACGTATATTTGAGGCTGTATATTTGAGGCTGTATAGCAACCAAAACCAGGAGTGGATTGAAAACACAGAAAGGATCTGTTTACATAATGTTGAAATTGAGTGGATGGCTGCCATTTAATGCAAATATTTGCTGCTATTTTAAAACAACGGCTGTTATATTGAAATAATGGCAGTTATTTACCATTATATGACGGCCATCCACTCAGTTTCAACATTGTGTGAACAGATCCTTTCTGTGTTTTCAATCCACTCCTGGTTTTGGTTGCTATGAGGACCTGACAAGAGGACCAAATACTGCCTGAAATATACGTAGTGTGAACCCAGCCTAAGACTGTATGGTACATTTCAGTAGGTTAGAATGAAATTGTAGGGTAGAATCATTGTACCACTAGTATCCTAGTGCTATGGAATGGAGTCTTAAAAAAATCCTTTTAATTTTAGCAATGATGCCTCAAATGCCTCAAATGATGCCACAGATGATGCCTCAGATGATGCCACAAATGATGCCACAGATGATGCCCCAGGCAGTGCCCATGCCCCAGCCTGTGATGCCTTCTGTAGACCCTACACAGTTAGCCGCACAGCAACAAGCATTTATTCAGCAACAAGCCCTGCTTTTGGTGAGTACCCCTGTCTTTATATGTCAGTACCCTTTTTTCATCACCCTGTTTCATCTATATTATGTGCCCATGGTTAGATATACTGGTTATAGCCATTCTGTGTTTATTTATAGGCCCAACAGATGACACTCCAGGCAACAATGATGTCTCAGCAGCAACAGCAACGGAATCCACCTCCACCTAACAGAGCAGATTCTTCCCCGCCTAGAGTGGTTCCTAAACCTGCACCAAAGCCAGCACCAGCACCAAAACCATCCTCTGCCCCTGTCCCACCTCCGAGTCCAAAACCAGTCCCTGACCCACCTCCTGCCCCTCCTTCAAAACCAGCTCCAAACCCTAGTCCGCCTCCTCAAGCACCCAAGCCAGAGCCGCAGAGGCCACAGAAGCCACAAACACCAGTAGAGGTAATACATAGAAAATATAATATGGGATTACATTGTCCATCCTGATGTAAGTTGCCGCAAAGCATCCGAAAGATGTTGTGTTAGTATTTTTTGTCAACCATGTGCTCCTTCTTAGTGCAGCAAGTGTGGGTTGGTGGTCATTCAGCAGTAGCCCATTTGGGTAGCAGACTACAGTTCCCATCATGCATTGCTGATGTCTGCTTCGGCTTTTTCTACCCTTGCGTTCCCCTGGTTGTTAAAAACCAGCCTCCCATATTGTGCTCCCTTCTGATGAGCTTCTTACAATTGGTTTCTAGTTTTCAAAACCTTATTACTGAGCATGTGTGACCAGCAAGGTGAAACTGAACTACTGAACTACAGTTAAAAATATTGCATTATGGACCAATAAGTGAGGGATTATACATGGCCATTCACCATCAATAGCTCTCTGACAGCTACCAGATCTTACCTAATTCCCCCATATATACACAAATGTGGTGATCCACCAGTGTGGTGGATGACCGGACACTTGCCAGATGGTGAAGTGTGACTCCACTACAGTAGTGGTTGGTTGGGGAATAGCTCAGCCAGGTGTTATGTTGTCGTGACGCCAGTGGTGGTTGGGCACACAGGTATGCTGGCACACCTGCTTTTATTTTAGTGAGGCTGGCTATCATCTTTCCCCTGTGGTCAGTAACCTGCCGGGCTGTTTGGGGGTCCCTTGAAAGCTTAGAGGTTCAGAGAAGTGGAGAGGAGGATATGCTGCTTCAGGATATGCTGCTGCCATTAATGTTCTGCTTCCCTAAAAACAAAAGGGTCAGCAGTTGAAATCCAACACGCCCAATCCTTTTCTTCCCTGACATCATGTGCCAGTTGGGAGGCCTCCATACACATTAGACCATGGATGGGGAACCTGCAGAACTTCAACTGTCTCAAAACAACAAATCCCATCAAGCAAGAACAAAGAGTAAAGTAGTTGCACTCACCCACGAAGTCTTCTAAAAACCTTTAGTTTATTTCAGCAAATGGACATAGTGCGGACATAGATGTGAGCAGACGCTACGTTAACGGAGTGGTGACAGCCTGTTTCACGCTCTACGGCGCTTCTTCGGACCTCCTCCTATCATCACGTCACCACGCTACACAAATAGCTTCATTAAGTGGTGACGTACATACACATGTGAAGTGAATAAAAACAGTATTATAAACATACTAAAAAACAATACAACAAATGAGTATTTACATTAAACAAGGAATCCCCGATCCACACGCTCATTCAGACCCCCTGGACCTTCAGCATTTGTTTTGACAAATCTTTGGCATTCACTGTCCAGTCATGATGAGAATCGTAGTTTTGCAACAGCTGAAGTTCCACCTGCTATGATCTCACCAACAATGGTGGGTTTCAATGTCTTGCCACTAATGCATATAGTGCATATATATATTTAAAGAGGATGTACCACAAGGTACATCCTCTTGAATTTAACTCACCGATAGATTGGCGCCGTCATGGGGAAGCCAATGCCGCGGTCCGTTTTTCGAACCGCGGCCTGGTTCCACATGAGTCGGGTACAGCACCGTTCTATCCAGCAGATTCTAATGAAGCCACATCATTGAGGAGAGGGAATTCCCTCCCACTGGGGGCAGGCCGGCCGACCTCCAGTGCTTCAGCACGGCCCGGTACCGCTGGATAGAACGGCGCCGTACAAGGGCCGCGGTTTGAAAAAACGGACCGCGGCACCGGCTTCCCCATTACAGCGTTGATCTATCGGTGTGTTAAATTCAAGAGGATGTACCTGGTGGTACATCCTCTTTAAGCTTAGATGTTGGATATGGTACTTAGTTTTGGTTCCACACTTGGAGCAGTTCCTTTGTAAAGGACGTCATGCCATTGTGTAGGCACCCTATTAGAGCCAAGCATCAGTAATGCAGAGTAGAGGGTAATGCCAATGACATATAATTACATATGAGTTGTCATCTAGGTGTACTGGGATGAAGAGGAGGAATCGGAGTATTCTTACCAAAGAAAAACCTTCCAACAGAGGCGGCAGTTCTTCCAAAAAATGGGTAAGTACAGACCAAAGTTACCACCATATGCATTTTAAACATTTTATCCTTACCATTGACATTTCATATTTATAAATGTTGACCAACCCTGTAGTAAGTGATGGGACTCGTGTAAAATCGGTCAAGCCTCCCTCCAAGATCCTACTTCCAGTTCAAACAAAAGAGCCTGAGAATGAGAGTGATGAGGAACCACCAGAACCCCCTGAACCCGAACCAGAACCTGAACCCAAGCCTCAGCCAGGTGACTTCATTCACAGTTATCACTTATAGAGAAATATAGTAATAGCATGATATAGGATATAAATTATATATCAGTGGCTGAGCATGCAGATGCATGGTATAGCTATATCAACGAGCCCAGCCTGAAAGCGAGCCTGTTATTCATGCTGTGGAAACTATCATCAGGGTGGTCCCCGGTGGCCTCTGCCTCCCCTCTTAGCCTTGATTGATAGATTTCCCCCTGTTTGGGTATAGGGAAAGATTTATCAGCCAAGGTCGGTGAGGCAAGGAGAAGCCACAGGCGACCACCTCAATGACTCATGGGTCGGGCAGCATAAGAGTGATGACAGGCTCCCTTTAAAGGGGTTGTTCGCCAACATTTTCAACATCTCAAGTCTTCCACTACTTATCAGCTGCTGTATGTCCTACAGCAAGTGATGTATTCTCTCTAGTCTGACACAGTGCTCTTTGCTGCCACTTCTGTCCATGTCACAAACTGTCCAGAGCAGTAGCAAATCCCCATAGAAAACCTCCCCTGATCTCCAGACTGGAAAGAATACAGCACTTGCTGCAGGACGTACAGCAGCTGATACGTACTGGAAGACTTGAGATTTTTTAATAGATGCGAATTACAAATATCTGGCACTTTCTGGCGCTGATTGATTTGAAAGGGGAATTTTTTTTTTTACATTTTTACCATGTATATTTTATGTTTAAAGAAAAAACAACCCCAAAAGTACCCCCAGTAGTGCCGCTTCCTGCAAACAAACCTAAAGAGACTCCTGAGAAAGGGACGAAGGTAGCAGGTGCTAAAGTAAAACCGGCTCCTAGACCCGAACCCAGTCAAGAGATAAGAGAAATCATCAAGATGTTTCAAAACCGTCCTCAACCAGAACCTAAACCATTTGAACCAGTCAGGTGAGAATTTAGTAGGTTGACTTAATGGATAAAAACTTACATGTTGCCTATATCAACTTATCACTAGAGATGAGCGGAACTTTTGGACTTTCAGTCTGAAAGCCTCTCACTCCATTACTATGCCTGCGATCCCGGGAGCGTAGTTGCGCTCCCAGGAATCTGCGGGCAGGATCTTCCAGGGAATATAAGATACATTCCCTGGAAATCCAGGGAATGTATCTTGAATTCCCTGGAAGATCCTGCCCGCAGATTCCCGGGAGCGCAACTATGCACCCGGGATCGCAGGCATAGTAATGGAGCGAAGATGCCGTCGGACCAAAAGTCTGACGGTTCGTTCTTCTCTACTTATCACAAGATTATAAGATCAGTTTATTTGCATGTTAATATTTTTTTCTTTAGGATCCTGTGTTTTGGTTTTTGCCCTTATCCTTATCAGTAGTCCCACAGTGTCATCTGTTTCATTCCAGCACAGCTGCACAGCTGGGTCATGTGATCACAGCCTGCCCAACTGAAAATCACTGTGTTTAATGTGTCTGTCTAATAGTCTTTGCTGAAGCAGCTAACTTCCTTCGAACTACAGAATGACATTGTCTATCAGATCTCTTCTGGCTGCACTCAGACCCCTCCCCACACCACTCGGTTTTATCTATATGCTGCAGCTGCAATCTCTATGGCATCAGGATATGTGAAAATTATTATGTTAATTTGTTTTCCCTGAGACCCATTGGCATCACAACATATGGGGTATTATCGCCCCTGCAAGCCCCTGGGACGAAGGAATTTTAATGAAAAAATAAGTAAAGAGCTTTTATTCCCCTCCTCCAGGAAGTATAATAAGCCCCACCTCCCCACACACCAGTCAAATTATAACAAATACAAAACAATAGGGCGGGTGTCTTGTGATGCCAATGGGTCTCAGGGAAAACAAATTAACATAATAATTTTCACTTCCCTATCGTCCCATTGGCATCACAACATATGGGGAACTAGCACGCATGATCCTCATTGGGTGGGTTAACAATCACAGCAGCAGAGAGTACAGACTTCGCAAATACAGTTCTTGCTGAACATATAGATTCCAACCTATAGTGGTTGACAAAGGTGGATATTGAAGACCAGGTAGCCGCCTGGCATATGTTCTAAAAAGGAACAGATGCCCGTTCTGCCCAACTAGAGGCCACTGCCCTAGTTGAATTAGCTCTAGTAAACTCAGGTGGAGATAACTCAGCTGAAGTATAGCACAGGGCAATAGAGTCGCAGATCCAACGCGATATTGTAGGTTTAGAGGCTTTTTTACCTTTGATCCAGGTATAGCCTGATAGACCTGGAAACGTCCAACAACGAGAGATCTAAGTCCTCTTCAGTCGAAGACGTAGGAGAGAAGACAGGAAGAACCACCGACTGGTTAATGTTGGAGTGAGACGCCACTTTAGGAAGGAGAAACAGATTGCTGAACTCAGGGAGAACAGCCAAATGACAACACTGCCGGCTGCTAATGAAAGCGCTCAATGCAGTGAAGTCCTAGGTGCATTGCCCCCTCGGAAACATGAGTATGCAAAAGAGGAGTCTGTGGAGCCTCATCGAAGAGTCTCAAAACACAGGACTAGCCAGATATCCCTCCGGGAAGGACCCAGCCAAGTGGCAGCTCCTTTTAGGAAACCACCAAATCCACCATATTAAGTGGCCCTATAAGTCAGTGTAATGACAAGGGATAAACCAAGGCTAGGTAACCATCCACAGACAGCTGTTTCGGGGTGTCGCCCCTCATCAGTGTGGAGCAGGATTCTGGCTAGGAAGGAACCCTGGAAGAAATTTCAGAATGACTTTATCCTGAGAAAATACCACATAAGGAGGGGCAGAACCAAGCGCTTGGAGCTCCCCTACCCTCTTGGCAGAAGTAATTGCCAACAAAAAGGCAACTTTAAATGAAAGGAACTTGAAGTCTGTTTCTTCCAGTGGCTCAAATGGCGGAAGGCATAACCGTCTCAACACTAGGAACAAGTCCCAAGTGTCTACCTGTTTCACTAGATTAGGTCTTAGTCTGGTCACGGCCTTAACGAAGCTTTTTATTTCCAGGATCTGAAAGAGACGCCAATTTAGGTGAGCAGATAAAGCTGCAATCTGTACCTTAATAGAACTGGGTTTAAGACCTTTATCGAATCCCTTCTGCAGGAATTCTAATAATTGTGGAGTAGATGGTTTAATTGGATCAATCTCCTTAGAAGAACACCAGTTCTGAAAAAATTTCCAAATTCGGAGGTAGGATTTATTTGTAGCACCACTATGTGCATGAGAAAGAGTCTGCAAAACTTTCTCAGAGAATCCTGTATTTAGTATGGTCCCTCTAGCCTCCAAGCTGTTAAGCTGAGGCTGGCTAGATCCCTGCACAGATGATGTCCCTGGGATATCAGATCTGGATACAGAGGGAGCTTCCAAAATTCTCCTCTGCTCATATTCATGAGCAGTGTGAACCACGACCTCTTCGGCCAGAAGGGTGTCACAATTATTACTGTCGCTTGATCCAACCGAATCTTCGTCAGAACCCTGGGGATCATGGCGATCGTGGAAAGATGTAGGCTAGTCGAAACGTCCACGGTATGGTCATCGCATCGACTACGGTCGGGTTGTCCGACCTATACAGGGAGCAAAACCTCGTCAGTTTGGCATTGCTTGCTGATGCCATAAGATCGATTTGAGGAAGTCCCCATCTGAGTGTTATTTGAGTGAACACTCTCCTCGAGAGAGACCACTCCCCTGGGACCGTAAGTCCTCGACTTAGTCGATCCGCCAGAGTGTTGTGTATACCCCTGATGTGAATGGCAGATAGCCTGGTCACCCTGGTTTCGGCCCATGTGAAAATCTTTTCCACTTCCTTGAGAAGCAAAGGGGATTTGGTACCTCCCTGCTTGTTCAGGCAGACAACGCAGGCAACGTTGTCTGTCCTGATTCTTACAGCTTTGTGCATTATAATCGGAGAGAAATGGAGAAGAGCAAGATAAATTGCACTCAGCTCTTTTACGTTGGAAGGAAGACTGGACTCTAGCGGGCTCCAAACTCCCGAGACTGTCTTGTCTAATAAGTGGGCTCCCCATCCTGTGCCTGAAGCATCCATCGTTATGGTGATCCAGTGTGGCTCTAAAATCAAAACTCCATGTTTAACTTGCCTCCACCACATCAGGGACTGTCTTGTTCGTGTAGACAGGGCATGGACTGTGTCCATATCTTTCAGTCTCCGATTCCAGGCAGATAGGACTTCTGTCTGTAAGAATCTCATGTGCCACATTGCCCAAGGAACTGCATCCGCTGCTGAAGCGAGGAGTCCTAGGAATCTCATTAAAGGGGTAGTGCGGCGGTAAAAAATTATTCACAGAATAACACACATTACAAAGTTATACAACTTTGTAATGTATGTTATGTCTGTGAATGGCCCCCTTCCCCGTGTCGCACCACCCCCACCCGTGTACCCGGAAGTGTAGTGCTTTATACATACCTGATCCGTGCCGACACGCGTCCGCCATCTTGTGCCAAACGTCATCTTCGGCCGGCCGGCCCGAACACCTTTGATCTTCCCGAGTGCCGGCCGCGTCATCAGCTGCTCAGCCGCGATTGGCTGAGCATAACTGTGCTCGGCCAATCGCGGCTCAGCGGCTGATGACCTGACGAGGAGGAATAAGAAATTGAGCACCTGCCTGGATACATTCCACCCTGGGAGTTGATAGAAATAATTTCATTTGTGCAGAATCTATTAGAAATCCCAGGGACACCTTGGTTCTGGATGGGACTAGGTCCGATTTTTCGTGGTTGATAAGCCAACCTAACTGTTGAAGTATGTCCTGGACATAATTCAACTGATGATTCAGAAGATTCTGAGTCTGAGCCATAATCAACCAGTCGTCGAGGTATGGGATGATCTTTATCCCCTGTAACCAGAAAAGGACCATCATGGCTGACACTATCTTTGTAAAGATGAAGGGAGCAGAGGTTATCCCAAATGGGAGAATTCTGAATTGCAAGTGTCTTACCTGGCCCTGTAGTTAGATGGCGATCCTTAGGTACTTCCTGTGTGCCCTTAGAATTGGAACGTGAAGATAGGCATCTTGAAGGTCTATTGATGCCATGAAATCCCCTTCTTGGAGGATTGATTTCACTGATTTTATGTTTTCCATGCGGAATTTCTTCTTTATTATGAATGTGTTTAGATACCGCAAGTCTATAATAGGCCTCCACCTTCCTGACGGCTTGGGCACGAGAAATACCGGTGAGTACACGCCTTGACCAATTTCTGATAGAGGAACGTCTTCCAGCGCCTGTATGGATAAGAGGTGAAGAATGTCCTCCTCTAGAACTATCTGCTTTTCTGGTTTTAGTTTCCGTGAGAGAAGAAACCTTGGAGGAGGAAGGAGAGAGAAATGAAGGACATAACCACTGCGGATAAAGTTTATTATCCACTGATCCTTTATTAACCTCTCCCAAGCTGGGACAAACAAAGTTAGACGCCCCCCCACAGGGATGCTTCTGGCGTCAGAAGTCAGGTTTTTTTTATTATTGTCCTTGTTAGGCTGCTTGCCTGGCCCTCTCCTTGAATAATTGTTCCCTCTTCCTCTGTACTGGTATCTACACTCACGGGCCACTTTATTAGGTACACCATGCTAGTAACAGGTGGTCTTCTGCTGCTGTAGCCCATCTGCCTCAAAGTTTGACGTACTGTGCGTTCAGAGATGCTCTTCTGCCTACCTTGGTTGTAACGGTTGGCTATTTGAGTCACTGTTGCCTTTCTATCAGCTCGAACCAGTCTGCTCATTCTCTTCTGACCTCTGGCATCAACAAAGCATTTCCGCCCACAGAACTGCCGCTCACTGGATGTTTTTTCTTTTTCGGACCATTCTCTGTAAACCCTAGAGATGGCTGTGCGTGAAAATCCCAGTAGATCAGCAGTTTCTGAAATACTCAGACCAGCCCTTCTGGCACCAACAACCATGCCACGTTCAAAGGCACTCAAATCACCTTTCTTCCCCATACTGATGCTCGGTTTGAACTGCAGGAGATTGTCTTGACCATGTCTACATGCCTAAATGCACTGAGTTGCCGCCATGTGATTGGCTGATTAGAAATTAAGTGGTAACGTGCAGTTGGACAGGTGTACCTAATAAAGTGGCCGGTGAGTGTAGTTCTTCCACGCTGAGGAGATTTAGCTCTCCGAAAGGAATCCCGAGTCTTGTAAGATAGAGGAAGCGATTTCCCTTTTTTATCTGACATCTCTTCCATAAGTTTGTCAAGCTCTGTACCAAATAGTCTCCCTGGTTGGAAATCCATGTTACATAAATTAAACTTGGAATTTGCATCCCCAAACCAGGGTCTCAACCATAATGCTCTCCTACCTGCAGTAGAGAGAGCCATCGACTTAGAGGCCAGCCTTGTCCCTTGTGATGCTGCATCGCAGAGAAAATCTATGGCCATGTTTACTTTTTTAAAGGAGCGAAGGATCTTATCCCTGCTTACCCCAGATTCCAAGTTCTCTTGGACCTTAGCCATCCAACGTCTGAGGCTTCTAGAAACCTCAAATGAGGATATGGAAACCGGCCCTTGGGCAGCGGCCGCAGTATAAGATCTCTTAAAGGCCACCTCGACCCTTCTATCCAGAGGACCTTTGGAGGTTCCAACCACTCCTTACACTGTTCCTCCTTGAGGACATATAAGGTTTTGAACCTTTTACTCAGGACCGGAGCTTTTTCCGTTTTTTTCCATTCTGTTTGTAACATGCTCATTGATTTCTCTCCAACATGAAAAGCCCTAGGCTTTTTACTGGAGGGCTGACCTTCCTCTAACTCAGGCATGTCCAAAGTCCGGCCTGCGGGCCATTTGCGGCCCGCGTTCCGAACTTTTACGGCTCCCCAGGTATCCGGCAGCAACAGATACCTTGCGCCACGCCACTCTAGTGCACAGAAAAGGAAAGCCGAAATCTCGCGATGTCCGAGATTTCGGCTTTCCTTTCCCGTGCACTAGAGCAGTGTTTTTCAACCAGTGTGCCGTGGGCGCCGTCCCCCTCACCTACTGGCCCGGACGTGCTCCTCCAATCAGGGGAGACCAGGAGCGTGGTGCGCCACGCACCACGCTCCCGGTCTCCCCTGATTGGAGGAGCACGTCTGGGCCAGTAGGTGAGGGGGATGGCGCCCGCGGCGAGCATCTTAAGGAAGGTGAGCAGGGATGGGGGAGAAACAGGAGAGAAGCAGGGGGGAGAGAAACATGGGGATGGGGGAGAAGCAGGGGGGAGAGAAACATGGGGATGGGGGAGAAGCAGGGCGGAGAGAAACATGGGGATGGGGGAAAAGCAGGGGGGAGAGAAACATGGGGATGGGGGAGAAGCAGGGGGGAGAGAAACATGGGGATGGGGGAGAAACAGGGGAGAGAAGCAGGGGGGAGAGAAACATGGGAAGAGAAGCAGGGGGGAGAAAAACATGGGGATGGGGGAGAGAAACAGGGATATCCCTTTTGTGTTTATCGAAACAGGCCCAGGTTTCACACTGAGTATAAATACATTTAGAATCTATATTATTAACTATATGTATAATATGTACTGTTTTAGTGTCATTTTGTGCCATTTTGGTTGGTGGTGTGCCCCGGGATTTTTTAAGTATAAAAAGTATGCCGTTTTCAATAAACTTTGTAAAAAAAAGTTTATTTGCATTCATTTTAATGGTCCAAAGAATGTCAAGCAAAATGGTCGGCCCTCGCACATGTTCACTTCATCAAATTTGGCACTCTTCGAAAAAGTTTGGACATGCCTGCTCTAACTCTTCCGGATGGATTTCTGCCTGTACCGCCTTTTGTAGCTTATAGATCCTATCAGTGGTAAAGTATCCTTTAAATAGTTCTTTCTCATCTTCAGATGTAGAAGAAGACTCGGAAGAGGAGGAGGATTTTTCTTGCTGGGTTATAGAGAGTACCGACCCCTAGGGTAGAATAATATATATATCGGTATACCTGAGATACTGTATTTCTCAGCCAGAGAGAAATTATACTCACAGGCTGAGAAGTGGAAGGAGATATGCTTCGCTTATTCCTCTTCTTGGAACTAGGCTGAACCACCTGCTTAGCAGCCAAAGATTTCTGTACACATTCCTTGACCCATATAACAACGTCCTGGACGTCAGGTTCATCATTAGATTTAGGTCTGCAAGACTCACAGCAAACTGCAATATATATATATATATATATATACACATATACACTCACCGGCCACTTTATTAGGTACACCTGTCCAACTGCACGTTACCACTTGGCGGCAATCACATGGCGGCAACTCAGTGCATTTAGGCATGTAGACATGGTCAAGACAATCTCCTGCAGTTCAAACCGAGCATCAGTATGGGGAAGAAAGGTGATTTGAGTGCCTTTTGAACGTGGCATGGTTGTTGGTGCCAGAAGGGCTGGTCTGAGTATTTCAGAAACTGCTGATCTACTGGGATTTTCACGCACAACCATCTCTCGGGTTTACAGAGAATGGTCCGAAAAGAAAAAAAACATCCAGTGAGTGGCAGTTCTGTGGGCGGAAATGCCTTGTTGATGCCAGAGGTCAGAGGAGAATGGGCAGACTGGTTCGAGCTGATAGAAAGGCAACAGTGACTCAAATAGCCAACCGTTACAACCAAGGTAGGCAGAAGAGCATCTCTGAATGCACAGTACGTCGAACTTTGAGGCAGATGGGCTACAGCAGCAGAAGACCACACTGGGTGCCACTCCTTTCAGCTAAGAACAGGAAACTGAGGCTACAATTTGCACAAGCTCATCGAAATTGGACAGTAGAAGATTGGAAAAACGTTGCCTGGTCTGATGAGTCTCGATTTCTGCTGCGACATTCGGATGGTAGGGTCAGAATTTGGCGTCAACAACATGAAAGCATGGCTCCATCCTGCCTTGTATCAACGGTTCAGGCTGGTGGTGGTGGTGTCATGGTGTGGGGAATATTTTCTTGGCACTCTTTGGGCCCCTTGGTACCAATTGAGCATCGTTGCAACGCCACAGCCTACCTGAGTATTGTTGCTGACCAGGTCCATCCCTTTATGACCACAATGTACCCAACATCTGATGGCTACTTTCAGCAGGATAATGTCATAAAGCTAGAATCATCTCAGACTGGTTTCTTGAACATGACAATGAGTTCACTGTACTCCAATGGCCTCCACAGTCACCAGATCTCAATCCAATAGAGCATCTTTGGGATGTGGTGGAACGGGAGATTCGCATCATGGATGTGCAGCCGACAAATCTGCGGCAACTGTGTGATGCCATCATGTCAATATGGACCAAAATCTCTGAGGAAGCTTCCAGCACCTTGTTGTATCTATGCCACAAAGAATTGAGGCAGTTCTGAAGGCAAAAGGGGGTCCAACCCGTTACTAGCATGGTGTACCTAATAAAGTGGCCGGTGAGTGCATATATATATATATATATATATTATATATATATATATAAATATGCTTCTAACAACAAAAAATGGAATAATCTTATCTGAATAGATGATCCTCATACGGTATTCATATCCGTCCGGCAACGGAGTCTCACAATCCGCACAAGTGAAATGTTTTCTTTTCCCAGATCTTTTACTGGATGGACTGGTCTCCATTTCAGACATCTAAGGAAGAGTATACAATAAGTTCCAAATAGACCTAGTCTATAGGAATAAACAGACAGTAATTCCAAACAACACCACTAGGTGGCAGCAGAGTACTTACTTTAGTATGGAAAAATAGAAAGCCGAATCACACTGTATACGTTCCTGATAAACAGAAGCTGGGATACAGCACCCAAGATCCAAACTAGATCAGACCTGTATCTGGTGGAAACTGGCCCCTATATATACAGCTCTGCAGTGCTGAACACGCGCACCGCGAGCTGAATCCGGAACCGGAAGTGACGCAGCGCTGACTCGGCGCTGACACGCAAAGGCGTCATGCGTTCCACAGACCGGCTGATACCGGAAGTGACGCGACGCCAAGATGGAAAGCAAATTGCCTTCCAAAGCTAAAATAAAGAAATAATAGAAGTATATAATGGTCATCCGGATGCGAACTCCGGGACCCTCGTTACCGGCCTGATGCTGGATCCTGCGGTGAACCTCTGGCACCAGGACTCCACAGGTACCTAGAACAAATATAGGGAGGAAGGAGAGAGTCCCATAGGGCTTTCAGAAACAAAGTAAAAAAAGACTTGAGGTGTGTGGGGAGGTGGGGCTTATTATACTTCCTGGAGGAGGGGAATAAAAGCTCTTTACTTATTTTTTCATTAAAATTCCTTCGTCCCAGGGGCTCGCAGGGGTGATAATACCCCATATGTTGTGATGCCAATGGGTCACAGGGAAACTGTAGTTCTAAACCTCTGATGAGGCTGTATTTACACATTGTGTATTTGCTGTGGTTTTTAAGTGATTTTGCCAAAATCTGAGGAAACTTTGCCTGTTTTACTGCAATTGCATATATTATGGTAAAGACATATAATTTTCCAAGACAATTTTGGAAAATTGCAACAAAAACAAAGCAAAGACATACTAAAATTCAACATGGGAAGATAGCCTAAAGACTATGAAAACTTCACCTGTGTCTCTGCAAAGCCACATGATGAATGGGAAATCATTTCAGTAATGGAATTGGAGTCAGCATGGCTGTAAATTCATGTCTACCCTATCAAAACAGGTAAGTATAAGGCTGCAATCACTTCCAACGGACAGATTTTTGCAGCCATAGCCAGGAAGGGATTTGAAAGAGGAGGAATCTCAGTCTTTCCTTTATGACCTGTTCTCTGTTTATAGTCTGTTCCTGGCTTTGGCTTCAAAAATCTGTCAGATAAATCTCTCTGTGTAAAGGCACCCTAAGACATACACAGGAACTGTGTTCCTTTTCCTGTTGTTCTCCAGCTGTTGCAAAAACTACAACTCCCAGCATGCCCAAACGGCGGAAGCATGTAGATTATTAATGCTTTGAGGGGCAGTATATGTGATGGTTTTCTGGAGAGAAGGGCCTCATCCACACATCAGTTTTTTCTGCCAGTGCATTAGAATCCTGATTCAATGACAGAAAAAAAAAAAAAACCATTGATTTCTATGTGGTCATCCGTACATCCGTTTTTGACCACTGATCGGTTTTGAAAAATTATTAGGAACTACACTTATACAATATGTTTTTTGTTTTCCTTCAGAAAGGAAGCTCCAATAGAAGTCAGTGGTTCAGTTTTTCACAGATGCACCATCCGTGTCCATTTTTCACAATTTGTATTGACCTATCAGTTTTTTTCTGATCTGCAACCGCTCTCATGGTTTCTATAGGACATCACTGATCCTGCAGAAAAACTGATATATGAGTGAGGCCTTAGAGCAGAAGCTAATGGACAGGAGCAATGGTGATCCATATCTAGAGGGCAATGATTCAGATTTTAACATTTGTATTCTTGACGGCCAAATAATCAATTCTATCCTTTTCAGGAGGCCAGTACAGACCTTCATAAAGAAGAAGGACCCCAAAGAAGAAGCTCTAGAGAGACTCAGAATGGCCGGACCCCCTCCATCCCCAGTGAGACACCTCAGTTTTACCTTAGATGTAATGACTCTAAGCTGAAAAATAATTTCTTCCTCCCAGCATAGTGCTGCCCTCCATATACCATAGAACCAAATGAAAGCTTTGTCCTATCTACAACAGGCACAAGCGGGAGGGAAGTTTACCATATACATAGACTTGCTGACAGATGTTGCGGCTTGGCCTGTAGGTCCGGCCCTCTCATAGGTTGCTCCAGCTGGTCCCATTCACACTTGATTGGAGATAAAACTGGTAACCAATAAAGTGTTGAATTCCGGCAGAGACATACCTGCTGTGTGGGGGGAGCATTATTCTGGAAATGGAAGCCGTGAGAGGCAACACATTTGGCTGTAGGAAGTCCTGTACATAACACTGAGCTGTTAGTGTCCTAGGGGTTTCCAACTGTTGTATGCGATGGCTCCCCAGATCGTCACACCAGCAGGGGGCAGTGAGTCGCCCCACAGCAAAGGCAGGATCAGAGTGTCCACCACAAATTGTCCATACTGGAAATTAACCAATGTCAAAGATGGTTCGGTTCCAGTCTGTAGCAGACCAGGTTCATGACACCAGTGAAAGCGTAGTTCGCTGTGAATGGCAGGACGTGTAATGGGCACAACAACACCAAATTTCCTTCTGATATGCACCTACTATGGTACGGGCAGATCATGTCTACTATGTGTTTTCTAGGTTGAAGCCTGTTTGCTGGTTATACATGCCATCACATAATCTCTACTCCCAACACCTCCAAACAGTTTATGCAGAATGGCCTAGAGGGTGGACAATTCATCAAAGTGACCATCCTGATTGTCAGTCCAATGATACACCAACTTCAAAGTCTGTCAAATGGGCAAAATATCTTCATCTGTATCACAGAGGCCTAGCAGTCACTAAGATGCACACTACCCCAAAGTAGCCTCTGAGAGCCTTTTCTCTATAGGGCAGCTGGGAAAGCACTTTTACACCCTCTTATAAGATCCAGCTCCCAGACCACACCTGTCATCATTTACATACCTGTCTGACACATGCCCGTATGTGGACCAGATGTATAGTTTGTGCTTGGGTTTGTCATGGTAGCAGCCGTTATCTAGGAGAGAAAACAAACCTAAGTGAGTATTTGAAAGTGTCACTTTTTTATTTAAAAACCATTGAGGACCATTTCTATGATTGTTTTCCTCCAAGGACTCGCAGGATCCCCCAGCTCCTCCTCCTCCCTTGCCTAAAGCAGAGAAGATGTCTGATTCCATTCGGGAAAAGCAGAAGCCACTTATAGGACTGTTTCAACCTGGTCCAGCTTTTTCTCCCCCAACAGAGAAAGCTCCCAAGGGAACAGGTACAGAGAAAGGGAAGGACCTCTCTATATGTGCTTGTTTTACACTTCTTTAACCTTATTCTTATACCTTTTGCTCTTACTTTTGTTCTCAGGAAGAACTCTTGAAGGTGACCACACCACAAGGTCTTCAATCAGCAAGCACACTGCTAGTGTCTTCTTCTCATACAGCGATGCCAATTGGAGACTTTATGTGCGGAAGGAGGTAATGTCAGTTGTAGTCGTAGTCAGATGTAGAACAACAGGGAAGTAACAGGGCAAAATATAATCAAATCTACTAAAGGCAATGCATTATAGTTCTATATGTAATATGTCAATGTCCTTTATTACATTTTGTAATTTTTATTTTTTTTATAGATCTTCTATCCCAAAGAAAAGTTTACACACCCATACTGCCTGAACCTTCTATGTGAGCAGGTAAAGGGAAAATCCTTCATTTCAATTCCTTTGTGTACTTATTGCCGTCAGGATGTCAATCAGAACTCAGATCTCATCTTATTATCAGATCTAATCAGAACATTAAATCTATTTGTCTTATGAACCCTACCTAGATAATAAAATTTACTTTGTACTTAGAATGTAGTAGCGCAATGAGGAAAAGGTCAGTGTAAAACATTTCTTTTTTCGCTCTAGATAATAAGGGACACCTATTCCGAGACCAGTTTTAGGCTAACTCGAGAAGAAAGGAGAAAGATGAGAGATTTCTTAAGTAAGTATTAGAAGGGGATGGTGGTAAATCATTGGGCTTTGTAACATCTGAGGAGAGGAGTACCAACCATAATGCAGCTAAGTGCAGGACCACATATCTAGAACCAAAATTAGAATACGATCCTGCACTATTTTTGAAAGGATTTACCACATGGAATCCAATCCCGATTTGGGCTCTAAATAAAAATCTTCAAGTCGTAATAAACACGTGAGTAAAAAAATTGGCCCAAAATTATTATGTCTGAAAATAGCCATAATAATATATAGAAAAACAGCTGGTAATTCGCATTCAGGAAAGTAAAATCCAAGCATTACAATCTTTTAAAGAAAAGACCTGTCAAAGATTTGGATCGTTTGAGGTCTTAGTACTGAGACTCCCTCCAGTCTCTAGGACTAGGCAGGTGAAACATGTGGCAGCTTGCTTCACTCTCCGCCTGACTGCAGGAGATGGGCTCTATAGACTGGAGGAGACCCTGACTGATCTTTTCACAGGTCTGTGACACACATCAAAAGTTTATTTAAAGGACAGTAATGCTTTAAAGGGGTAGTGCACCAAAATTTTATTTCTTTCAAATCAACTGCTGCCATGAAGTGCCAGAGATTTGTAATTTACTTCTATTAAAAAATCTCAAGCCTTCCAGTACTTATCAGCTGCTGTATGCCCAGCAGGAAGTGGTATTATTTCCAGTCTGGAGAGCAGGAGAGGTTTTCTATGGGGATTTGCTCCTTCTCTGGACAGTTCCTGACATGGACAGAGGAGGCAACAGAGAGCACTGTGTCAGACAGGAAAGAAAACACCACTTCCTGCTGGACACACAGCAGCTGATAAGTACTGGAAGGCTTGAGATTTTTTAATAGAAGTAAATTACAAATCTCTGGCACTTCATGACAGCAGTTGATTTGAAAGAATTTTTTTTTTGGTGCACTACCCCTTTAAGACTAGGGATTGTTGCAGGTATATAGAAAACAGTAAAGAAGCTACACTTACCTCTCCACTCTCCCCCAGTGCCCTCCTACAGATTCTTCAGGTCTCCGTACAATTATGCTGCCTCCACTTCCGAGACGGACCCTTCTCAGCAGTGATTGCCCGCTCAGCCAAACAACAACTGAACAGCGCCACAACCTGTGACTGGCTGACTGGGCTTTCACCACCGAGACAAGTGTGTCTCGGAAGTGGAGGCAGGATCATTCAGTGGAGACCGAAGTGGCCGTAAGAGGACATCGGGGGAGCATGGGGAGGTAAGCATAGCTTCTTTATTGTTTTCTAAATACCTTCAACAATCTATATATGGTTTTCCCTAGCCGGAAAACCCCTTTAAGTCCTTTTTCACATGGCTCAAAAGACTGTTTGGAATAAATATTTATATATATATATATATATATATATATATATATATATACACTACCGTTCAAAAGTTTGGGGTCACCCGAACAATTTTGTGTTTTCCATGAAAAGTCACACTTCTTCACCACCATACGTTGTGAAATGAATAGAAAATAGAGTCAAGACATTGACAAGGTTAGAAATAATGATTTGTATTTGAAATAACATTGTTCTTACATCACACTTTGCTTTCGTCAAAGAATCCTCCTTTTGCAGCAATTCCAGCATTGCACACCTTTGGCATTCTAGCTATTAATCTGTTGAAGTAAGCTGGAGAAATTGCCCCCCACGCTTCTAGAAGCAGCTCCCACAAGTTGGATTGGTTGGATGGGCACTTCTGGCGTACCATACGGTCAAGCTGTTCCCACAACAGCTCAATGGGGTTCAGATCTGGTGACTGCGCTGGCCACTCCATTACCTATGATAGAATACCAGCTGCTGCTTCTGCTGTAAATAGTTCTTGCACAATTTGGAGGTGTGTTTAGGGTCATTGTCCTGTTGTAGGAAGAAATTGGCTCCAATCAAGCGCTGTCCACTGGGTATGGCATGGCGTTGCAAAATTGAGTGATAGCGTTCCTTATTCAGAATCCCTTTTACCCTGTACAAATCTCCCACCTTACCAGCACCAAAGCAACCCCAGACCATCACATTACCTCCACCATGCTTAACAGATGGCGTCAGGCATTCTTCCAGAATCTTTTCCTTTGTTCTGCGTCTCACAAACGTTCTTCCTTGTGATCCAAACACCTCAAACTTGGATTCATCCGTCCACAACACTTTGTTCCAGTCTTCCTCTATCCAATGTCTGTGTTCTTTTGCCCATCTTAATCTTTTTCTTTTATTGGCCAATCTCAGATATGGCTTTTTCTTTGCCACTCTGGCCTGAAGCCCAAAATCCCGCAGCCGCCTATTCACTGTAGATGTTGACACTGGTGTTTTGCGGGTACTATTTAACCCCTTAAGGACAGAGCCTGAAATGGCCTTAAGGACCGGAGCAAATTTTATGAATTTGACCAGTGTCACTTTATTCATTAATAACTTCGGGATGCTTTTACCTATCCGGCTGATTCTGAGATTGTTTTCTCGTGACATATTGTACTTCACATTTCTTGTAAATTGGAGTCGATACTTATAACGAATCTTTATGAAAAAAACCAAAATAGCGTGAAAAATTGTGAAAAAATGCATTTTTCCAACTTTAAAACTTTTCTGCTTATACAGAAAATGGTTATACCACATAAATTATATATTAAATAGCATTAGCAACATGTCTACTTTATGTTGGCGGCATTTATTAAACTATATTTCATTTTTTTTAGACAATAGGAAGCTTAAAACATTAGCAGCAAATTTCCAAATTTTCAGTAAAATTTCAAAATCAGATATTTTTAGGGAACTGTTCAGGTTTAAAGTGTATTTGAGGGGACTGTGTGTTAGAAAGCCTCACGAAGCACCCCATTTCAGAAACTGCACCCCCTAAACTCTGCAAAAGCACATCCAGAAAGTTTTTTAACCCTTTAGGGGAGTCACAGAAATAAAAGCTAAGTGTGTAAGAAATTTGAAAATTTTAATTTTCTGTGCAGAGATTTTATTGTAATCCAATATTTTTCATAATTATAAACCTATTACCAGAGAAATGCACCCCAATATTGATTGCCCCATTTCTGCAGTTTATAGAAATACCCCATATGTGGCCCTATTGCGCTATTTGACGCAACCACAAGCCTCAGATATAAGGGAGCGCCTAGTGAATTTCAATGGCTCCGTTATTTTTGGTCATTTTTGACTGTACCACTTCAGGTTGGCAGAGGCTCTGGGGTGCCAAAACCTAAAAAACACCCCTAAAGGGACACCATTTAGAAAACTACACCCCTCAAGGAATGTAACAAGGGGTGCGGTGAGCATCTGGACCCCACAGGTGCTTCACAGATTTTCCAAACAATATGGCTTGAAAAAAGACTAAAGTATTTTTTACACTAAAATGTTGTTCTAGCCTTCAATTTTTCATTTTCACAAAGGGATAAAAGGAAAAAAAAAACACAAAACATGTAGCGCAGTTTCTCCCGAGTACGGAAATACCCCACATGTGGACATAAAGTGCCAAGCGGGCGCAGGACGAGCCTCCAAAGGGAAGGAGCGCCAATTGGCTTTTGGAAGCTGGATTTCACTGGAATGGATTTCAAGGGCCATGTCGCATTTACAGAGCCCTCGTGCTGCCAAGACACTGGAAACCCCCCACAAGTGACCCCATTCTGGAAACTACACCCCTCAAGGAATCTAACAAGGGGTGCAGTGAGCATATGGACCCCACTGGTGACGGGCACAAATGTGGAAAAATGTGACGTGAAAGTGAAAATTTTCATTTTTTCACTTTCATGGCACAAATGTGCCCGTCATCCAGGGGTCCATATCCTCACTGCACCCCTTGTTAGATTCCTTGAGGGGTGTAGTTTCCAGAATGGGGTCACTTGTGGGGGGTTTACAGTGTTTTGGCAGCACAAGGGCTCTGTAAATGCGACATGGCGTTCATCATCCATTCTAGCCAAATCCAACCTCTAAAATCCAAATGGCGCTCCTTCCCTTCGGAGGCTTGCCCTGCGCCCACATGGCGCTTTATGTCCAGATGTGGGGTATTTACAGACTCGGGGGAAATTGCTCTACACATTTTGTGTGTTTTTTTCTCTTTTAACCCCTTGTGAAAATGATAAATTCAAGGCTAGACCAACATTATAGTGTAAAAAATTTAATATTTCATTTTCACGCCACATTGTTCCACATTTGTGCCCGTCACCAGTGGGGTCCATATGCTGACTACACCCCTTGTTACATTCCTTGAGGGGTGTAGTTTCCATAATAGGGTCACTTGTGGGGGGTTTAACTGTCTTGGCAACACAGGGGCCTTTTGAATGCAACATGGCCCCTCGAAATCCATTCCAGCCAAATCCAGCCTTCAAAAACCAAATGGCGCACCTTCCCTTTGGAGGCTTACCCTGCACCCGCATGGCGCTTTATGTCCACATGTGGGGTATTTCCGTACTCAGGGGAAATTGCTCTACACATTGTGTTTTTTTTTTATCTTTTAACCCCTTGTGAAAATGAAAAAATCAAGACAAGATCAATGATTTAGAGTAAAAATTTTAAAAAAATTATACTAAATGTTGGTCTAGCCTTGATTTTTTTCCATTTCCACAAGGGGTTAAAAAAGAAAATGAACACAAAACGTGTAGGGTAGTTTCCCCTGAGTACGAAAATACCCCACATGTGGACATAATTTGCCATATGGGCACAGGGCAAGTCACCAAAAGGACAGAGCGCCATTTAGAGGCTGGAATGGGGGATGGAGGCCATGTCGCAATTACAAAGCTCCTGTGCTGCCAGAACAGTAGAAACCCCCGACAAGTGACCCAATTCTGGAAACTACACCCCATAAGGAATCTAACAAGGGGTGCAGTGAGCATATGGACCCCACTAGTGATGGGCACATGTGTAGGACATGTGCCGTGAAAATAAAAAATACCATTTTTTTCATTTTCACGTCCCAAATGTGGCCGTCACCAGGGGGCCATATACCCGCTGCCCCACTTGTTAGATTCCTTATGGGGTGTAGTTTCCAGAATGGGGTCACTTGTGGGGGGTTTCTACTGTCCTGGCCGCACAGAGGCTTTGTAATTGCATCATGGTATCCTCTAATGGGAATGGCGGCCATACCTATTTAGCTGGGGAAAAGGGACAATTCTAATTTATTTGGGGGTATTAGGCCAATTATTAGTTTATAAGGTTGGAAATGACAGGTGTCCATCAAATTCAACCTGTGTTGATCCAGAGGAAGGCAAAAAAAACCTTGTGAGGCAGACGACAGTAGCCTCATCACAGGGGAAAAATTCCTTCCCGACTCCATAATGGCAATCAGAATAATCCCTGGATCAACGTGACCCCTGACATAGGAATAAGGGACAGAATTTAGATAATGTAGAACCCCAGTGACGTGTGGTGCGCCTTGGAGCGATCCAGTATGCAGAGGCCGGGGGGATCAGGACAGGTGTCACACTGGTAAATGGTGTCCTTCCTGATCCCCCTGTTACTCCACACTCTGCACTTCTTCTGGGGTCTCCTGTTCTCCAGTGTGGGGGACGTCACCTGGAAAATGTTGTCCTGGTGCGATACGGGGTCCCACATATCCAGAAGCGCTGGGTCCGCTCCATGGCTGCTAAATATTAGGGCTCTATTACTACTTCTGATATGTTCGGATCGTGCCGCAAGCTACAGTAGCTCGGGCAGCGAGGGACCGGAAGAGGGGGTGCTGGTATAAAGGTATCCCCGTACAGGTGGTAACCTTTATCCAGCAGTGGGATGATCAGTTCCCGGACGATCTTCCCACTTGTTCCGAGGATGGGGGGGGGGGGCATCTGGGGGCTGGATTCGAGTGTCCCTTCCTTCATACACTCTAAGGGTACGTGCACACTGCGGAATCGCGAAGGATAACCCTTTGTGCATTCCGCAGCTGGCACCCGCCGGCGGACTGATGCAGGCGCACGTCTCCGTCCGTGTCGTAGACTCCATTCTATGCACTGGCGGATTCCGCTCTGCGTCCAACGTGTTGATGGAATGACGGATAATGGAATCCGCCCATGCATAGGATAGAGTCTATGACACGGGCGGAGACGCGCCCCTGCATCAGTCCGCCGGCGGGTGCCAGCTGCGGAATGCACAAAGGGTTATCCTTCGCCATTCCGCAGTGTGCACGTACCCTAAATCTGTAAGTGCACCCTGAGGTACGCTCACAGAGTTTGTAGAATTTCACGCCATACCGTCATCTCTTATTGGGACGGTACTGGCGGAAAAGACGTGTCTGGGGGGCAGCGTACGCTACGCTACTCCCAGACACGTCACTGGATGATGAGGAGGATGAGGATGAATGGAGGAAAGAAGGATCCCCCCAATTCATCCTCACTGGCTGTTTCGGTGTCGGAGGCAATAATAATGTATGCGTCCGATACCGAAAACACCCTGGGGGCCATCTTTATATGGGGATTGGTATATGGGGTATGTAGTGGTGTAGTGTAAAACTTTATTCAATGTAGTGTGGTGTAATGTAGTGTTTTTTTACGTGTTTTTTACAGTAAGTATACAAAAAAAACCTACGCCAAAAATGGTGTTGCTGATGAATGCCGCACTTATGTTCGGCACTTATCAGCAGACCGTGGCAGTAGGATATATAAAAAAAACACCCTACGCCAAAAAGGAGGAGTTGCTGATTAGCAGCGCACTTTCGTGCGATGCTGATCAACACTCAGCGGCGATAGGGTGCGGAAAATAGAAAAAAAAAAAATTGGGAAAAAAATTTTTTTTTTTACTACATTCTGAACATCCCTGTAGTGGCTGATACGTGTATTACACTTATCAGCCGCTAGGGGGCAGCAGAGCGCAAGATCCGAAAATAGACGACGCTGGAGCCGGAAAAATACGAAAATAGACGACGCTGGAGCCGGAAAGAGACGATCGGGACTCACGGAAGAAGCCGAAGTCCCGACAAGAGGAAGTGGACGCCGGGAACCCGGAAGACGCCGATCAGGACCCCGGGACAGGTGAGTAATGTACAAATACCTGCTCCGGACCCCTCAGCTACCTAGCTGAGGGGTCCGGAGCAGGTATTTATTACTTGTGGGGACTTTGATCGCCGTGAACGGCCGGCCGGCTGGCCGGCCGTTCACGGCGATCGGGACGGTGGTACCGTGACCACCATTACTTTTTACAGTAATGGCGGTCGGTGCCGTCCTCGGACAGCACCGACCGCCATTTTTTTCCGGGTCATCGGGCCACCGATGGCCCGGAAAGGTTCCGATCGCCGCTATGGGCTTATCAGCCAATAGCGGCGATCGTCGGCATGGGGGGGGTTAACAACCCTCCATGCCGACAGGGAGAGATGGCCTGCTATGTATTATAGCAGGCTATCTCCCCCGATCGGGACCCGGCCGGCCCCGGCGCCCGTTTAAAGGGATGACGTACCGGCACGTCATGGGTCCTTAAGTGACAGTGATCCATGACGTGCCGGTACGTCATGGGTCCTTAAGAGGTTAATGAAGATGAAAGTTGGGGACCTGTGAGGCATCTGTTTCTCAAACTAGAGACTCTAATGTGCTTATCTTCTTGCTTAGTTGTGCAACGCGGCCTCCCACTTCTTTTTCTACTCTGGTTAGAGCCTGTTTGTGCTGTCCTCTGAAGGGAGTAGTACACACCTTTGTAGGAAATCTTCAATTTCTTAGCAATTTCTCGCATGGAATAGCCTTAATTTCTAAGAACAAGAATAGACTGTGGAGTTTCAGTTGAAAGTTCTCTTTTTCTGGCCATTTTAAGCGTTTAATTGACCCCCACAAATGTGATGCTCCAGAAACACAATCTGCTCAAAGGAAGGTCAGTTTTGTAGCTTCTGTAACGAGCTAGACTGTTTTCAGATGTGTGAACATGATTGCACAAGGGTTTTCTAATCATCAATTAGCCTTCTGAGCCAATGAGCAAACGCATTGTACCATTAGAACACTAGAGTGATAGTTGCTGGAAATGGGCCTCTTTACACCTATGTAGATATTGCACCAAAACCAGACATTTGCAGTTAGAATAGTCATTTACCACATTAGCAATGTATAGAGTGTGTTTGTTTAAAGTTAGGACTAGTTTAAAATTATCTTCACTGAAAAGTACAGTGCTTTTCCTTCAAAAATAAGGACATTTCAATGTGACCCCAAACTTTTGAACGGTAGTGTATATATATACACATACACACACAGTGGTTTGCAATAAATTGGAATATCAACAAAAATAATTTTTTTTTCCAGTAACTCAAAAAAAGTGACATACAGGGTGAACTTTTTCAAGCATTTATTTCTGTTTAAGTTAATGATTACGTATTACAGCCAAGAAAAACCCCAAAGTCAGTATTTCAGAAAATTAATATATTATATAAAACCAACTGAAAAAAAATGTTTTAACACAGAAATGTCGACCAAATGAAAAGTCTGTACAGTGAATGACGGCATCAATGAGGCAATGTGGCATGGAGGCGATCAGCTGATGGCACTGCAGAGGGGTTATTGAAGCCCAGGTTGCTTTGATAGCGGCCTTCAGCTCATCTGCAGTGTTGGATCTGGTGTCTTTTTATCTTTCTCTTGACAATACCCCATACATTCTCTATGGGGTTAAGGTCTGCCGAGTTTGCTGGCCAATCAAGCACAGTGATGCTGTGGTTAGTAAACCAGGTATTGGTACTTTTGGCCGTGTGGACAGGTGCCAAATCCTGCTGGAAGATGAAAATTCCATCTCCAAAAATCTTTTCAGCACAGGGAAGCTTTAAGTGCTCTAAAATTTCCGTTGACTTTGGTGTTGATGAAACACAGTGAACCTACACCAGCAGATGACATGGCTCCCCAAACCATCACTGATTGTGGAATATGCACAGTAGACCCCAAGCAGCTTGGGTTGTGCCTTTCCACTCTTCCTCCAGACTCTGGGACCTTGATTTCCAAATGAAATGCAAAATTTACTTTCATCTGAAATCAGCACCTTGGGCCACTGATCAACAGTCAAGTTCTTCTTTTCCTTGGCCCAGATAAGACGCTTCTGGCGTTGTTCATTGGTCAGGAGTGGCTTGACACATGGGATGCAACACTTGTAGTCCATGTCCTGCAGATGTCTGTATGTGGTGGCTTTAGAAGCACTGACTCCAGCAGCAGTCCACTCTTCGTGAATCTCTCCCAAATTTTTGAATGGCATTTTCTTTACAATCCTGTTAAGACTGCGGTTCTCCCGGTTGCTTGTGCACCTTTTTCTACCACACTTTTGCCTTACACTCAACCTTCCATTAATATGCTTTGATCCAGCACTCTGAGAACAGCCAGCTTCTTTAGCAATGAACTTTTTTGGCTTACCCTCCTTGTGGAGTGTGAGAATGACTGCCTTCTGGACATCTGTCAAGTCAGCAGTCTTCCCCATGATTGTGTTACATACTGAACCAGACTCAGGGACCTTTTATAACACTAAGGAAGCCACTGCAGGTGTTTTGGGTTAATTATTCTAATTTTATGAAATACTGACTTTTGGGTTTTTCTTGGCTGTAATCCATAATCATCAACTTTAACAGAAATAAACGCTTGAAAAAGTTCACAATGGTTCTACAATGGTCTTGTTCATTTTTCACGGCACCGTATACGATCCGGCTGTAAGCTCATACGTAGTGTGCACTGTGCGGGCGTATATCGTATATTTTCAAGCGAACGCATCAATCTCAAAACTACGTGAGTATATTCGCGGTTCGCACTACGGACTACTAGGCAGTGTGAACATAGCCTAAAACTGCATTTTGATCAGTATTAAATTCAAATAAACCAGAAGTGGGTCCAAAACATAGGAAAGAAGCTGGAAATATGCTGTGTTGGTTTGCCTCCTGGTTTTACCTAAAAATACTGACCAAATACTGTGAACACTAAGACTGAATAGTGGGAATTACAAGCCTTGTAATTTTTCTTATTAGATGAGTTTCAAGTTGGAAGTGCCAGTTCTATTTTAGAGGATTCCATCAAGAAACGCATTGTCATAGCTGCCCGGGATAACTGGGAAAATTACTTTTCTCGCCTCTTCCCTGTGACTGTGAGTAAACTGCAGACATTGTATTCTTCCTGTATTCCAAGCATCATTTCTATTACCCCATATGTCATCTCTCTAGACTCAGTAGCACATGATGCCATCTATGGTTCTGTATCATAGACTAGAACCTAACATGTTCTTATATTTCAGTCCCTCATACCTGAGATACACATAATAATACTGCCTCTTGTTACTTGTAGCTGGACGATAATGTAGACCAGCTTATCATCGGAGTTTCCCACCGCGGTTTTAGGCTTCTGAAAGAAGTGAATGCAACAGGAATCCAGCAAAGACATCTGAAGACGCTGTGCAGTTATAGGTGAGGTGAAGACTGATGGCGGAAATTCATTTGGGGATTAGACCCGCCTCGTACCTATTAATATACCCGCTTCCTTCCAATCAGTTTTGCAGATATTCTTTCCATTGAAAAGTCTGATCCTCGCACATTACGCTTTAGTCTTCGCAATGAAGATCTGCAGGTGCACTCCGACCATGCTCAGGCTCTGAAGACTTTGCTGGAGACCTTCTTATATGAGCTAATGAAGGTGAGGAGGCCTATGGCTGTATTTATTTTTTCCCGAGGGCTGCATCCAACTCCTTATCCTACCGATATTCAGATGCAGAACGTTCTGACTCCTCGCTAATCCCTAGTAATGTATGTATATCCATTGACTCTAAAGCATAGGTTAATTCCATTTTGTATTCTTAGGACTCAAACCATGTGGTTGCCCTACGTAGTCATATAACTGATGACAAGAGTCTTCTTCAGTTCAAAAAGGGTGACATTATAAAAGTGGTGCCAATGGATGGACTGGAGCCAGGTAATGCTGGAGCCACTACATGGGCAAATTAACCTTTACTTTTACACATTGACCATAAAATCTATGGTCACTGGAATCCAATGACTAATTTTATGCCGGTCTCTTATCCTGCTTGTGTTCTGCAGGGTGGCAGTTCGGATCTCTTAGGGGTCGTTCTGGTCTTTTTCCTTCTTCATTCGTACAACCAGCTGCTGTCCCAGATTACTACAGTACGATAGAGAAGATGGACAACTTGGAAATTAGACCTAGACCCCAAGGGCTGCAGAGGACAGTAAGCAAGGAGGTGAGAGTAGGAAAATCACTGAAAGATTGAAAGGCTATGGACACCTTTGTAAAGTATCATCTCATTGAGTCTTTATTAAAAATGTCTTCCTTTTTCTTCTACAGTCTCTGTAGCTTGCTGTATGAGCTCTATTATCTCTCTATATTTGTACACAGCCAGATGATTTTCCCCAGCAGACTGCCTTGTTTTTGGTCTCCTCCCTGTCCTCCTTGTTTTCTTTCTCCTGTCTATTATCTGAGCCTGATGTGTAACCCCCTCCCTGCAGAGGTCTTTAACACTGAGAGAGCAGAAAGTCCATAAGACTTATTTAGTCTTTGCTAAGCAGTAAAATGGTAGGAAATTGCTACCCTCACCCATAAAGCTCTCCACAACTCTGCCCCTCCATACATCTCCTCCCTTATCTCCACCTACCATCCTTCCCGCGCTCTGCAAATGATCTAACCTTAATATCTTCCATAATCAGAACCTCTCATTCCCGCCTCCAAGACTTCTCTCGTGCTGCACCAATTTTCTGGAATGCCCTACCCAAACACATCAGACTAATACCCAATACCCACAGTTTCAAGCGTGCCCTGAAGACCCATCGCTTATAACGTTCCCTAAACTGCTTCCCCCTTCTGTTTCCCTTGCTCTATTTCTCTGACTGTTCCTGCACTTTATATGTTTACCTGCATCAGATATTGGCGTTGTTGCTGACTCATCCTGTAATTCTAATTATGTACAATGGCTGGACCATGGACAAATAAAGCACTTATGCCTGGTGTCTATGAAAATTAGTCTGTAAGCTCCAACAAGCAGGTCTCGTCTATACTCTGTATTTTGTATTTTTTGTTATTTTTATTAACTATGTACTTATTTATTCCAATTTAACTGCGTATTATGTACCTCTGTACTGTATGCATAGAAAAAAAAGCGCTGCGGAATCTGTTGGCGCTATACAAATAAATGTATTATTATTATTATTATTATTATTATAAAGACTATTCAGAAAGATGCTTTATTTTGCATTCAGGAAACAAATCAATAGAAGGTTACGCTATGCTACTATATTGTGAATAGAGTATGTCTGCAAAAATATTGAGTAACATGGCCACATCTACCTTGTGAAGTGATGCAGTGTCCGATTCATTCATCATGACTAGTGTTGAGCAAATCTGTGAAAATGTTCGGGTTCGGCACCATTATTCTAACCTTAATGCTCAGCGTTGGATTCCTCGTGGTTGCAGAAGTTTGATGCCAATCTAGGGAGTTCTGGAAAACATGGATACAGTCTGGCAACGCGAATATTTTGACAGTTCTGCTTAACAATAGTCTTGAATTTCCATTGTGCCCCATTCAGTCACCCAATGTAACATAATAATGGCCATAGCTGCAAAACTACATGTTATTAGTAATGCCAACTTTATTTAGCCTATTAGCTTATCAAATCTTTATTGTCTGTATGTATTTTTTTTTTGGCAGAGTGGTCAGGTGAGCGAAGAGTCCATACCAACTTACAGCACACCCCCTCCTCCACCCTCGGAGGACTTACATTACACAATGGTTGAGTTTGCCTTGAAATATTTTCGGGATGCACAAACCATGTAAGTAATTTGCAATTGACATTTTCTCCTGTATATATGGCTAGAAATACAGATGTTAAAAATATTGATAACAGTATGCATAGCCATGTTCACACACCACAGTTTGTTTAATTTTATACTGTTTCAGAGCAATGCATGTCTGCATGTCATACAGGCAGGAGACTACAAATCAGCCCCTGGCACACAGATGTATATATCTGTGCTGTCAGTTTCCAGATCACACAAGCAGTGCATACTTACCTTCTATGCTGCTGTGTGATCCAGAATCCTGCTTTCCCATCCTGCTCTGGCTGCTGCTGTATCTCCGGGCCACCGCCTTCTCCGGCTGTCAATCATTCTGGAGGAGGCGGTAGCCCAGGGTGGCCTAAAGATACAGCAGCTGGATGGGAGAGCCTGACGCCAGATCGCATAGCAGTGCAGAAGGTAAGTATGCACTGAATATGTAATCTGGAAACTGACAGCACGAATATATGCAGTTTCCATGGTTCACGAAGGATACAAGGATTGTTTGTGCAGCCCGACCGCTTGATTAATTGTGCCTGGAAAGGATTTGCCAACGAGCACCAATCTTGCGGATTGTCTCTCTCTTGCATCTTTCCATGGCACCATGTCAGGCCATTTAAAAAGAGACTCAAGTGCACTATGACACTTCAGATTGGTAGTTAAGTCTCCTGTCATGTCTGTTTTAGTAAATCCTTGTGTTCTCCATTAAATAATTTTTTTTTATAAAGGTGAAAGTATGTCACCGTGTGGTTATTTTTTATTTCTTTTGTAGTTAGGCTGATGTTACAATTCTGGAGCATCTTTTCTTAGATTTTTTTTTTTTACCCAATTTGATTATTATTAGCAGAATAAACATTTTTCCCAATAATTTGCCCGTGTAAAAAGTCCAGCGATCAACAGATGAACAAGAAAATAATTGACTGGTTGTTTCCATTCCCCTTGGCCCTACCAACTGTCCAATCCTCGATGACAGTATCACTAACCCACCAATCTGTTACTGCCGTAGGCTTGGCTGGAAAGGAATGGCAGCTGAAGGGAAGAAGGCGATTGAGTTGGTGCAACACACAAAGGTACAGTCCAGCCCCAGAAGCGTTCTGCTGAGCTTGGGTGTTATGTAATACCCCCAACATTTCTCCATTCTCCACTTTGCATACTCACCCTTACTATGCCATTAACTGCTTAAGGCTATGTGCGCACACCTTTTTTAGGGGGACTCTCATTTTACAGGCAAGATGAATCTAAAACTTTAAGATTTTTTTTTTTTTTTTTTTGCATTTTGGCCATTTTTGAAGCTTTTTTACTCCAGCTTTTTTTTTTAATACAGGGAATGATGATATGCAGTTTGCAATCTAACCATTTGCGGGTTCCAAACCTTAGATTTCCCTCACACCTAATTTCACATTCAAAATAAGGTAGAATTAAATGATATGTGAACTGACAGACATGTTCCCATTGAGGTCCCTGTTACATAAAAAACAAAAAAAAAATTGTCATGTCATGGGGAGGTCAAATGTTTTGATTGGTCGGCTTCTGAGGGTTGAGAACGAGCAGAAATAAAAGCACAAGGCTGAGCGCTTCTCTCCCCAATCTGTGTGCGCTTCACTGAGATGATCCTATAGACTTACAATGGGAATTCATCTCATGTGGCAAAATGGTGGAATAGTATAGGCACCTCTTCTGGCTCGTTCTAGAATGTTCAGAGCCTAAACATCCAGACCCTGAGGCCTAAGATTTCAACCTGAATGTATTAAGCCCTGTCCTCCTGAGCAAATGACCACCAGTGCACCAGAACCTAAACCACCGCACCCAACGCCAAGTCTCACACTGTACCCCCCACTACATGTACACCTTGTGCCTGCAGTACCAGCCCTAATCTAATAACATCTATCAGGATGGTATGCTTTTTCCTAATGCTACCATTATTACTTATTGCCCCGATTGTAATTGTAAATAATTTTAATCTTTTTAGGTCCCAATTCAGGAGTCTTTGATTTACTATACCGATAAAGAGCTGAATGAGTTGGCGACTAATAACTTCATGAGTAAGTACACAGATTTGACCGTCACTGAAGTACAAGGTTACATGATGGCGGTGTATGTCAGGCACAGTGTGAGCCGTGCAGGATGCACAATATACAGTAATATACAGTCCGCTTGTATGTTTCCTTACCCAGCTCTGATGAGATTCATGAGGGACCAGCAGTACAGGGAGCCGGACGACGTGAAGTGTGTTTATGAGATTATAACGGTGAGGAGGCAATTATATGGAGGATTTGGGAGACATAAAATATCGATAAAATACTGATCGTATATTTCCCTGTAGCTCTGCAAAGAACAACCTCTTCTAAGGGATGAAATCTACTGCCAAATCCTGAAGCAAATTACAGAGAACCCTAAACAGTGAGTATCCCGATATGTGCGTGTGAGTATGGTCAGTGAAATATAACAGTCACTGCATTGATTTGCATTGTTTGCCCTGAGGCAAAATCATTTTAATGCATGTAGATGTCAAGGCTATTCTAGGCCGTGTATTATGAAGCTATTAAAGTTTATGAAGATTTCTGCCCCATAGTTCACCAAACGGTTTACTACTGCTGATTCTTCATCTTCATGTAGAGAGAGCTGCAGTCGGGGCTGGACACTCCTGAGCCTCCTTACTGGATACTTCCTCCCTACCCCCACATTGCTGCCATGTATTACCAAATATTTGCAAGATGCCGACGACACATATCAAGGTTGGTATGCCCCACTATATGAATGTGGATTTTATAGCTTTATTTTTCTGCAATGTTTTTGTTATTATTGTACATACTAGGCTTTGTTAGTGATAGGTACACAATGGCATATGTCACCCATAGGCTTCCCTGGGAAGGGGTGGGGCCCACTGGAGGATTCTCTGGTGGGCCCTGATATCTGTGTTGTAGTGCAGTCGTAGTGGATCCCTCCACTGACCCGGGCCTCTGTGTAGCCGGTGTGACTATATGGCATATATTGGTTAAATAGGACCCTATACATAGGTAGGCATTTAGTGTATATGCTTGACCAATTACTTAGAGTCCGCGGCAGGATACATTGAAAAAATCCTATGGGTATGCTGTCTCTACTGAGGTGAGCAGGGGACGGAAATCCTGGAAGCACCATAGTACAATGCAATCTACGGAATTCTCTCTATCTCCCTTATCAGAAGACGGCCTGCAGAAATTTATGAACGTATCCTGCCGCAGTCTCCTAGTGATGGGTATGCTTTAAATGGAGTCACTTGTGGTAACAGGTGATTGAATGTGATTTGGAAAGACAACCCCCTGTTTTTTATAAGGTCTCACAGCTGACAATCATAGCAAAAACCAAGCCATGAGGAGGAACGAAATACCAGTAGAGACAGGATTGGATGGAGGCACAAAAGGGAAGAAGAGAAGGGGACAGAAAATTTCTGCTGCATTGAAAGTTCCCAAGAGCACAATAATCTCCATAATTATTACGTAAAGAACTTTAAAACAAACAGGATTTTTCTAGGGCCGCCCCCCCAACTAAGTCATCGGGGGAGAGGGACCTTGGTCGGAGAGGTGGCCAAGAACCCAATGGCCACTCTGGCTGAGCTCCATATTGTAGATCCTGTGTGCAGAGGGCAAACCTCCAGGAGGTCAGCCATCACAGCAGCTTCCACCATTCTGGGCATTATGGCAGTGGCCAGAATGAAGCCTTTCCTCAGTGAAAGACACATAAAGACACAAAAAGCACCTAAAGGATTCTCAGACTGAGTAACAAGATTTTCTGCAGTAAAGATTGAACTTTTTGGCCTTAACTTTAAGCGCCATGTCCAGGGGAAACCAGGCACTGCTTATTTTAGAGACATTGTACACTACCCTAGCGTCATAGGATATTAGAAGGGTCTTATGGGTATATTCACCATAATGGATTGGAAAGGGATATTCCCCTCATATAACAAAAGGATGGAGTGCAGTATTTCAGTTCACACCATGTTACACCACTTATTAAAAGGGTACTCCGACAAAAAGCCTCTACTCCTGGAGCTCCCCTTTACCATTATCACAGAACACATGGGCATGGGATAGTTATGGTATCTGACTATCTATGACTTTACCCCTGGATTATATGACTGATGTATCAGCTATAAGTAGATGACGTGGTGTTAATATATGTGAGCTGTTCTACCTGTGTACGTGTGATTCACAATCCTTATATGTCTGTATACAGAGATCTCTCGGAGCTGTCAGGAACACCTTCGCCACACATTGTTGTATCACGGACGCAAACACCTCCCACCGCGCAAAGAGCTGGAGGCGCTCCTGGTGACTACCATTTATTTAATGCTCTTGGACCAACCTTACACTTATGTCCTGGCGTGCAGCATGACGTGCTATTATGTTGTTTCCCTTACAGAATGGACGGATATCTCGACGACTGGTCGTCATTTTACCAGGAGGGGTGGAATATACGACAAAAATCAAGACTTTTACTGTGAGTATTAGAGGACGCTCTCACTCTCTATTTTATAGATAGGAACATTACACAGATCCTATAACTTTACACTCCTGTGCTTCTATTGAGATATCGCAGCTCGTAGAATTGAACAGGTTCATTCTTTGGGTGGAATCCGCCTGTGCATAAAATGGAGTCTATAGAACGGATGGACGTGTAGGGGCCCGAATCTCGTAGTGTGCACATACCCTTAAAGAGAGAATTATATTGTCCAGCTTAGGCTAAGTTGACACTGCGTTTTTTTAATCCGTTTTTTTAAAAAAACGGATGCATTTGTGTTCATCCGTTTTGATCCGTTTTTCCATTAACTTCCATTGTAAAAAAAAAAACGGACTTTTTTTTAACAGACACAAAAGTAGTGTAAGCTACGTTTTTGTGTCCGTCCAAAAAAACGCATCCGTTTTGATCCGTTTTTTTTTTACAACGGAAGTCAATTGAAAAACGCATCAAAATGAATGCACACAAAAGCATCCGTTTTTTGAAAAAAACGCAGTGTGAACCTAGCCTTACAGGTTAGGATGACATTGTGTGTCTCTTCCTTGCACTAGGTGGCAGCTGACCTGGTACCGGAGATCTGTGAGCAGCTCTTAGTCACAGAGTCGCGCGAGGTGGATGAATTTGCTTTGTTTGCCAACAAAAACAAAGGTAACGTCGTGTTATGGACATGCACATAAAGAAAACATAGTAAGGCCTATAGATCTCTGTTATTTTCATTATTACAATCCATTGTGCTGTCCCTCTGTTATTCCTCCTGGAAATGTATGAATGATTCGAGTTCGAACGAACCTGAAAAATCCAGATGTTCGATCATTTCTAGTTAGAAACTGTCCAGAGCGGGAAAGGTTTTCTATGGTGATTTGCTGCTGCTCTGGACAGTTCCTGACATGGACAGAGGTGACAGCAGAGAGCACTCTGTCAGACTGGAAAGAATACACCTGTACTGGGAGGCTTGAGATTTTTAAACAGAAGTCATTTTCAAATACGTATAACGTTCTCAAGCCAAAACGATTTTTCCCCCCTCCGGAGTACCCCTTTAATACAGAAAGATATTTCATAGGTAAAAAATTATTTACTGCGGCAAAAATGCCAAAGAGTTGACTTGTTTCCTTTTAAATGGCCAGTGTCATTACCAATATATAATTTTAAACCTTGTAATTTAGTTAGTTTATTTTTTGCCATTTTTTTTTATATGAAATACAATGCAATACCTTCGGCCACTAGGTGTCTCACTTACTGGATAACTACAGCTAAGGCTTTGTATCTAGGGTCATTTGGTCTTTGGTAACAGCAAAAAAAGAGACCGAATGCAGGAAGTGATGTCAGTTGCCCCAGTAAAGGTGAATGCTGATTGGCCGGCAGCCGTGCACTGCTGCAGATGAGTAAGCTAACTGATAAAAGCCCCGCCCACCGGCTTCGAGTGAAACGCATGAGCAGCACAATGGGGCACAAAAAGGGAAATTAAAATCAGAATAGGCAGCATACATAACGCGAGCATTAAAGAGGACCAATCACCTAAAAATCACTATCCCTATAATAAAAGATTCTCTGTCCCTAAGTCTATTCCTGAAGATACAGACTGCCTGTGCAGTCTGTATCTTATGCTTTTACCTAATCCAGGATAGCGGAGAAGTAAGGCCGGGGGCGGCCATCTTGATGACGTCACAGTGGTGCGTTCCAACGCTGGAACGCAAGGGACGTAATCAAGATGGCGCCCGGCTTTACTGCACCGCTACAGAGGAGTAGGTAAAGTATAAGATACAGACTGCAAAGGCAGTCTGTATCTTCATGAAGTTTATTTCTGAAGATACAGACTGCCTGTGCAGTCTGTATCTTATACTTTACCCACTCCTCTGTAGCGGTGCAGTAAAGTCGGGCGCCATCTTGATTACGTCCCTTGCGTTCCAGCGCTGGAACGCACCACTGACGTCATCAAGATGGCCGCCCCCGGCCTTACTGCTCCACTCCGCTCCGCTCCGCAGCTATAGGTAAAAGAATAAGATACAGACTGCACAAGCAGTCTGTATCTTCAGGAATACACTTATAGGCCCAGTTAGGATATTCATACACAGCGATCTCGCGCTGTATAGCGCGGGATCACTGTGTACTTACAGAGCGGTGGCAAAGGCTCATGGGAGCCCTTCCTGCCGCTCGGCATGCCGGGAGCTTCCTGTCGCGCGCCGGCTCTTTTCAAAAGAGCCGGCGCGAGACAGGAAAAGAAAATCGGTATATTGTGAAAACGCGGCCCTAAAAGTAATGAATTCAAATTACAAATATTAATAAAATTACAATTTTAATCTAATTATCGAAAAAAAAATTTTTAATTTCCGCCCATGATTGGTTCTCTTTAAATATATATTTGCTTTTTTATATGACAGGTACAGTAAAAGAAAGTGAATGTTTCATCATTTTTCCTTGTTACAGGGGAAGTGGTGCGTCCCTTGCGCGCTGGGGACTATATCCATGATTTCCTTCTCCAGGACAACTCTGTGATGCTGGAGTTCCGAAGAGTCACATGGAAAGCCACTTTGAGGGGGCGAAGTGAACTGTTTGTGCAAGTACATTACAGCCAGGTACTAAGAATCCGGACTACACCCTAAAATAAGCATATTAGCAATGGTTCATAGGGCTTATTGTGTTACCCAGATGCTGCTTACATCAAGGTCTGTCATATATCACCATGTAGGTACATCATGATTATATGCAAGGGAAAGCCCTGTTAGTGAGCCCAGCGGATAAGCTGGAGATGTACACCGGGAAAGTGGCGGCGATTCTGCATCGGATAAAGGGAATAAGCACTCCTCCTGACAAGTGAGTAATCCCCAACCTATCCATATAGTACAATTACTATGGTGGTAATTGGCTATGTAGCATCGCTATTTACCACACTACCCTGACGTCATATGATATGGGAGGTTTGTAAACACCATAGGGAACACCTATTACTACAGACACGCTAGTATATTGGGAACGATTGCATGATGCTGTTGTCTATCTAGAGATAGAGGTCTGGATGGATAAGGCCTCCTGCACACATTGTGAAGCAGTCACATATAGGCGGCTATGGGCACTTTAGACGCCTCCCGTATATGTTCTCTTTTACAGACAGGACTTACTGGGATATATTCCTACCTCGGTGCAGAATCGGCTCAATCTACAGATTGTACAGCAAATCCTCCTCCAGGAGCTGAGGGCTTTACAGAGTCTCAATGTGGAGCAGGCCAAGCTGAAGTTCTTAGGTAAGGATAGTAAGAAAGCAGAGCAATGGATGTAGCCATTTTTACATTGAGTAGTGTACCTTCCTGGGATGAGACATGGTGGCTTGTGAGCCCAGTCTACATCATAGGAGTGTCACCGCAGTGTAATGTTACCCCTGTGCCATCCACTGGGTGGGAAGAGAGAGGTAGAGGCCTATTTATTCCCTACCAGGGAGTGATGGCAGCAGTGCAAGGTAATAACAGAGACAACCTCAGAGACGAGCACCAGCGAGGAACCATTAGAGAGATGGCCTATACAACAAGAAGGGAGATAGCTGGCTGTGGTGGCCTGAAGACTAAACCAGAGATGAAAGGGATCACCTGAGGAACTGGTGGGGGTCTACTGTTAAATCCAAGTGCCCCTAATCAAGAAGGGGAGTGATAGAAAGGGTTCAACTTTACTAAAGGCCCTACTCCACGGAACGATTATCGTTCATAAACTCGCTCTAACGACCGCTCGTTAACGATAATCGCTTTGTGGAATTGGTGTAAACGAGCGAACGACAAAGGCGAAATCGTTATACTGTCGTTCAAAATAGTTTTTCAGCATGTCGAAAAAAAATCGTTTGTCTTTGAAAGATAATTCGCTAATCGGTTCGTAAAATTAAGAAATCTTTCAGTCGTTCGTAAAAAGGTTTTAAAAAGGTAGGTGTTTCGTGTGGTCATGATCACCCCGGCGAACGTTTTAAACGACTATGTAACGACCGCAAAATAATCGTTACGCTACATATATCGTTCACGTTATGTGTTATCGTTTGCTAAAAAAAATTTGTTTAGTGATCATTAACGAGAGGTCGTTGGAGTGAGTTTATGAACGATAATCGTTCCGTGGAATTGGGCCTTAAGACTGCTGACACAAGAGCCATTGATGGGGTAGGAACCATAACTTGATCTTTGACGTGACATGTGAGAAGTTGTGATTAGTGACAGTCCTGGTCATGTGACATAACAGCGGTCATTAGCTCAGTGATTCGTAGTTTATGCATTGTACATTTCCATCCAGGACTTTAACTTTTTCTTCATGTTAGGAAGAAGCTTAAAGAGTACCGGTCATAGAAAAAATAACTTTCCAAATGTCAAGTTATAGGTTACACATGGGGTCTCCTGAGACATATATAGGATATAGATATAGGAGAGCCATAAAGAGAGTGCGGCTGCCATGCTATCAGGCAATGACCGTGCTGGTAACACCAGAGATATCAAGTACTCAGCGTTCTTTCATTTACTCTATACCTCACACGCTTGTCCAATGGTTGATTAGAAAAAAGGTTACCAAGCTTTCCATCCTCCTCTAATGCTCTTTTAGTTTATCTTTGATTATAACATATATGTTGCAGTGAAATGATAGAATTCAGGGATTTGTTTAAATCAAATCCTGGGAAATGATGAAATGACCGCGCCGTTCCATCATTTCCCTAGGGATTTTATCAAATCACTAACCCCTTTCAGGGAAATGACAGAATGAGCGATTGAGGAGTCGCCCAGCTCTATGTTTGGCGGCGGAGCAGAGTGGCACACCTCCCCAGCAGGTATATGGGGAGCAGAGCGGCACACCTCCCGGCAGGCCTATGGCGGCGGGGGCGGATAGGGTGCGGAGCAGACAGGCTGGAGGAGCAGGAGGCGTGTAGCAGGGGAAGCGAGCGGAACGGGAAGCAGAGAGGCGGTGGAGGCGGACCAGGAGCAGAGCGGACAGGCCGGGGGGGGGCGGGGCAGAGAGGCGATACGGTAAGCGAATTCTATGTCGCAGGGGGGAATGATAGAGTTCATTCCACCATTTCCCTGAAAGGGATCAGTGATTTGATCAATTCCCTAGGCGCAGTCATTCCATCATTTCCCGGAGTTTGATCTAATCCCTGATTGTATCATTTCACTGCAACATATAGATCTGTTATTACTGCTATCAATCAAGGCTTAGAGAAGCAGCCAGATCTGTCTATACCTGTTCATTAAAGGGGTTGTCCAGCATTAAAAAAAACATGTCCGCTTTCTTCCAGAAACAGCGCCTCTCTTGTCTCCAGTTTGGGTGGGGTTTGTTCCATTGAAGTGAATGGAGTTTAATTGCAGACCACACCTGAAATGGAGACAAGAGTGGTGCTGTTTCTGGAAGAAAACGGCCATGTTTTTTTCTATGCCTGGATAACATGATACTTAAAGGGAACCTGTCACCCCCCGTGCCGGGGTGACAGGCTCCCGACCCCCCGTTAGAGCCCCCTATACTCACCTAATCCCGCCGGGTCCCGCTTCTGGAAGTGGTCGGGTGATGAAGATCTCAGCCGCTGCAGCCCGGCGCGCGCGCTGAGAGATGAGTCCAACACCCATAGAGAATGACAGGAGAGTCCAGCGCTCCGTCATTCTCTATGAGCGTTGGACTCATCTCTCAGCGCGCGCGCCGGGCTGCAGCGGCTGAGATCTCCGTCACCCGACCGGATCCAGAAGCGGGACCCGGCGGGATTAGGTGAGTATAGGGGGCTCTAACGGGGGGTCGGGAGCCTGTCACCCCGGCATGGGGGGTGACAGGTTCCCTTTAATAGTTAAAATTGTTTCTTAAAACCTGGTTTAATTTTATATGTCATTACCTGTAGTACCAGAGAATTTTACACCTTATTCTAAATGTATCCCTATACTTTTAACCTTATGATAGATGGATGATATTTAAAAATCTGAAGCCTTCCAGTAGTTATCAGCTGCTGTATGTCCTGCAGGAAGTGGTGCATTCTTTCTAATCTGACACAGTGCTCTCTGCTGCCACCTGTGCCAGGAACTGTATGAAATCCCTGTAGGAAACATCTCCTGCTCTGTACAGTTCCTCTGGACAGAGATGGCAGCAGAGAGCACAGTGTCAGACTGGAAAGAATACACCACTTCCTGCAGGACATACAGCAGATGATAAGTACTGGATGACTTGAGATTTCTAATTAGATTTATAAATCTGTATAATTTTCTGACCCTAGTTGATGTAACAACATTTTTTTCCTTTTGCCCGCTGTAAGGCAATACACAAACTGTCAGTATGTGCGCGCAAATGAGGCTTGGGAAAACATATGAGAAAGTTGGTGGACATGATTGTATTTATAAATCAATTGATATATGATATTCCCTCATCTCTGTAGAAACTGTATCTGCACTTCCTCTCTTCGATTACAATGTATACCTTGTAAAAAGGATCAGCGAGCCTCAGATTCTCACCCCTTGCTTCGTGGCTGTCAACCATCAACAACTCCTCGTAATACAAAACAACAGTCAGGTAGGTACCTGCCCTATGGCAAAGAGGAGTCACGCGATGCACCAGATCAGAGGTAGGGAACCTTGGCTCTCCAGCTGTTGCAAAACTACAACTCCCATCATGCCTGGACAGCCAAAGCGTTAGCTTTGGCTGTCCAGGCATGATGGGAGTTGTAGTTTTGCAACAGCTGGAAAGCCAAGCATCCCTACCCCTGCACTAGATTTATTATTGCTCTGAGAATATTGCAGAATATTGACAGATTCGGTGCAGTTCTGCTGTCCCATCGTCTTTAATGCTATCTAGTTATAGGACAGCGTTGATGTATTTTCCCTTTGTACAGCATCTAAGTGGCCAATACATACAATGAACTCTGTAATAACCCAGTAGGCCAAGCTCCTAAGCTCCCTGTGCTGCCTGCCTGCAGATGATATAACAGTACATGTAATACCTTCTCATACTGCTTATTATTGTACACAGCGGCCAAGCATCACTATTAATCTACAAGACGTGCACAGTATGCGCACCATGCGTCCTCTGGATAGTAACACGCTTCCGGGAGTGGAGCTGCACTACGGCACTGCTGCTGATCCTCACACACTGTGGATGGAGCTGCAGGAGGTAAGTAGCTGGATGGCTGATGATAGGTGAATGATATAAATCGAGTGCTGGGTAGAAAATAACATTTCAGGCTGGCTTCACACTGCCTTAAAGGGGTATTCCAGGAAAAATCTACTTTTCCCCTATGTACATGATGGAGAAAAGTAGAAGATCATAGGGGGTCCCGTTCTGTATTATGAATAGGGCCGCGAGCACGGCACGTGACCCGCGTCTCTATTCATTCCTATGGAGCGACGGAAAGAGACGAAGAAGGAAGATCGCTGTACTCGGCTCTTTCTTTTGGCTCCATAGGAATGAATAGAGCCGCGGGTCATGTGCTGTACCGGCCCTATTTATAATACAGAAGCCGGAACCCCACACAGAGATCAGTGGGGGGTAAAGAGATTGGACCCCACGTGATCTCCTACTCATGTCCGTGTGGCGCCGGTCTATTCATGGTAAAAACAGAAAAGTGAGGTACCACTGGCACAGTCGCTTTAATAGATATGTCTAAAAATATACGACCAAAAATGAAATAAAATGCAAATCACTTGCTATACACTGTCACCAGGATGCATCAATGTTCCACCCAAAATTAACATCTAAAAATCAGGTCCAAATAAACAACTAATCAAAACAAAGTACATTGAGGAGGTCTTGACACGTTTCTCCCAAGAAATACAGGGTCATGAGGAGACCCTAACCTTACGGCACAGTAACAAGGGGCACAGATACATAACACATTTGGTAAAGTGGTCAATAAAAAGCAGATTTCAATTGTGCTGACCTTATTGGAGCCAATCACTCAGACCCCACATCACATGACCTGAGGACCATTTTTGTGTACACTAAAAAAAAAAAAAGAAAAAAAAAAAAAAAGATCAGTTTTGATCTTTTTTTTTTTTTAAATAATGTAAGTCATTGAACGAAAACAGATCCTAATATACATCTGCATCCATTTTACCCCATAAAGCGGGTTAAACAAACAACAAAAATGCTCAGGGAGATGTGCAGCTGATGGACAGCTGATGGACAATGATTATTTGGCAGGTGAAAATTACCAATTTTAATTTCCGATCCCTTTTGTCAAGCCCAAAAAACCCTTTAAGCAATAGAAAATTGATCTATATGACACTATTGTAAATGAAGCCCAATGACAGTAGTTATGGATGTCATGAAATTGGAAAACAAATATGCAAAAATACTGCGGAGACACCATCACATGTTTCTCAAAGTCAGTGAGCTAGCCAGACCTTCTACCGGGAAGGAACAACCAACCAAGGGTGGTCTCTAGTCAAGGAAACCACCTCAGCAAGGTATCCATCCAGACAGCTGTTTCGGGGTTTTTGCCCCTCATCAGTGTGGAGTAAGATTCTGGCTAGTGGGAGCAAAGCCAGAATCCTACTCCACACTGAGTTTTTGATCTCCCTAAGGTCAACCATCATTCTCTTGAATGAAATTGGAAAAAACACCTTTTTAGGTACTTTTAGGTACCGAGGATCTAAGTGAGTCTGGGTAGATTATTTGGGAGTCATCATCCAGCATTGAATGCTCTAACATTTTATTTTACTTTCTTCTATAGGCTAAAGAGTTGTACCATACAATGGCCCTGATCATAGAGACCCAGGAAACAGCGGGGCACTAAGCCTTTACTATACGACCTTAAGTTATTTGCTGGTTAATGATTTTCCTGATCTGAAGTAAATGACTGCCTGTAAAAATCATACAAAAGTGTGCACAGAACTGGGAACGCCCTCGGTGTCCTTAGTGTTCCGAGCGGGTCACTGGGCTAGGATCAGCTGCGCAGATCTTTACAACAATGCTAAAAGTGGACAGCAGCTCTGTAGACTCTGGATCCATCGCTTTCGGGGAATTTTCTGGACAAACTAATGTTCAAAGGCAAATATGAATTGTTGGTAAATGCCCAATGTCCATGGTAACTTTACACAACTGTCGCATGCAGCAGTAACACACGGGTAAGGGTCTCCTAATATAACACTGACCATGGACACAAATTATCAAATATATCCTCAAGAATGAAAATGGAAGGATATGCAACAAAATAAAAGCAGTCATGAGGTTTATGTAACACATCATCTTCAGGAACAAATGGCCTGGCAGGGCGCCTGCAAAGCAATGGATCAATGGCTCTATATGTAGCGTCCACTTACTATGGAGATCAGGGTTAGAGCTGAAGATGACTAGCTAAAGGATGCTGGGAGCGTACTATAGAAAGCAAAGTGAGGATACTTAAAGGGGTATTCCCCAGAACAAAAGTTATCCTTAAAGAACTCCGGGATCATAATAAAGAGGCTAGACTTACATGTCCCCGTGCCACTACAAGCGTCCTGCAATGTCACGTCCTGGCTCAGAAATGTCCATTCAGCCAATGTGGAGATGGGGGGGGGGGAATGGGTAAGCATAGCTTCTTTATTTTGTTTCCCCACCTGAGATTTTTACATATCTCTGGAATTCCCCTTTAATCCACAGAATAGGGGATAACAAGCTGATCAGTTGAGAGCAAATCACTAGGATCATCACCAATCCTCAGAACAGAGGAAAATGGTTGCCTGAATAAAGTGTAGGGCTTCTGCCATTCACTAGTTGGCTTCCAAACATTGCACGGCCCTCCTTTTGTCAATGTCCGGAAGCCCCATAGAGAATAGTATGTGCACATGTGCAACGCTCTTTTTGTTCGGGGGACAATTTTCCTTCATTTTTAGGCTTTAGACCTTGTGGTCAGATCCCCCCCACAGATTAGTTTACTTCTTAGTTATTATACCTTTTGATGTCAAGAATACCCTTTAAGGGTGCGTTCACACGTACAGGATCTGCAGCAGATTTGATGGCCCAGATTAGATTCAAAGCAAATCTGCTGCAGATCCTGTACATGTGAACACACCCTAAAACCAAGTATAGTAGCTACTGAAAAAGAAATCTGAAGAGCTGTGAAATCTGTGTATGTTGCGTGGAGTCTAAGGTGGAGCTGCTTCCATGACCCATCTTCCCCATATAATGTTGTTGTATAGACGCCTCTTGCAGACTTATATGTGAATGTGGTTTACGGGTGAGATGTGCACTTCACAAATTAGATGTAAAATATTAAAATAACTACACATGATACTGACTGCAGAGTATTATTATAGAAGCCTGTGGGCATCTGATATAACAACTAGACAGGCTGAATCCATGTTTTCCAGGACTCCCTAGGGCTGCATCCAACTTTGAAGCCATCTAAATTCAGTTTATTTACATGTTCTCTCTGCATATCTCTCATCTGTATGCTGTCTATAACTCCCATTCATTAGGGCGACCTACTGGATATACATGAACAAAATTACATCCCCATCATGGAATTCTATTATTTACCTTAGGCCAGATTCACACTGCGTTTTTGTTGTCTGTTTATCATGTATGTTTAAAGGAAAAATATTGCTGTTTTGTGCCATACTGCCAAATATGTTTTCCATTGACTTACAATATAAAAAAATTATCAAAATGGATACATTTTTCAAAATGTTATAACATACAGCAGGTTTATGGTGTCCTATCTCAGGGTAGCATAAAGTAGTGACAGAGAAGCTAAACAGTATGAGGTATCACTTACATCTGATTCAGTTCATTTAGAGATCTCCTCCTGAATAACATGGACAATAATTAGTCCTCTCCATTATGTGCATGAGCCCGGTAGTCCGGGATATTCATGAGAAGCAGAAAACTCCGCCCACCAGCTGCTGATTGGCAGTTATCTATCCATGCTGTGTATAGGCAGTCAACTGTCAATCAGCAGCTGGAGGGCGGGGGGAGGGGTGTGGCATGAATCCTATTCTCCTGCATATTAGGAGAACGGCTAGATTCCACAGAAGGAGGTGTTTATTCAGGCACTTACCCTGATTGACAAATTAGGAGTTAAGAAGGAATTATTCTACCTACTGTGTTCCCGTGAAAATAAGACTGTGCCTTATATCCCTCTCCCCCCCCCCCCCAAAAAAAAAAAAAAAAAACAACCAAAAACAAAACAGGCACTATGTCTTATTTTCGGGGGATGGGGGGCAGGGACAGAGAAATGAGACAGTCTCCCCAGAATACTCAACCTCAGCGGCGGGCCAGGCGTATAGTAGGGGGTGCCTTACTTTAGGTTAGAGGGTAGAGTAGGTGGGGTGTCTTTTTTTCGGAGGGCGTTTTATTTTCAGGGAAAGATGGTGAGATCACACATCCTCCTGAGAGGAGAGGAGGATGATGAGGGCAATGCAGCTGAGACTACATGAAGCAGACACTTGAAGGCTCAGTCATTTTCCAGTTCTCTGTTTATTACAGTGTCTCATGTACAGAAACATAAGAAGACAAAACACCCTGGAAGTATAGAAAACAATCGTGACTCTACGATGTCTTTAAAAAAAAAAAAATTATATATATTTTTTTTTTAATATTAAATTATCATTTCTATTTTCTCCATTAATAGACATAAGCTATTTCCCAGCCCAAAGCAACAAATCTTAAATGAAATACCTGAAAAAAACTGAATCCTATAACTTTCTTTTTCTTGGAAGGAGGGAGTAGAATAAAGCTGTGCAGACAAGGTGGTAAACGTAGTTGCTAATTCACTAGGTAAGAGAAAATAGTAGCAGCAGGAGTAGACCAGACATCAATACTGCGGCCATCATTCTCCTCTAGATGGCGCTGTTGTAGGGGTTATCATTAGCAGCACATACAGGGAAGTCCACTTAGAATGCGGTTAGGTCGTGTGTAACTTTGGTTTTTAAAAGCTTGAAGCACTTACGTTAGAGAGAACCATATAAAAAACTAATGTCTAATAATAAGTTTGATCGGATGGACCTGGGTGCTGAGATCCTGACTGATCACTAAATAGAAGGGCAGCGGCACTCAGCTTAGCACTGTACCCAGTCTTCTCATCACCACCTGGCTCTACTTAGTGGTGGAGGCGGTATACAGAATGACAGGAAAACCAGACTATGAATCCATACACTGGGAGTAGCCAAGGATGAGCGCTGATGCCTATTCATTTTAGTGGTCAGTGGGGGGTCTCAGCCACGACAGAAGCTTTGATCAGTGGGAGTCTGGGGGCTATGACATGTCAGAGGTTTTTCTTTTAAACTTGAGGTACCCATTAAGATCAGGGAGACAAGAAGGGAGCTTGTACCCTAAACAAGTCACAGTATACATCATAACACAGGTCAGTTGTTATTGGGTCAGGACAGCAGCATGGGGTATGATATCAAGTAGTGCTGTATACTGATCACATGACTGGGTCAGGACAGCAGCATGGGGTATGCTATAAAGCAGTGCTGTATACTGATCACATGACTGGGTCAGGACAGCAGCATGGGGTATGCTATAAAGCAGTGCTGTATACTGATCACATGACTGGGTCAGGACAGCAGCATGGGGTATGCTATAAAGCAGTGCTGTATACTGATCACATGACTGGGTCAGGACAGCAGCATGGGGTATGCTATAAAGCAGTGCTGTATACTGATCACATGACTGGGTCAGGACAGCAGCATGGGGTTTGATATCAAGTAGTGCTGTATACTGATCAGATGACTAGGTCAGGACAGCAGCATGGGGTATGCTATAAAGTAGTGCTGTATACTGATCACATGACTGGGTCAGCTCAGAAAACTAAATCAGTCTCCTTTATAGGCAAAGATGGAGTCTTTGTGATGCTGAGAGCAGCATATGCTGCTAAACAACAGGCCCCTCTCCCAGGACCCTGGCGGTGAGGTAGCCTATGAGTGCATAGTGCATGTCAGCAGGATTGTCACTATATGGAGGTCTTCTGCCATCAGGTGGCAGGTTTCAGCAACTCCTGCCAGTCCGCTTCACTCTCACAACTTGCCCGATTCTTAAAAAATTTCTTGATCAGTCTCTGAGCTTCTTCTTTTACTAAGAGAAGGCAAGAAAACCAAACAATTACAACTTCAGACATGGTGACTGCACCCATAGTAGGTGACACATACTGAGCTATGGAGTAAAACTGGGATGAACCAACCTTATCAGCCCCATCCCTCCACCCACAGAAATAATAGTAACCCAGCAGGTAGCCTACACGGAAAGCTACAAGAGAACCTGTCCCACATAAAATACAGTCCTATTTGCAGGAGAGGCAGCACAAACCGACATATAGGTTTATAGGAAATGTTTCAGGATAACTTGTTACTTAGTAGTCAAGTGGGTGGTCCTACTCAGTGACTGACAGCTCTCTATATACACACTGATACACATATTCCTGGCCATCACTAAGAAGGACCGCCCACTTGACTGATAAGCCCAGAATTAGCAGAGAAATTTGTGAAAATGTGTCCTGGATCTTTCCCCTAAAGACTGTATATCAGTCTACACAGCTCCTCCTGCCCTATAACATGGTGTCCGCAGATTACATTGCACTAAGGTTCCCTTTAATTTTTTGTTGTATTATATGAGATCTAGTTCAGTAAAAGCGTTCTAAATCCGGTACCAACTCTGACCAAGAGCCTTCTCTGCGGCCTTATATACAGGATGGCAGCAGAATCTAGTGAGCAGTATGGGCTCCGGTAATGTGAGAACAGGTATTACTGGCAGGAAAGGCACCGGCTCAGGTTAATCATTTCCGTCTCCCAGGAATGTCCTCTGGTAATGGAGCTTATACATAGTAACCAGAGCTTTCAGGATCACTGGCTTCCCCACTATTCCCAGCCCCCAGCCATATTACACCATAAACCTATCAATATACTTACCTTTTTTTAAACTGTCCACTCATCTGGAGTCATAGCTGAAACGTACGCAATAGCGACAACAAAATGACCGCAAGAACAATCATAAGTAAAGATCATTGTTCCGTGTAATTGGGCGAACAATTTCGGGTTGTTTGCCATAGCAGTCGTTTGAGATAGTTTATTGTTAATCGTCAAAAAAATCGCTTGGTGAAATAGTAACCTAAGGAATTTCAGCTCTGGGATATTGGGTACAGGGAGGGAGCACAGGACCTTGTGCAGCTTCCTCCTCCTCTTCCTCAGTAACATCTTTAGCTTATCTGACAAGTTTATATTCTAAACATCCTACAAACATAGATCTAGTTCTTAAAAAATTTAAAAAATGTGATACCTCTAACAAACACACACACACACATATTATATATATATATATATATATATATATATATATACACCTCACCACAACATTTCAGGTGACCTGAAAATCTATGGGCGTTACATGTAGTCATCAGGCAGCATATAGGCCTGTGTACCTGTTTTTCGCAGTGGTGCTTTGTTGTCTCCCGCTAAGTGGTGGGACAGCTGCCTTGCAAATCCTTTAAATAAGTCCTGTAAGTAATAAAGCAACATATTCTGGATAAGGGAAATATGTTATGAGAAACAATGTCACTATTCCTATAAATAATACATATGGATTGCAGGTTTCCAATCTCATTTTATGCATCCTAAAGCCACACGTGTTTTAAAGGGGAACTCTGGAGAAAAAAAAAATATTTTACCAAATCATCTAGTACCAGAAAGTTATACAGATTTGTAAATTACAATTTTTTTTTTAAATCTGAAGTCAACCAGTACTTATTAGTTGCTGTATGTCCAGCACAAAGTGGTGGATTCCTATCAGTCTGACACAGTGCTTTATGCTGCCACCTCTGTCCATGTCAGGAACTGACCAGAAGACCAGTAAAGGTTTCCTACTGGAATTTGCTACTGCTCTGGACAGTCCCTGAGACAGGCAGAGGTAGCACTGTGTCAGTTTGGAAAGAATCCACCATTTTCTGCAGGACATACAGCAGCTGATAAAGACCCGAGATTTTTAAATAGAAGTAATTTACAAATCTATATAACTTTCTGACCCCAGCAATATTTGCTGGAGTACCCCTTTAATAAACAGACTAATATGGCTTATGTTTTGCTTGCAGGGGTCATCAATATCCAAGCTCAGCCAAGTGATTCTCCCAGCTATATCGAGAGACCTGGCTGATCACAACTTTTGACATGTCTCTGATTTGTCAAAATATTTTCTTTTTAATAATAATAATTCTCTATCTCAGTACATGACCATCAATGTCCATTGAGGCTTATACAGATCTAATGCTCTACCCATCATCATACAGGTCCCTGGGCATCCAGGATGGCATACATGAAGCACAGAAAACACCAGTTTCTTTATTAGATCAAGCCGCACTCCAGACCCAAACATATCCTAGATATACAGTGGACTTTTAGGAGAAATCAAGGTTTGGTTTAAAGGGGTTATCCAGCGCTTCAAACACATGGCCACTTTCTTCTTAGAGACAGCAACACTCTTGTCTCCAGGTCAGGTGCGGTTTGCAATTAAGCTCCTTTTACTTCAATGGAACCAAGTTGCAAAACCTGCACCCAACCTGGAGACATGAGTGGTGCTGTCTCTGGAAGAAAGTGGCCATGTTTTTGTAACGTTGGATAACCCCTTTAAGTAGAAAACTGTAAAGCCACACTTACCTTGGATGCAAATTTCCCATCTCGGAAGAAGGGGGTCAAGTATTTCACTACTATGTCGGCTGTCTCTTTAAGGGTCACCACTTTATTCCCAGGTGGCTGCAGGATCTTGGCTGTACCTTCTTTGTCTTGTTGGCAGAGGTTTGGGTCAAAGGTCACCTTTTTTTTCCCTTGCCCACTACTCCCTTTGTCAGGATTGAACAAGATGGAGGAGGATTTTTCTTCTCTTTTTTGTCTCTTCCGTGCTGGTTCTGCACATTCCTGCCAACAAAAAATGGAGTACTGAGGGTATTAACAGCGACACAAAGTCAAAAATATGCAAAAATACTGCAGAGACACCATCAGCTGTTTCTCAATGTCAGTGAGCTAGCCCGACCTTGCTGGGGTATTTCAAAAGTCATGTCACTTTTTGACTCTGGCTTGTTGGACGGTGGTTTTCTTGACTGGAGACGCCCTTGGCCTGGCTGTTCCTTCCCGGTAGAAGGTCTGGCTAGCTCTCTGACATTGGGGAACTTGTGATGGTGTCTCAGCTGTATTTTTGTATATTTGATTTCCCAGGGGACAATGTTCCTAGATTCACTGATGTTACGAAACACGTGATGGTGTCTCCGCTGTGTTTTGGTTGATCTCCCAGTCAACCATCAAATCAAAAAATGGTCCAACTGCTCCTCTCCTCCCTATAACACCTGGGACATACCACAACCAGATGACACACATCCACCCTGGTAAGAGGGAGCGATAACCTGACCACCCCAGGGGTCAATGGCATGCCACCACCTTAGCTTATTCACTCAAGCATCTACACTTCTCCACGACATGATAACCAGCTAACCTGCTGCTCCGGGTTGTTCTTCTCAGACGCTGGGGATCTGGATACGCTATGATGGAAACAGGTTGACCATTAACATTTTCTATATATCTTAGTTAAAATATTAATTTCTAGTATAACCCCAACCAGGCTTACCTTAGGTCTGAGCCAACCTCGTGAGTCACCTGAGACTCTTCAGGACGCTCCTGGCGTGGTGGTGGTGGTATCTTTAAGGCATCAATGGCACATGTTCCTGATGGTTGCAGATCCTCAGTTTCTATGTCTCTAGTCTCACAAGTGTCTGTGATGTTCCCTGTGTCTGACGGCCATTCTGCTGAGATGTCCAGAACCGGATGACTTTTCTCTGATGGTGGGACTGTCTCATTTTTTCTTCTATGATCCTGGTTACTATCATTGAGTTTATTCCTGTTACCGTGAAGCTCAGTCGGAGGGTCTGAGGAGGACGCTTCACAAGAGTCACTGTCATGGGCAGGGCTGTCATTCCTTGCTACACTATGGCTACCAGATGAGGATTTGGACTTACTCTGGAATGAAAAAAACTTTGAGATGTCCTGAGAGTCTTTAGCAGCGGCGGAGGCCAGCTCCTGCTTCTTCTTGCTCTGCCGAAGCTTATTCGGGCTGCTAACCTTTTTACTGGGACTCTCAGTACTAGATCTTGGGGGTTCGGTTAGCTTGGAGGAACCAGGATTGGGCTCTTTGTGTTCTGCCTCCATGGCCGCTGTGGTAGTCTGAAGTACACTTGAAGCAGTTTGGAAGAGGGATGGCGCCCCCACTCTCTTACGTTTAAACTGATGACAAAATAAAATAAAATTAGTATTGTCATCAATGCAATGTATACCGCACCGACAAGTCTGTCATATACATCTCATCCTGAACGCTCCCACGTACCGTGTGCAACTGAGCGGCAGAGACAAATCCATCTTCTTGTGCTTCCACTTTGGTCTCATTCTTCTGTGTAGAGTCACTAGACACAAGTGCTGCATATGGCTCTCCATCCTTTGAAGCTTTATTTATCTCAGCGACCTGGAGATGAAACAAGACAAAATTTATGAGATTAAGTACTGCCCTGATTGTAACTACAGGACTTCAAAGGTGGGGAATGGCGGCTGTGGAATCAATGCTGAATACCACCAAGTGGAGACAGATTTTGAAAGAGAAGTCCCATTCGCTGCAGCCGGGGTCCTGCATCTCTGCTAGCTGCAACGCCTCGACCCAGGCTGAGTGATTGCCTGGTCAGCCAATCCGTGACTGGGGTGGGGCACCAACCCAGTTACTGACTGGCTGAGCGGGCAATCGCTCAGCCACGCTGTGACATTGCTGCTGCAGAAGATGGCGTCCTACGGTGGCAAGCGGGAGCCCGGCAGTGACGCTACGAGGGATGGGGAACAGTTGAGTTAACTTGCTTGTTATTTTTACACCCACCCCTGCCTCCCTGCAGATTTCAAGTTGGTGGGACTCCTTTAAAGTAGGGTGTACCAAGGACATTTAAAGGGTTTGTAAGAGATTTTCCAAAGAAACAGCACCAGTCTTTCCCATGGGGTGTTCAAGACAAAGTGCTATACCAGACACAGCCAACAGACAACAGGAGGTTTAGACCCCCACAACTGCAAGAACCAGAGCAATCTAGATCCTGCACTTATAGAGGTGCATCTCCTACCACATGGAGTCCTGCAGAATAAGGAGAGAAGGTGCTTGGCAGGAGATTCTACCCATTGATCCTGGCAATAGGTTGGGCCCTGATTAACCAAAATGATTGACCTGTCTCTAGGAAAGAAAACCACCATATCCAGCTTTAACGGGGAACTGCTTAGATTTTTTTTTCAAATCCACTGATGTTAGAAAGTTATATAGATTTGTAAGTTTCTTCTATTAAAAAAGATCTCCATTCTTCCAGTACTTATCAGCTGCTGTATGTAATGCAAGAAGTGGTGTATATTTTCCAGTCTGACACAGTGCTCTCTGCTGCCACCTCTGTCCATGACAGGAAGCGTCCAGAGCAGCAGCAAATCCCCATAGAAAACCTCTTCTGCTCTGGACAGTAGCTGACATGGACAGAGGTGGCAGCAGAGAGCACAGTGTCAGACTGGAAACAATACACCACTTCCTGCAGGACATACAGCAGCTGATAAGTTACAAATCTTTGTAACTTCCTGCCACCAGTCCATTGTTTTTTTTTCTCTGGAGTACCCCTTTTATCCCAATGTCTTGAATACCTTTTTCAAAACTGCTGCTTTATACAGGTTTGACATTTTGCTGTTCCGAAAGGCCTCATATTCTAGGTCTACGGCAGAAGAGGATGCGTCCGCTCTGGGTTAAATAAACACAATAGTAAGAAAGATTATTTACAGGTCAAGTCAATACGTGGTGCCTCTTATATAGTAATACAACAAAGCCCTGTATACACAAACATATACAACGCTATCTGAAGGAAGTCTGTCCGAACTTACAACACCACTCACACTACTATACAGGACGGTACTATGCCTCCCTGGTCCTCTTTGTGCAACCTCTTTTGAGTTTGGGGAGGTAAAGTAGAAGGCCCTGTCAGCCAATCAGGGGCTGTAGCGTCTTGCCTCCCACCTGACTAAGTGCAAACGTCCTTTTGTGACACAAGCAGGAGGTGCAGCCTGGCTGGGAGAGGGGTAAGTATAGGTTTTTTCCTATTTAACTGCATCCTAAACATAGTTAAAGAAGGCATAAGCACCATAGGGGAAATTTATGAAACATGGTGTAAAGTGAAACTGGCTCAGTTGCCCCTAGCAACCAATCAGATTCCACCTTTCATTCCTTACAGACTCTTTGGAAAATGAAAGGTGGAATCTGATTGGTTGCTAGGGACAACTGAGCCAGTTTCACTTTACACCATGTTTTATAAATCTCCCCCCATATGTTTAAAGTATTGCAGACATGTAAATTTTTCATCAGTCTCAGCATATAGACCCTAAATGATCAAAACTTTTCACGTGTCTCTGTGACATGTCAAAAATGTATTTAAAAGGGGTACTTCGGTAAAAAAAAATCTTTTAAATCAAATGGTGTCAGAAAGTTATAGAGATTTGTAATTTGTTTACTTCTATTAAAACATGTCAAATCTTCCAGTACTTATCAGCTGGTGTATGTCCTGCAGGAAGTGGTGTATTCTTTCCAGTCTGACACAGAGGTCTCTGCTGCCACCTCTGTCCATGACAGCAACTGTCCAGAGCAGGAGACGTTTTCTTTGTTACTTCTCTAGACAGTTCATACAGCAGCTGATACGTACTGGAAGACTTATGAATGTTTAAACAGAAGTAAATTATAAATCTATGTAACCTTCTGAGTACCTCTCTAAGGCTGTGTTCACACTACATTTTATCCTCTGTTTTTACAACAAAAAAGAACAGATGAAGAAACGGATGCATTTGTGTGCATCGGTTTTTCATCGACTTCCATTATAAAAAGAAAATTATAAAAATTATTTTAAAAAAAGGATCAAAACGCATGCCTTTTGTTTAGCGTACACAAAAATGTGGTCGACAAACAAAAACAAAACGGATGCTTTTTGATCCTTTTTATATAATAAAAGTCAATGGAAAAAAAGGATCAAAACAGATACGCACAAATCAGTTTTTTCGTAAAAATGGTTGATAAAAACGTAGTGTGAACCCAGCCTCACTGACAGTACCCCTTTAAGCTTGCCCACAAAGCGCCATGAGTGTGGTACGCTAAAACATTCTGACAAAGGGGAGGGGCATTGAGTATCTCCCTGCCATCATCCTCTCCAGCAGCCACAGCCCGCACAGCTCTGGGAGTCGGGTCGTGACATCACCATGTTATCCAGGAAGTGACATCCCCATGTTATCCAGGAAGTGAAGCTTTGATGCAGTAGTAAGTGCAGGGAAAAAAGCACTTTATAAGCATTTCCTGTAATAAGTGTATATTGGGGATTTGTATAACTTTTGGGAGGAAATACAATACCTTAATAAAACATTTTGACGGACTTCTCCTTTAAGACAATGGGAAGAACAGAGAATCTTCTTACCTATCTGCAGTATTGGTGACCTGTACATTCTTACTGATGGCTTCCTCCAGCATTTTCAGACAGTGCTCTCGGGCCTATGATAACAGAAGATACTAAAGCACTTCTCATATTCTCACAGCTCACAACAGCTACATAAAGGGCTGTATACAGTGTTAACATAGTAAATTCCACACAATAATTTGCTTTCTACTATTCAACCAGGCCTGTAATATTATAATATAAATGGAGAGCTAATTTAATTTTACTTAAGAGATTGGCAACTCTAGTCTTACATAGAGATCAATGCAACTATACTGAGGAGTATCAGTATAGTTGTTCCCAATCAACTGCACCCTGAGACAAAGAGATTCTGTGGAAAACCCCCTTAGGGTACGTTCACACTTACCAGATCCGCAGCGTATTTTCTGCTGCGGAACCGCAGCAGATATCATTTAAATAACTGAACACAGCATCAAATCTGCACCATCAAATCTGCTGCGGATCTTGTAGGTGTGAACGCACACTTAATGAGCTAGACACTGATTTACAGGACAGCTACCTACAGGTGGCACTAGAGCATGGGTCTCAAACTCGCGGCCGCGAGTTTGAGACCTCTGCACTAGAGGAACCGCTTATTTCCTTATTATCGTTCCGTGCAATAGTACCCTTACCCGGCTCTTCCAGCAGCAACGTCATGGCCCAGCTGAGCGATCACCCACTCAGCCGGTTGATGATTGGCTCAGCGGTCAATCACTCATTGACATTACAACTAGCAGCCTGCAGGACCCCAGCTCTGGTGAACCCTGTATTGGTGCTACGAGGCTCGAGGACAGGTAAGTTTACACGTTTATTATTTTATTCCCCACCTGCCTGCTGATATAAGTCTTAGTGGGACTTCTTTAAGTCACTGGGTTATCTACCCTAGTTAGATGTCACATGGGCCAATCAAATAATAAAGCATAAGATCACATGAAATACACATCTTACCTTGACAGTAAGTCTGGGTATTTTGTCATTAGCTCCATCTTTAAGTGGACAGTCCTCATCTGAAACAGTCCACAAAGACAATATCATCATCATACCCATAATGTCATACCCCTATACTATACTTTATTGTAATACTGGCTGCATATATCATGTTACTGGGTATGGGTAAGATATAGGACTGATAGCTTTGTTGCTGTTTCACATTTCATTCTCTTACTTCTGTCCAGTGAACCATCAACAGAGCGGTAATGGAAAGGATTTGTGGGAAATATAATAAAAAATGTATATTGTATACAGGGCCGATTCAAGGGTTTCTGCCGCCTGAGGCAAACCTCAGGCGGCCGCCCCGAGTGATAGCCGGCATCCCCCCGGAACAACACCCCCGGCAGGGGGGACATAATGCCGCCCCCAGCCGGACCGCAAATTCTGCTGCCTGAGGCGGAAGGCTCATTCCGCCTCATGGCAGAAGCGGGCCTGATTGTATATCAGGGGTGTCCAACCTGCAGCCCTCTAGCTGTTGCAGAACTACAATTCCCATCGTGCCTGGACAGCCAAAGCTCTAGTGGGAGTCCAGGCATGATGGGAATTGTAGTTTTGCAACAGCTGGAGGCTCACGTGTTTGACACCTGTGGTCTATATAGTATGGTGTATATAGTGTGGTGTATGAGATGTTAACAAATCTGACCCCTGACCTGGTGTAAAGCAAATTAACAAAAATGTCTGGCCACCTGAAAAAGTACAGCAGCTGCACAGTGTGTATATAGTAGAAGAAATGCTACACAGTGTTTTTACATTTTACATATAGAATATTGTAACTTTATGCACCTACTTGGCAAAATAAATTCTTCCAGCTCTTTGCTCTGGAAAAAAAAGAAAAGAAAGTGAAATTAAATAAAGTTCCAGCTTCTTACTGTGGCTCTAAAGACTTGGCCACTTCCATGCAATCTGCTGTGTATTGTTAGGAACACTGGCTTCCAGCAGCAGACTGTCCCTGAAAGGTAAATCAAGTCTTTCATTCTCATCTCTTATCACCAATAAAGTTCTTGCATCATTAACCTCCCTTATACACGCACACATATTCCACCTGCTAACTCCCAACACAGTGCCAGGCTATTCAGTCTCATGAACTTCCTCCAGTCATGGCATAGCTGAAAAGTGTAAAGTCCCTATTACATGAAGTGATTATCGGCTGTACTTGGCTGATAATCGTCTCGTGTAATAGAAGACAATGATCAGCCGACATGCACGATGTTGACTGATCGTTGTCTTTCAACATGTTGAAAAATCAATGATCTAAATAGCAGTGATCTGCTGCCATCACTCCGTGTAATAGGCTGCGGCTATCTTCTATGGGATTCTACCCAGCGATCACCCGGGCATCCCCCCGCAGCTCCCCTGGCTCTTACCCATTCAATGTTGGCGAGTGGCAAGCGAACGCTGACTTCACAGGTCGGCGCTCTCTTGCTCCACGATTAACGATCGCAAACGAAATTGATTATTGCTGATCTTGAATCGTTCCCCATATTACACAGAACACTAAATGATTAGTGAACGAATGCGGAGCTACGGCGAATTACAGCAAAAGATTAGAGAACGATTAGCCATGATTTTAGGGTCAGATGTAAATTAACGTTTACCGGCACATGAATGATTTTTCGATCGTCGCCTGCAATTACACTGGACGATTATTGTTTCAATTCAAACGATACAACGATTTTCCGCACGATAATCATCGAGTGTAATAGGGCCCTAAGTGCTGTCCTGTGACCGGCCAGACAAGTAAGGGAAGGGAAGTCCCAGAGTGAGTACTGATGATAAACACAAATGGAGAGATTGAGAAATAGCTGTGCACCATAGAGGGGGCTCTCAGGGGATCAATGACGCCACTAATATCACCTTGTCACCACTCCTGTTAACACTCTTCAGAAAGTACAGGTAGGCCTTATGTCCCCTCCTCCTCCTCACCTTCCTTAAGTTCATCTGCTTCTGGTAAAAGCTGTTCCATTCTCGCTTGCGATTGTCCGAAGAGTCTTCATTTCCCTCATCTGAATCCTCATCATACCTGTATAAGATATTGTACAAGACTGTGACTGACTGGGGATGACTGGCTCGTAAGGAGGTACAAGACACAGCTCGGTGGCACCTATGCATCTCTACCAAACTAGAAGCTCACCTGGAAAACCCGTACCCCTTCCTGCCCCCCTCATAAAGGTCGCGCTCATATCCGAATGGTCCAGGGGGAGCACCGGGCTGCTGGATACAGGTCCTGCTCCTTCCATTCAGCAGCAAACCTTGTAAATGCTCAATCTGCTGCTTCGCTGCCCGCGGATTCTTACAGCAGTCACATGACTTTTTACACAGCGGTCTCTCGTCTCCAAAATATGAGGCAATGGCAGCATGGCGGCACCTGAGGGACAGAGAAGCTTACAATTATTAAATCATAATTAAAGTGGTTGGTCGCCAATTTTTTTTTCCTTTCAAATCAACTGGTGCCAGAAAGTTATATAGATTTGTAATTTACTTCTATTAAAAATCTCCAGTCTTCCAGTACTTATCAGCTGCTGCATGTCCTCCAGGAGGTGGTGTATTCTCGCCAGTCTGACACAGTGCTCTCTGCTGCCACCTCTGTCCATGTCAGGAACTGTCCAGAGCAGTAGCAAATCCCCATAGAAATCCTATCCTGCTCCCCAGACTGAAAAGAATACACCACTTCCTGCAGGATATACAGCAGCTGATGAGTACTGGAATCTTCCAGTACTTATTAGCTGCTGTATGTCCTGCAGGAAGTGATGTATTCTTTCCAGTCTGACACCGTTCTCTCTGCTGCCACCTCTGTCCAGGGATTTGCTACTGATCTGGACAGTTCCTAACATGGACAGAGGTGGCAGCAGAGAGCACTGTGTCAGACTGGAAAGAAGACACCACTTCCTGCAGGACATGCAGCAGCTGATGAGTACTGGAATCTTCCAGTACTTATTAGCTGCTGTATGTCCGGCAGGAAGTGATGTATTCTTTCCAGTCTGACACCGTACTCTCTGCTGCCACCTCTGTCCAGGGATTTGCTACTGATCTCGACAGTTCCTGACATGGACAGAGGTGGCAGCAGAGAGCACTGTGTCAGACTGGAAAGAAGACATCACTTCCTGCAGGACATGCAGCAGCTGATAAGTACTGGAAGATTTTTAAATAAATTACAAATCTATATAACTTTCTGAAACCAGTTGATTTGAAAGAAAGCCGGAATGCCCCTTTAACCTGTTCATAGTCAGTGTTCACTATAAGCTACTGTATCCCAAACACTGCTGTATACCTTAACATATTTCAAGCAACATCTAGCCATGGTATGAAACTACTACAAAGCAACTGATGAATGGAAATATTAACCATCCAGATCATGGGAATTTTATATAGGTGTAAGAGGGGAGAGCAGGCTGTACAATAATAGTGATACTATGCCACACCACACTGGGGGTATATAGGGAAGAGTTTTCACTCCTGTGCTGGATGACGCCCGGATAGACTCTGGGAAGGGCCAGCCATCTACTACACCACAAAGCTTTCTTTCAGTGTCTGAGCTGAAGGAGTGGCACTGGGTCTCCGCTCGCAGAGGGAAGAAAAGCACCTTTCAGAGCGGGTATCTGACCCCAGACAAGCAGCGCCTGTCCTCCAGCAGCAGCCATGGCCACAACCTGCTGCCCAGAGATAACAAGTCTGTTAGAGGCGATGTGTGACCTCAGACATCCACCCGGTACTACAATACCTTACATATGTGCTACTTCTATGCTGTCACTTCTGTGGAATTAGATGCAAGATGAGCCTAACCATTCAGTGTCTGCAGAAGAGGGATAGAGGTTCTCTATGGTGGCACAGGACATATATATTTGCAAAGACTCCAGAATGCATAACAGTCACATTGTGAATATTGCTGAGATATACGACCTACACCGTCACCAATGCACCTTGGGTTCTACAAACAGCTGTGCTGGGTACTGCAGCCGGTCCCAGCCACTTGCTGCAATGCTGCACTGTGGGTGCCAGGACGCAGCTGTATAAAGGGAAGACTGGGAAAGGGCCACATACAGCACAGCAGGCGCATACAGCACAGCAGGCACACGTAGCACAGCACAGCACAGCAGGCGCATACGGCACAGCAGACACACGCAGCACAGCAGGCGCACACACAGCACAGCAGGCGCACACACAGCACAGCAGGCGCACACACAGCACAGCAGGCGCATACGGCACAGCAGGCACACGCAGCACAGCACAGCAGGTGCATACGGCACAGCAGGCACATGCGGCACAGCAGGCACACACGGCACAGCAGGCACACACGGCACAGCAGGCACATACGGCACAGCAGGCACACACGGCACAGCAGGCACACACGGCACAGCAGGCACACGCGGCACAGCAGGCACACGCGGCACAGCAGGCACACACGGCACAGCAGGCACACACAGCACAGCAGGCACACACGGCACAGCAGGCACATACGGCACAGCAGGCACACACGGCACAGCAGGCACACGCAGCACAGCAGGCACATGCAGCACAGTAGGCACACACGGCACAGCAGGCACACACGGCACAGCAGGCACACACGGCACAGCAGGCACACACGGCACAGCAGGCACACACGGCACAGCAGGCACACACGGCACAGCAGGCACACACGGCACAGCAGGCACATACGGCACAGCAGGCACATACGGCACAGCAGGCACATACGGCACAGCAGGCACACACAGCACAGCAGGCACACACAGCCTCAGTCACACAGGACAGTATAGTCCAGTCAGATATGGTATAAAACATTGATCAGAGTGGAAGACAGAAAATAGGGTGACATCGAAATAGCTCTTCCCCATCAGGATGTGTAGAAAGTTGAGTCTGACCTTTGACTCAAAAACTTTATTTGGATGCATTACACAGAATGATGCATTTCGAGGGTATTATGTTACCTTCTTCCTCAGGTGGGCAACATAAGACCCTCAAAACGCGTTGTCCTGTGTAATGCATCCAAATAAAGTGAGTTGCTGAGTTCATGGTCGGACTCAACTTTTCTCACATCCTGATGAGTAGGAGCACTATCCGGAGTCACCACGTTTTCTGGCTTCCACTCTGATCATTGATCTCACTGGATACAGGAAGGGATCTCTGAAGGTGGCAGCAGCTCCCCATCTGCTATTACATACAAAGCTGTATACAAAGTCGTCTATTACACATACATTGCAGGTGAGCGGTTCCTTTGTTCTCCTGTAGTTTGTCTATAGAAGGATGTAGCCACACGGGTGAGTGTCCTGCTGTTTTCTATTGTTTTACCGGCTATAAAACATTCTGGCTGCAGTAAGGTTTATGGGAGTTCAGCAAACAGCAGTGTAACCTGGTTATTTTGTATGCTGTCCCCAGTCAGTCCATAGACTGGTGTAAATGCTGTCCCCGGTCAGTCCATAGTCTGGTGTACATGCTGTCCCCAGTCAGTCCATAGACTGGTGTAAATGCTGTCCCCGGTCAGTCCATAGTCTGGTGTACATGCTGTCCCCGATCAGTCCATAGTCTGGTGTAAATGCTGTCCCCGATCAGTCCATAGTCTGGTGTAAATGCTGTCCCCGGTCAGTCCATAGTCTGGTGTAAATGCTGTCCCCGGTCAGTCCATAGTCTGGTGTACATGCTGTCCCCGGTCAGTCCACAGTCTGGTGTAAATGCTGTCCCCGGTCAGTCCATAGTCTGGTGTACATGCTGTCCCCAGTCAGTCCATAGTCTGGTGTACATGCTGTCCCCGGTCAGTCCATAGTCTGGTGTACATGCTGTCCCCGGTCAGTCCATAGTCTGGTGTACATGCTGTCCCCGGTCAGTCCATAGTCTGGTGTACATGCTGTCCCCGGTCAGTCCATAGTCTGGTGTACATGCTGTCCCCGGTCAGTCCATAGTCTGGTGTACATGCTGTCCCTGGTCAGTCCATAGTCTGGTGTACATGCTGTCCCTGGTCAGTCCATAGTCTGGTGTACATGCTGTCCCTGGTCAGTCCATAGTCTGGTGTACATGCTGTCCCTGGTCAGTCCATAGTCTGGTGTACATGCTGTCCCTGGTCAGTCCATAGTCTGGTGTACATGCTGTCCCTGGTCAGTCCATAGTCTGGTGTACATGCTGTCCCTGGTCAGTCCATAGTCTGGTGTACATGCTGTCCCTGGTCAGTCCATAGTCTGGTGTACATGCTGTCCCTGGTCAGTCTATAGTCTGGTGTACATGCTGTCCCCGGTCAGTCCATAGTCTGGTGTACATGCTGTCCCTGGTCAGTCTATAGTCTGGTGTACATGCTGTCCCCGGTCAGTCCATAGTCTGGTGTACATGCTGTCCCCGGTCAGTCCATAGTCTGGTGTACATGCTGTCCCCAGTCAGTCCATAGTCTGGTGTACATGCTGTCCCTGGTCAGTCTATAGTCTGGTGTACATGCTGTCCCAAGTCAGTCCATAGTCTGGGGTAAACCCTGCCTGTTGTCTATGGACATGTTGCCCCTGGTCAGTCTCAGTCTAATGTCTAAATTTATTTATTTTTTTTAACATGTTGATTAAACAGAAAACACAAAAACTTTTATTTTGCTCTTACAATGTTGCAGACTTTTTCTTCGTACTGGAAGGTTCATCTCCAGAGCGAGGTGATGGAACTTGTCAGAGTGATTCAGACCGTCCCAGCTGTTTCCCTCAGAGCTCAGCCCTCGCACACAACACACAGGACAAGCCTCCTTCCCTCCCCTTTTACAAGAGCTGAAATCTAAAACCTCCCATCTCTAGGGTAACAGAGCGACCTGGGCAGCGCTGAGGGCACAGACAGCTGTCAGGGAGCAGCAAGCAGCTATGGGCTACATGGGGTGAAGAGGACAGAGCTGGGGTAAGACTGTGTGCTCTCTGCTACTTTCCTTCTTCTATCCTCTTCTCTGACAAACAACCTCTTCTTCACTTTCGACCACTCTCGACCACTCACAGCATGTTCCCCCACAGTGTTAGTTACAAGGACAAACGCCAGCTCTGCTGCATGAATATCAGCTTGTGTCCAACGTGCCAGAGACGCTTTACGCATCAATGGACAGAAACTTACTGCCGAGATGTAGCAGAGCTGAGTCTGTGAAAACTTTTTAGCAAACTTTATAGCTCAACTGTACTTTTTAAGGGTGCGTTCACACCTACAGGATCCGCAGCAGATCTGCAGCAGATTTGATGGTGCAGATTTGATGCTGTGTTCAGTTATTTAACTGAAGTCTGCTGCAGATCTGCTGCGGATCCGCAGCAGAAAATCAGCTGCAGATCCGGTAAGTGTGAACGTACCCTAAAACTGAAATAATGCAACCGGAAAATCAAGATGGACTATGCTGAATAAGAAACTCCGCTGCTAAACTATCAGTCCTCCGGCTGTTCATGTCTTATTACTGTAGACGTGAAGATGTAAAGCTGTGCTGTAAAACTGCGATCAAGCTATGACCTTAAAGGGGTTGTTCACCAGTTTTTTTTCTTTAAAATCAACTGGTGTCACAAAGTGACAGAGATTTGTAATTTACTTCTCTTTAAAAAAAAAAATCTCAAGTCTTCCAGTACTTATCAGCTGCTGTATGTCCTGCAGGAAGGGGTATTCTTTCCGGTCTAGAGAACAGGAGAGGTATTCTATGGGGATTTGCTGCTGCTCTGGACAGTTCCCGATATGGACAGAGGTGGCAGCAGAGAGCACTGCGTCAGACTGCAAAGAACATACCAGGGCATACAGCAGCTGATAAGTAATGTAAGACTGGAGATTTTATAATAGAAGTAAATTACAAATCTCTGTCACCAGTTGATATGGAAGAAGGAGGTGAACTCCTCCTTTAATGTTACCCTATGGGAAAAAGTAAGTCTGTGATTTTGTTCTAGAGGGGTCAGAAACTTTTTCTGTTTTTTTTTTTTTTTTTTTTAACCATAAAGTAATACTGAGATTGTAATGATCATGGGAATAAATGTAATGCATGGATAATGCCTAAAAGTAATGCTAGGGGGGAGAAAAGTTTACGGTACACATGTATAGCCTTCACAGACATCCATGAAATATACAGTATATATCAGACAGAAGAAACTAGTTAGAATTAAAATTGCTCTGAATTTATCAAACAATTCTGATTTGTTCAAGTCCAATATTTTGGGGTATGGATCTTGGGTGAAATTTTTACAGGAGCGAGGACTCCTGTTAACAACAGGAGTCCCTGCTCCTGTACACTTATATATTTGCCCTGCTCCTGTACACACATATATTTGCCCAGATTCACTAAACAGAAAGCCAACACTTTTTATATATTTTTTTTTTTCCGATTATGTGTTTATGTCAGGTTTATGTCACTGACAAAGCATTTAGTAAGGGTTTCCTGACAGTGTTTGGTGCATGTACCTTGCCATTAGCTGTACATGTAACATGGATTTGCTGTATATCAAAAAACAGACCTCATGCACTGTCTGAACAGATCCTAAAGGGTTTTGCAAGGATGACCCAGTGATCATAACAAACAGGTCTGACTTATCTGTGGATAGCGCATCACAACCCGGCCTCACATAGATATCAGCACAGTGCAGGGTATGGAGGGAGCAGCTGCTGCCCAGAGGACTATAGGGTAACAGGTGCTGCTATTCATCCCCCCTAACCATCTGTGTGCATTCTGGCTACACTAACCAAGATGCATTCCCATAGGTAATATACACCACCCACCAGCTCTGCGATGCTACTATCCATTCATTACAAGAGAATAGCTTGGGAGTTGCGTGCTCCCTGCCCTGCCTCTGGGGCAATGCCGTGTCCCATCCAAGTACTATAAGAGGAGGCTGGGAAAGTGTACAGGCGACAATAGGGACAGGAGGATGAGGATGAGAAGAAAGGAGGGAATAAGAAGGGTTTTATTATGTTAAAACCACTGCTGTAAAATGGCCAGTAAAGGTAATCGGTCAGGTTAAGAAGCTGAGCTGTAATACCACACACAACCTGAGGACAGGAGTGGTGCTGTATTTGCAAGAAAGTAGACAGGGAAACTGTGATTTTTCTAATCCTGGATGAACCCTTTAAGAGTCATTATATTTATGTCTACTATGATGACAGGAAAAAAGAGGGACTTGTATGTTGTTGTGCGGCCTCTCTAGATACAAAACACACAGAGACCAAGAGGAGGGGGTCATATGGGTCGGATACAGGGAAAGAACAACGTTCGGGAAAGACATAGATCTTTAGATGTATCAGTAGGATAGAAACAGACGAGCAGCAACCCCAGTAACAGAGACAGATGATGCACTCCTGTTTCAGCAACAGCTGCAGCAACCCAGTAACAATGACAGCTACAGTGCACTCAAGATCAGAGTCAGCAGATGCACCCCTAATAATAGCCAATACACATTAGTACTAGTAACAGAAACAGCACCCCTAGTAAGAGGCACAGCACTGCACCCCCAGTAACAGTGACAGCACATCCTACAATATCGCCTGCCATGGCACAACCGTTAATGTCACCTGCTGCAGCAACCCCGGTAACCGACACAATCCACACAGCACCTCCAGTAACACATACAGCTCCCCGAGGAACAGGGACAGCTACAGCACCCCCGGTAACAGGGACAGCTACAGCACCCCCAAGAACAGGGACAGCTACAGCACCCCCCCAGGAACAGGGACAGCTACAGCACCCCCCCAGGGACAGGGACAGCTACAGCACCCCCAGTAACAGGGACAGCTACAGCAACCCCAGGGACAGGGACAGCTACAGCACCCCCAGTAACAGGGACAGCTACAGCAACCCCAGGGAAAGGGACAGCTACAGCACCCCCGGTAACAGGGACAGCTACAGCACCCCCGGTAACAGGGACAGCTACAGCACCCCCGGGGAAAGGGACAGCTACAGCACCCCCAGGGAAAGGGACAGCTACAGCACCCCCGGTAACAGGGACAGCTACAGCACCCCCAGGGAAAGGGACAGCTACAGCACCCCCGGTAACAGGGACAGCTACAGCACCCCCAGGGACAGGGACAGCTACAGCACCCCCAGGGACAGGGACAGCTACAGCACCCCCAGGGACAGGGACAGCTACAGCACCCCCAGGGACAGGGACAGCTACAGCACCCCCAGGAACAGGGACAGCTACAGCACCCCCAGGAACAGGGACAGCTACAGCACCCCCAGGGACAGGGACAGCTACAGCACCCCCAGGGACAGGGACAGCTACAGCACCCCCAGGGACAGGGACAGCTACAGCACCCCCAGGGAAAGGAACAGATACAGCAGCCCCAGGGAAAGGGACAGCTACAGCACCCCCAGGGAAAGGGACAGCTACAGCACCCCCAGGAACAGGGACAGCTACAGCAGCCCCAGGAACAGGGACAGCTACAGCACCCCCGGTAAAAGGGACAGCTACAGCACCCCCGGTAACAGGGACAGCTACAGCACCCCCGGTAACAGGGACAGCTACAGCACCCCTGGTAACAGGGACAGCTACAGCACCCCCCGGTAACAGGGACAGCTACAGCACCCCCGGTAACAGGGACAGCTACAGCACCCCCAGGGACAGGGACAGCTACAGCACCCCTAGGAACAGGGACAGCTGCACACCCCAATGGCTGATGACAGGGACAGTGGTGACAGGCATGTAGCACTTCAGCATGCACAGTCCTATGTGGGCCCTTTCTATAGAGAAACAGCATGTATGCTGATGATGCACGCAGCTGCCAGCTATGTTATATAAGCAGCCAGGATTATTCCACTATACAATGTCATGTATAATATGATGGTGTAATATGAGATGTCACAAAGCAATGTATAACAAGTAATACCACTTAAGCCAACCACAGGCTTATACACCTGACTCTGTCCGGTCACCATTTCCTGGCATCACTGCATCTAGTATCTAAGCAATCCTGACCGTCACCACCTCCGATCACCGCAGTCCAGGAAATAGCAATGAGAAGAGTAACTGTGCTAGCATCTATACAATGCCCTGCCATGCCATCACCAGCCGGGAAATCACTAGGAACAATGGACGGCTTACTCCATGTAAATGAGGCCACTGCTTACAGGCTGCTGGATACCACAGGGCTGGATTATTCCTGTAATCTCTATGGCATCAGACTAACTATTTACATATACACACATAACTATATCCTGTGGTCTCTTTTATAGGAAGACCAGTGATCGCGGTGACGCTGCGGTTCGGCATTGCCCTGACACTCATATATAAGTCTCTGTAATGTGCACAAGTGCAGATATGGGTTATTTAAAGGGAAACCTGTGACTGTGCCAGAAGAACAGTTTGCATTGTGCCATGGTGACTGGGTGTAATCAGGTGTATAAGCCTGTGTTTGTCATACAGTGATATTACTTGTTATACACTCCTGTGTGTCATATCCCTGTAAACACACATAGCACCACAACACAACTTAAAGGGGTACTCCGGCGATTTTTTCTTTCTTTCAAATCAACTGGTGTCAGAAAATTATATAGATTTGTAATTTACTTCTATTTAAATAAAAAAAAAACTTCAGTCTTCCAGTACTTATTAGCTGCTGTATGTCCTGCAGGAAGTGGTGTATTCTTTTCAGTCTGACACAGTGCTCTCTGCTGCCACCTCTGTCCATGTCAGGAACTGTCCAGAGCAGGAGGGGTTTTCTATGGGGATTTGCTGCTGCTCTGGACAGTTCCTGATATGGAGAGAGGTGGCAGCAGAGAGCACTGTGTCATACTTGAAAGAATACACAACTTCCTGCAGGACATACAGCAACTGATAAATATGGGAAGGCTTGAGATTTTTAAATAGAAGTAAATTACAAATGTATAGAACTTATTGAAACCAGTTGATTTGAAAGAAGAAGATTTTCACTGGAGTACCCCTTTAAAGAAGATTTTTCCAGATAGGACTATTACCCCTTTTTAAATTGGGGCCCCCACCATAACCAGATCATATTCCCAGAACAGGGCAAGGCAAGTAGTGAATGTGTAATATTACATAGAGACCATGGCCATGCAGAGTCTACCATAGAATGACCCCCACTTTTAATTGACTCTATGCTCCCCCTCTATGATGTCTATATTTCCCTAATGGTGTGCTCACACATACAGGATCTGCAGTAGATTTGATGGAATTGAAGCTGCAGATTCAAAGCAAATCAATTCTGGGCCATCAAACCTGCTGCGGATCTGCTGCAGATTCAAATCTGCGCCATAAAATCTGCTGCAGATCCTGTACGTGTGAACGCACCCTAAGGGTGTGTTCACACCTACAGGATCCGCAGCAGATTTTATGGTGCAGATTTGATGCTGTGTTGTTATGTAAATGAAATCTGCTGCGGATCTGCTGCAGATCCGCAGCAGAAAATACGCTGTGGATCCGGTAAGTGTGAATGTACCCTAAAACGATTTTTTTTTTTACATATCATGGGGACATAAAGAAAGAAAGCTCAACAGCACCCAGGTGCGCAATAGGGGGCTATCAGCAGGTTAGATTCCTCTAACCTGCTGACAGTTCCCCTTTAAGACTCCTCAAACGATATGGGCCTGTTTTAGATTGCTGTAATACATGCAGCAATAGGCAATAAAACTGACTCTAAGGGACACATGCGGCTTCCAGCTAAAAGAATGACATCTGGGCAACACAAGGAAAAGATTTTTAAGAAAATCATAGTAAACAAAAACTGCTGCCTAAAGACAGCCTTAAAGGGGGTGGCCACCTTGGATGATCGGCGTTAATCAGCCCTAAATGTAATAGATGATCTATATAATGCAAGGCCATGCTGGACCCCCCAGAGCCAGAGAAACCTTCTAAAATCATATATGGTCCTGCGTTCATGGGAAACGTTTTATTACAGTAACTTTACTAAAGTCCAAGCACAGACAGACACCGGAGCACTGATACAAAGCCCTGAATTTTTTTGAAATGATCTGATTTTGTAAACCAGACAATCCCTTTAACTAAGGCCGAGCTGTAAATGTCACTGCCAGAGCCGCACGAGAACATTCCCCGGGATAACCAGAACAGAAATGATGTGTGATCCAGGAAAGGGGGAGACAACAGATACTCTCTCCAGTAGGTGCGGTGAGCCTCTACTAACACTGATACCATAGCCCAGCATGTATTATTATGCTGTGACATTCCTCACCCCATGCTGACCCTTGTACACTATGTTCTCTAAGGTTTAGGGGTCCTATATGGTGGCTGAATAACACAAACTGAACGTGCCCCATACGGGTCAGGTTGTCCTTTAACATTTCTTATTAAAGAGGGTATACAATGACACAGGTACTAAGCGCAGTGCCTTTCCTCATGACTATTATATGACTGTCCGTACCCGCTAACAGTATAGTGTGTGCCAAGGTATCTGTAATTGCTTGACTGGTAACCGTGCACATCACACTATCTCAGATAAGGGGTCGTGAGGGTCACTTCAAGGTTAGCCGCCAGTCAATGCTCATTATGTGATCGCTGGGCCTATTACATAGGGTGATACTGATTGTCGCTCTGTATATTACAGCCCTAACTCAAGTGAAGAATCCGAGCCAAGGGACAAAAGTGACAGAGTTTCCGAGGGAAAGGCCATTTTTTCCTTTAAGTAACCCTCCCTGAGATTGCACAAATTCCTAAATAGTGACCCCCTCCAAAAAAAAATAAAAAAAAATCCAATGTTTGCTCCAGCCCACAAGGCCAAAAGCTAAAGCACCATAGGCATACAGCCAAGGAATCTGCACTGTGATCTCCTTCACGCTAGCAGTAACGTCTTCCGTCAGTATTAGCTTTCCTTATGGATATTCTGTACACTTATAACCCAACTAGAGGAAACCGCTTTGGGCTCCTTAATAGCCACTGAATTGCCAATGCAACAAAGAGGTTTTAGTAGGTTTGCACGGCATTCTGGGATGTTTCCTGTAGAGGCAAGCTGCCATCTTTGTGCTAACGCCAAAGCCTAAGGACCTGTGGACAAGAAACCTCTGGTGACGCTGCATCAATACTAAAACAATGCGCTAGTAGTAGGCAATGGCCTAACACTTCAGTTTAGGCAAGAATTACATTGGTATTCATAGATACATATACACTTCGGGAGAGAGTTGTCAAACATGGTGTAAAGTGAAACTGGCTCAGTTGCCCCTAGCAACCAACCAGATCCCACTTTTTATTCCTCACAGATTCGTTGGAAAATGAAAGGTGGAATCTGCTAGGGGCAACTGAACCAGTTTCACTTTACACCATGTTTGACAACTCTCCCCCATAATACATATGTCCATGACTGGGTGTCGGTGGAACATTCCCAATGATGTGGTCAGTGAAGAACGGGCAGCGAGTAAATAGAAGGGTTCACTTATTTTTGGTGGAGGTTTCTTACACAGTGCTGCTGGACCTATTAATAAGAAAGCGGCATGGGTTCACCTAGGAATGATAATCTCTAACATGGCACACAGCCTTTGTTTCCTCTCAAATCCAAAATTAATAAATAAATTTAAGCCAAAGAAGCAGAGAAATTCATAAGGAAATAAGTCACTTCTGTTGCTGTCCCATTCATGTCATTCATAGGGTGGGGTGTCAATATTTTTTTACTCACCTCCAGTCAATCCCCTATCAGTGCTGGTTCCCACTGTTGAGTGCTTCTTGTTCTCCTGTCACCACACAGGAAATGCACATTCAGCTAACCACTGGGTGAGGTGGTCACCGCTTGGCTGGGTGGGCAATTTCAACATGTCAGGAGGCATGCTAAAAGAGCTCAATAGAGAGGACTGGCACTGGAGGGGGATGAGTGAGAGGTGAGTATTTTTTTTTTCACCCCATATTCTTTTAAGTACAAAATTTATGTTCCAAACAACTTCTTTCATTTGTTGTTTGTATAGAACAGGCAAAAAGAATGAAAAAGGACATTGAAATTGTACTGAAAAGAAATTGATATACCTTGACTAAATGCAAGATAGAAATGCATTGTGCATGGACGAGTAGGGAAGGGGGAGTGTAAAGTAGTGGCAGAGTATGGACTGGAGGAGGTGGTTTGGGGGAAGGATTCGCGGGTAGGGGGGTTTGGGGGCCCGGGGATGGAGCGATGGGCGAAAAGTAGTATAGAAGTTTTTTTTTTTTCTCTTTTTGAAAGAATAGTATGTCGAGGTTCTTTTATTTGTTTCTTTTTATGTGATAGAGTTGGGTTTTTGGTTTTTTTTTCTCTTCCCTTCCCCTTTTTTCCTCTGTCTTTTCTTTCTATAGTTGTTTGTTGTTCTCTTCTTTTGTCCCTCCTTTGGTATAATGGGGTAAGAGATATAGAGTAGAGGAGGATGTATAGACAGAAGGATGGGAGTCTAAAGATGAGGCCGACTGGGGGGGGGGGGGGTTAGGGTGTGTTGGTCAAACCATATAAATATGTAAGCAATGGGGGCCATGGTGTATTACCTTAATAAAGTGTATTCTGTTTTCTATTTGGGTTTTTAAATGGACTTGTAATAAATGGAATAAAAAAGTCTTATAATGAAAGTCTACCGAAGTGCTGTAAAGGAGTAGTCTCCAACCAGTGGTTCTCCAGCTGTCGCAAAACGACAGCGCCCTACAACGACCTAGACAACCCACCGGCTATCTGAGCATACTAGGATCTGAAGAGCCATGTGTGGGACACCATTGCTGTAAAGCAGTGGTGTGACACCTGTGGCCCTCCAGCTGTTGTAAAACTACAATTCCCATCATGCCTGGACAACCAAAACTTTGACTCCTGTTCTGTAGAGGGTGAAATATCAGGAAACTAGAGCCTCCAAGTGTAGTCATAGTAACTAATAGCTTCCATCTCCATTGTTGACTCCAAGCTGTAGACTGTGGTCTGCCTGGTTGTTACGGACTCCTCTATCCCCCCACTTCCCACTGGTCTTATAGGTGAGGATCATTATGACATCACAACATTACCTGCTAACAGATCGAACATGTTTACTACAATCCATAGCAGCGTACTGAATGACTACACTACAGCGTGAACACCAACTAAAGCCTAAACAACAGTAGTTTGCACTCAATAGGCTTTTGTTTACTGATGCAAAATGTATTATGGCCAAGAGAAACCCTCTAAATGAACATGTATTCCCTCTATTCTCAGTTCCAGACTGCAGTCATTCCAGCTGTCGCCATGTCTTCCCAGGATGTAACCAAAGAACTGCAGAATTTAGGAGAAAAACTCCTGGTAAAATTACAGCAGATCCCTCAGGCAGACACTGTGGAGATAGTGTCCTTCAGCATCATCCTCGTCTTCATTGGTGAGTGTCTGCACACTTTCTCTCCCAATCTATTGATTTGGTAGGACTCTGATGTTACCCTTAGGACCTCTCTTTTTTTCTCCTCCTCCAGGTGTGGTATTACTGATGGTCATTCTTGGATGTTCTTTCTGCTGCTGCGGCAACAACAAGCGGAACACTGTCAAGGTGCAGCCAATACCTGAGGTCTAAGAGCCGACAAGGAAACCATGATCTGTGTGCCTTACCTTCCCAACCGGACATAAAAAGCAAGCGGTGATAAATACATGTGGATTGCCAAAGGAAATCGCTGGACTGTGTTTATTTATAGAGATTTAAGGACTGGATATAAGGACAGATCGCACTATGTATGGGATAAAGACTTGGACAAAAACATATACACTTTCTAATAGAAAGAAACAGGCAAACACCAAAGACACATCTTTCCTAGGAGCTGGATGACTTTGTGATCACTTTTCAGGTTAAAGGGGTATTCTAGGAAAAAATTACTTTTCCCCTATTTACAGGATAAGGGAAAAGTAGTAGATTGCGGGGGGTCCAACCTTTGTACCTCCTGCCAATTGGGCCCCAGTTTCTGTATTATGAATAGAGCCGCGGGTATGGCACGTGACCTATTCTATTACATTCATTTCTATGGAGCCGACAGAAAGAGCCGAGTACAGCTGTGTTCCGTTGTACCCGTCTCTTTCCGTCGTTCCATAGGAAGAAGTAGAGCCGCAGATCACTTGCCGTCCCCGTGGCTCAAAACGGACATCAGTGGGGGTACAGAGGTCGGACCCCCAGCAAGTTTATTTTCCTGGAATACCATTTAAATGTCCACATAATGCAAGCTTTAACATATAGACTAAATTCAATGTCTTACAATGTAAGTATAGTATAGCAGCATAGTAACGGGTGGGTTGTAAATATGGAAACATCATGTTTTTTATGCCAGAGTAATGCAAGACTTACATACTACAATTTAATGTACTTTGGAAAATAGAGCCAGGCACACTAAAGGTACAAAGGTAGGCCACAAAGCTTATAGAAAACTACACTGACTACTGCATCAGTACACATAGGCCGCCGCATCCTACTACACCTTACTGCGCTGGCTTGGATGACCATTACAGCAATGGAGTTAAAGGAAAAGAAACGACTGGACTCCTACACAAATTGCAGATGGTCTCATACCCAAAATCCAGTGTACGGAAGAAAAAGAGGAACAGTTGCCCATTGCAGCCTTTTATATTCCAGCTATCATTTCTTATGCTTTGAATGTTACTTGAAATGTAAAGAAAAATAAAAGTGGACATTTTCCATGTTTAAGTTCACCTTTAGACAAGCTGGGGATGAAGGGCTATAAAATGTAACAATCTGCCACCATATGTAATGTAATACCTATTTGCCTTCTTAGTCAGTGCCAAGTGCATTTGTTATTGTCGTACACAATTCTGTGAGGGCTAAAGGAGACACAATGAAATTACCCTAACAGGAGAAAGAGTTGTAAAATAGAAAAGAAGCAGGCACAGCAGAGCCGCTGGCACATATGGCACAGCAGAGCCACTGGCACATTTGGCAGAGCAGAGCTGCTGGCACATATGGCAGAGCAGAGCCGCTGGCACATATGGCAGAGCAGAGCCGCTGGCACATATGGCAGAGCAGAGCCGCAGGCACATATGGCAGAGCAGAGCCGCAGGCACATATGGCAGAGCAGAGCCACTGGCACACATGGCCCAAGACCACTGTGGCCAGGAAAATAAGGATCACTGGGGACAACTGGTGCACCAACAATGTAGTGATGTGGAGGATTTAACAGGTGAGAAGACATTACAGCCTACAGTGGTAAGAGGGGGGTGTAGTAAGTGCCACAAGGCAGCTTACAGTGATGAGACGGAAGGAGGAAGCACAATGCAGTTTTTAGCACCAACAGGGAATGTCCACTGGATTTTGGTTTTAAAGGGATTTCCAAGCCTAGTAATAAAATTTACAGCTGTCACGAGGTGCTTGAAAAATAATAAGGAAAGTCATACTCACCTGCCCTGATTCCTGCTGGTCGCTGTCTATCAACACTGCTTCCTGTGATGCTCCACCAAGCAGGAAGCAGCTGCTCAGGTGATAGCTGGCAATACAGGTGACCCACTTCAGCCAGTGATTGGCTGAGAAGGCAATTCCTAAGGGGTTGACACATCACAGTAACCAGCAGTGAGCAGAGGAAACCAGGGGCAGGTGAGTATACAGTTTGTTTTTGTTTTTTTTAAATCATACTTTAGTTCACATTCTTGCTGGAGAGACAATTTGTTTTTTATATTTTTCTCAGGAGCAAGGAATTTTCATGTCAATGTTGTTTTGAAGGAATGATCGAGATAGAATAAAGATAAATGATGGGCAGAGAGGGAAAAGGATCGAGAGGAGGAAGGTCAGAGAGAATAGGAAGCAGAATAGCAAAATTCAGAGGTAAAGCAAAGAAAACAATGAAGGTGTGGAAGTAGGGAAGTAGAGGCCAAAAAGGCCAGGAAGGATCAGGAGTCTCCCACATGAGGCTACAATGTTTTATTTAGAACAAATTTACATCAGTCCAAACCTTTGTAATATAATAATAGTAATAATCCTGCACCCGACCCCCCCATTCTAAAGTATCACTCCGGTATGTGAATTACATAAACAAATATACAATTATGAAAAAAGAAAACAAGTATGATGTGAATGTATGGGTTACATCTATGTCACCGGTGCTGAGCCAGCGGCACTTCACTACACAACGGCAGGATGTGCAAGCAAAGCAGCAGACCCCCGGATCCCTCAATAGCAGCCATACAGACTGACTGTACATTGCAGAGTAACAGCAGTGTTCATCTGTCGTGATGATTGGTCGTCCCCTACTGACAAACAGGCCTGCTCCCAGCACAGCTCTGTCTACAGGCAGCAGTAATACATTAACCAGGGCTAGAGGAGGAGGAGGAAGAGGAGGAGGGAGAGCAGGGCCGGAATAAGGGCTTCAATCTGCACAACAAAAGGGAGAAGACTCATGTAACAAGAGCCGCAGGTCACAGAGGAGACCCAGCGTGAGAACAAGGTAATGTCATCTCATAGCCACATGTGCTCGCATCCTAGACAGTCACGGCAATGTATACAGAGCTTCTCCACAGGGCCGCACACGCTACCTACACACATGACGTCCTAAAGGTCAGTCATTTTCAAGTACTGACCCTCCAAATAGAGACCCGGTGGTTTATAGGGACTATAAACTATAAAACTTGCCCTCCTCCAATAGGAAGCAGACTCTCATATGAGGCCCCTATCTGTAGGCCAGAATTTTGGGGAAGAGCAGATATGCCTACTTTTCATGCATGCTTTCCCCCATTCAGCATCCCCCTAGCTGCACCCATGTCATCCGCAGGGGGGGGCTGATCAGTACTGCAATGTAATATTGAAAAGTTAAGTCCCCATGGTGGGACAATAAATTAAAGTGTAAAAAAAACAAAAACACCCACCATAAAATATTAATAATAAAGTAAGATTCATATATAATCCCCATAGCCCCAAATACAAGAATAAATGTTGAAAAAACAGTACACATATTTAGTATCTCTGCGTGCATAATGACGCTGGCAATAAAATTATTACATGATTAAGCCTGTGCGGTGATCGTGGAAAATAAATGAGAAAAATGCTAAGTTTGCAATTTCTTTTGCATATCGGCCAAAATTTGCCACTAACCTAAGGTACAATATATCACAAAAGATAGTATGTAAGCTGATGCATGCGAGCAGGGACCTCACTCCTCATGTATGGATAATTATATGTAGATCTCTGTAATGTCTATTTTTTGTCTATGTATGTACCCCCAGAATTGTAAAGTGCTGCGGAATCTGTTGGCGCTATATAAATAAAAATTATTATTATTTTTATAATTAATTATTATTATTATTATCTCAGAATCAGAAAGTAAAGCATCACATAGCTACAACTGCATAATGTGGGACAGGGTGGATTTTTTTTTTTTTTTTTAAATGGGCTCTGGTCTTAAAGGCCAAAATCAGTCCAGTCCTGAAGGGGTTAAAGAATAGAATGGCCAGTTCTAATCCATAAGATGGCAATACTCAAACAATGGGACAATGCACAGAAAAATCCTAAAGTAATGATATGAGGTTTGTCTGATTGTTTTTCGGTTTTAGAGATACAATGTCCTATACTAGATTCTATTGAATCAGGAAAAGCTATTTAAACATTTTGTTAACACTGCAAACTAGTTCCATTGAATCATAAAAAGCCTTCTTCAAACGTAATGGATGACCTAGAAGAATCTGTATATAAGGTCATTCATTAGTGAAGGACTTCTAAAGATGCGAAATGGAGACTACACTTTATCTGACACACACAATGGAGGCTAAAATATATTTGGAACAGCCATTCAGTTGTAGTAGTACTACAAACCTGCAGCTATAATACTGATCACATAGGCTCACACATCAATGTACATGTCTGCCCAGCCATACACAATCACTATGTATGTATTTTTCCTTTACAGGATGGGACAAGACGCTGCCCAGATCCTAGACCCTTCAGCTCCTATTCTGGAAAACATAAAGAACAGAATATTGGGGGATGACTGGGCTCTGGGAGGTCTCGTGGTGATCGGATCCTTTTGCCTGCTCTTCCTGATATTTCTATTGTTTGCCTCAGTGTTCAGCTGCTGTCACTGCCACAAACGTAAATCGGCATATCGATAAGACGAAGCATCGGGATCTACCTGTATACACCCCCTGTACTATATGAAACAAGAAGCGTAAAGGGGAGATGGTCACATTGGACATTAGCTATTGGATGGGCACACGTCCTATACAGACTGCAGACCCTCGGAGGGCCAAATGCACTCTAGTCTTATGGTGCAAGCAGCAACCATTCCCCTAGCCAGGCTTGTGTAGCATAGTGTTTGCTGAAAGTGATCGCTAACAAATGGAAACATTTCTCACATTCCACATTTTGTACATTTTATAACTTCCCTCACTGGTAACTTCTCTGACAGTCACAAGGTCTCGCTGGTTGGTGCTCACCCCTTTACCAACCTCTCATGTTTGTTTGCACCTTAAAGTGTCACTGTCGTTTCGAATTCTTTGCAGAAATCAATAGTACAGGCGATTTTAAGAAACTTTGTAATTGGGTTTATTAGCCAAAAAATGTATTTTTATCATGAAAAAGCAGTTTGAAGCTCTCCCCCCTGTCTTCATGGTTCTTTTATGGAGAGGGGATGGGTTGAGGGAGATGAGGCACCAAAACAGGACAACAAAGAGTTAACTTACAGCTACATCACCAGCTTTCTCCTATGACATCAGCACTGACCTCTGACCTCTGAATACGGCTTTCACACAGGTCCTGCTGTGTAATCTTTGTCCTCTGCTCTCTGCTGGTGACTAATCTCCCTCCTCCCCCCTCCCCTCGCCATAGGTTACACAGAGCTCCACTGATGTAAAAGAGTTGAGATTTCCTGATAATAAGCAGTGCATGAGAGGGGGGGGGCTGGGGAAAGTCTTTTTGAATGCAGATAATGGCATATTTACCTAATAAACCCAACTATAAAGTTTCTTAAAATCGCCTGTACTATTGATTTTTGCAAAAAAATAAAATATATATATATATATATATATATATATATATATATATATATATACACACGACAGTGACACTTTAAAGCATCCTACACATGTAACTAGGCCTCCATGGTGGTTTCTACTTTCTACTCTGGGCTAATTTATATTTCCTTAAACACGTCTTAGGGACCTATTCCACAGTAACGATAACCGTCCCTCATAGAAAGGAAAATGGAGGGTGTCTGCAGGGAGCGCCTGACAGGTGAGAGAAAGAGAGCTCAGCCACATACTTCTACCCGCTGGTTCTAATGATCGGTGAAGATCTCAGCCCTCAGACCCCCACCAATGGAAACTTTTTAACACGTCTTAAAGGGGTACTCCACTCAAACATAACATTTGATATGCTGCTGTCCATGGTGAGGCTAAAAATTCCTCCAATACTTGTTATTAGCTATTCAGTCTCCTTCTCTCAGTTCTGAGCTGCGGCTTTCTGCTGGCATACAAAAATTTGTGTGTGAGCCTCACTCTCTGTCTCCCCCTCCTCCCTTCTGAGACGGCAGATGTAAACAATTCCCTGGTAGGCTGTATCTGCAACACTGTATCTTCTTTGTAATGCTGGAAGGGTTAATCACAGTGAGTTCATTAGCAACTTGACCTCAGAATAACCCTCCCAGCATTACAAAGAAGCTACAAAGTTGCAGATAAAGCCAGTCAAGGACTTGTTTACGTCACCATCTCAGAAGGAAGAGAGAAGGAGGGGGAGACGGAGAGATAAGCTCACACACAGATTTTCGCGTCTTCAGCAGAAAGCAGCAGCTCAGAACTGGGGGAAGGAGACAAGTAGAGAAGTATCAAATTAATTGTTAGTCTCACCATGGGTAGCAACATACAGTATAAAAAATTGTGTTTAAGTGGAATACCCCTTTAAGTTTTTTGAAATGACAGCGACTTGTTAACGTGTTGAACCTGCACCGTTGTCTTTACTGTAAACCTTGTTGCTGGAGATGGCTGCTGGTGTTATCTATCTTGTCTATGATTTATATACTGTTTGATAGAATTTAAAACCAATAAAATTCTCAGTCTGAAAACAAGTGCCATCTATCATATGCCACCAAGACTGCCAGCCAGTCCGAAACATTAAAAAGAGCAAAAAGCTATTCTGTAAACATATCGGTGACTTTTGGAGGGGGCCGCGTTATATGACAAATGAATATGACACAGTCATCAATGCTATTAACAGAAATCATAGCAATGGCAGCAAGGGTGGGCACACATGTCCGTCAATCCGCACCCATCCCCAAACATGTAATAAGCTGGATCTGTTACATCTGGTGCTTCGTAGACTAGAGATGAGGTATGGCACCAGACATGTGGACTATCTGCCCAGCTGCCACACACCTTGGTTGTGGAGAGTCACAAAGCTACATAATCCAGGGCAACTAGTAGTGACTAATGCTAAGTCTGGTCCAATGTGATATTCTCATCAGCTTCAGTGCAGCCTCCCCCCATCCCCACTCAGGTAGCATTACACCCAGCACCCACCCATGTACATATTCCTGTGGACCTGACACACATACTCTCTTGTCCCCAGTGCAATGACTCCAGTATAGTGTACGCCACACAATGCCGCCAAACCCGCTTCAGTGCTTGAAATCTAGAAGGGAGTCTCCCGTCTCGATCACCATCCTAGGTGTGGATACTGAGAATGTTATTAGAGCCGGACAGGAACAGGTCACACCATCCTTTGTCGGGCAGGTTTACACTTGCTCAGGTCTTTCCTAATGCAGAATTAAAGAATTGTATCTGTAGAAATGACGGGATCATATTCAATGGGAAACTGTATTTAAAAAGTTAAACAAAACAAGGCTTAGCGCTGGGATGACTCCAGCTCAGGGATGGTTTACAGGCCATTAACCCTTTGTGTACAGTATATCAGCATGTACCTCCAGTGTTGCTGTCCCCACCATGCTGCATGGCGAGACGCAGCACGCGTTGGGTGGTCGGGTTGCCAAGGCAACTGTATGATGCCCAGAGAATTCCGTGAATAGGATGCAACATGTATTCTGCTGCATGACACATAGGAGAATTTATTATTCTAATGTATACATTACATAAAGACTACTATGTTACAATATACAAAAAAAAACCTAAAAATATTCTAACACAATGAAAACACTTTGTTTGTACACAACGTGGTAGAAGTCAAGGTTTATGGAGCCGTTTCAGGGGGATAAGATGTATACAGTAAATGAAAGACGCAGCATGCACCCAGCCTTATACACACCCAGCTCGCGCTTCTATAAAGCCAAATAACCCAGCTATATAACAGGTGTATATGAGCTACCCCAGCGCCCCATGTTATTACTAGGAGGGTGGGATGGCACCATTACCTGTTCTTATGTAATAGTGACCTATAACAAGCAGGAGTTATGGACACAATCAGTAACTCCACATCCGGTACATACAGTATGATATGGGCTGGAAATAATGATGACATCCTGCTGATAAAGCCATAGTATCTTCCATCACTAAAGCACACCTGTCGCAAAATATTTTTTTAAAGGGGTTGTCCAGCAAAAATCTTTTTCTTTCGAATCAACTGGTTTCAGAAAGTTATATTTATTTGTAATTTACTTCTATATAAAAATGTAAATGCTTCCCATACTTATCAGCAGCTGTATGTCCTGCAGGAAATGTTGTTTTCTTTTTAGTCTGACCCAGTGCTCTCTGCTGCCACCTCTGGCCGATACAGGAACTGTCCAGAGCAGGAGAGGTTTTCTATGGGGATTAGCTGCTGCTCTGGACAGTTCCTGTCTCAGACAGAGGTGGCAGCAGGGAGCACTGTGTCAGGACTGGAGAGAATACACCACTTTCTGCAGGACATACAGCAGCTAAAAAGTACTGGAAGACTGGAGAGAATACACCACTTTCTGCAGGACATACAGTGATAGTGATAAGTACTGGAAGACTTGAGATTTTTAAATAGAAGTAAATTACAACTCTATAAAACTTTCTGAAACCAGTTGATTTGAGTAAGTTATTTATGTTTTTATCAAAGCTATACATATGGCCAAACTGTGCTCCATGCTCCCTCTGTGCCGATATTTGGTCTTTTCTCTGTTTAAAAATAAGAGACCAAACACAGAATAACCTAGTCACACAAGGAAAGACTCCTGTTCATCATGCAGGTTGTATATCAACTGTTATTAACTTTTACTAATTATATTATCAGCTCTGCAGCTTACCAGGAGACAATAATGTCACTGTGTGGTTACAGAGGCTGTGGGGCTGTGTGACAGGAGAGCCGACCATACAATGCGAGTACCCCCAGGATTCTCTGCTACTGAATGTGCATGAGCAGTGAAAGGGGACACCTAGTGGCCATATGAATAACATTTATTGAAACACAATTTATTGCAAAACTGTGCTCACAACCCATTGATATATATATATATTTTTTTACAAATCATAGCCAATTGTGGTAGAAGAGTCTGTCCTCTGGTTAATGGTTCCCTTTAACTCCATAGAGGCCATGGTCACTAGTGACATCTGCGCTACGTCCTAGCCTGTTAGGTCCTGTGTGAATCACAGTCTGGCTTGGTTTATGTTCTATGTTAATGCAAACGTTTTCCTCATCAAAAGGTATGAAAACGTATGTGTTAGTATAGGCCCTGATTTATACAGAAAAACATATGCAAACATCTGTTGTATCTTCATATATTTTTTAGCATGTATTTCTGTCTGGTTTAAAGGGGCAGTGCGGCGCTAAACATTTATTCACAAAATAACACACATTATAAAGTTATACAACCGGGTTACATACAGCAGAATGAAAATTCCGTTGCAGGTATGTAACCCCATTGAACTTCACACTACCAGGATTCATAGTGGATTTCGCAGGAAACTCGCAGCGTGAAAACCGATGCGAATCCGGTACATGTAAAGCTACCCTTATGCAGTAAAAACGATGTGTGTGTGTGTGATTAATGCAACTTCTAAATTTTAAAGGGGTATTTCACTCAAACATAACATTACATATGTTGCTGCCCATGATAAGACTAATAATTCCTTCCGTACTTGTTATTATCTATTCAGTCTCCTTCCCCCAGTTCTGAGCTGCTGTTTTCTGCTGAAGACACAAAAATCTGTGTGTGAGCTTTTCTCTCAGTCTCCTTTCAGAGACAGCTGATGTAAACAAGTCCCTATCTGCAACTTTGTAATGTCGGGAGGGATAATCACAGTGAGTTCATCAGCAACTTCACCTCAGAATAACCCTCCCAGCATTACAAAGAAGCTACAAAGTTGCAGATAAAGCCAGTCAAGGACTTGTTTACATCACCATCTCAGAAGGAAGAGAGAAGGAGGGGGAGACGGAGAGATAAGCTCACACACAGATTTTCGCATCTTCAGCAGAAAGCAGCAGCTCAGAACTGGGGGAAGGAGACAAGTAGAGAAGTATCAAATTAATTGTTAGTCTCACCATGGGTAGCAACATACAGTATAAAAAATTGTGTTTAAGTGGAATACCCCTTTAAGTTTTTTGAAATGACAGCGACTTGTTAACGTGTTGAACCTGCACCGTTGTCTTTACTGTAAACCTTGTTGCTGGAGATGGCTGCTGGTGTTATCTATCTTGTCTATGATTTATAAGAAGCTCCCAAGTAGCAGGTACAGCTGGACAGGGTCTTGTTTATAAACAAAAAGTGCAAGTGCTTACCGTACATACTCCCCCCAGCATACACACAATGAAACCTGCTCTATAGATAATAAAAAAGTGGGCTAACAAAAATGGCAATACGTGACTGATCCAGAAGAAACAACATAAACGTCTTTCCGTTCTGACATTAGACAGAAGCAGCGCCATAACTGGAGAAGCAAAACAGATCACCACTAGTGTTCAGCTAACTTGCCAAAAGTTAACAAAGTTTGGCAACAATCATCCGAACCCGAACACTGTGCATATGACTCCCGGCATCTGGGGAAGTTGGACCCGTTCCTTGGCTGACCTCTAACACTTTGACACTGACAGGCCGATTATCATTTTTAGGAGCGCTTGTTGCCAATGATCTGAAAACCTCAGAGGTTTCTGTTAACCCTTTTGTGTCTGTGAAGTGACAGGCTGCTCAGCCAATCACCGGCCGCGGCGGTCCCTTCCCGGCCAGTGATTGGCTGAGCAGCCTGTCACTTCAGAGTCCGGCTGGGAAACTTTACCAGTGGTTACAGGGAGAAGTAAAGAGAACACCAGGGAGCGTGGAGAGGTAATGTAGAAACTTCATTATTTTCTTTACACAATCGTCAGCCATCGGCCGCACATCACTATTACGGTAAGTTCAGACTGAGGAATCTGTGCGGGGTAGTGGCGGCGGATTCTGTCATTCGCCACCGCTCATGGCCACGCCCACCTTTGCCCATACCATAGACTCTATTCTATGGTCGGGACTCCACCGTCCGTCCAAAGAACGAACAGGTTCATTCTTTGGACGGACGGCATAATGCACCAGACCATAGAATGCCGTGAGTGGTGGCAAGTGAAATAATCCGCCAGAACTTCTCTGCGCGGAATCCTCAGTCTGAACATACCCTTACACATAGCAATGTGCGCCCAGCAACTGATGATTATAGGTCAGGACCAAAAGACATGATCAGCCGATGATTGTTGTCATCAGCTGATCGTTGTCTTTATTATACAGAGCGATGGTCTGCCGAATCGGCCCGACTCAGCAGATTATTGCTCCGTGTAATAGAACACTAAGGGCCTTATTACACAGGACGATTATCGTGCGAAAAATCGTTAAATCGTTCGAATTTAAACGATCATTGTTCTGTGTAATTGCAGGAAATGACCGAAAAATTGTTAGTATATCGTTGATCGTTGATTTAGATCTGAACCTAAAATGATCGTTAATCGTTCGCTGTAACTCCACATTCGTTCGCTCAAGTTCCGCGTTTTTTTCCACTAATCATTCAGTGTAATGGTGCGTTTACACAGACAGATTTATCTGACAGATCTTTGAAGCCAAAACCAGGAACAGACCATAAACAGGGATCAGGTCAGAAAGGAAAGACTAGGATCTATCCTCTTTTCAAATCCATTCCTGGCTTTGGCTTCCAAAATCTGTCAGATAAATCTGTCTGTGTAAACGGCCCATAATAGCACATTGTTCATTGTTACACTGGAGGGTGGAGTGGGGGGTATAATAGTAAAGCAAGGAATGTAAAAGTAACTGCTTAGGCTGGGTTCAATCTACGTTTTTGCAATCAGTTTTTTTTCATCCTTTTTTTTTTTTTTGCAAAAAATTGTTTTTGTTTTTTTATGGACACAAAAACGTAGTCAACCTCTTTTGTGTCGGCTTAAAAAATGGAGATTTGTTTTGATCCCTTTTTTATAATGGAAGTCAATGGAAAAATCGGATCAAAGCAGATGCACACAAACGCATCAGTTTTTTGCAAAAAAAAGATGAAAAAAAAAGAAAAACTGATTGCAAAAACATAGTGTAAACCCAGTCTTACATTGTAATATAGTATATAACCAGACCAAAGAAAATGCAGATGCTATACAATTATATATATGTGTCCAAAAGTAGCTGGACAGTATGTGTAATAGTGTTATGAAGGGGAGATTTATCAGACATGGGGGGAGATTTATCAAACATGGTGTAAAGTGAAACTGGCTCTGTTGCCCCTAGCAACCAATCAGATTCCACCTTTCATTTTCGCTGCGTATACGGTGTGTGGGTTTATACCCTAAGGGTACAAACACACACAGCGTATACGCAGCAGATCTGCAGCAGATTTGAGGGTGCAGATTTGATACTGTGTTCAGTTATTTAGATCTAATCTGCTGCATATCTGCTGCGTATCGCAGCAGTAAATACGCAGCGTATATGCCGTGTTTGTTTGTACCCTAAGAGTAACTTGAATTGAGAGCGCTTTGCAAAAGGAGCTCACAAAATTGCAACTTGGTTTAAGGGTTCCCTGAGGAAGATAACGAAACGTACGTAGGGACGGCTCTGTTTGGTGTTCCGGCAGCATGGGTGAGTGCAATAACATTGGATGGTAATAGTAGCTGATGTTAGACCTCTTTAAAACTGAATAGAAGCATAGGGGACATTAGGAGGCTTTTAAGTTCTCTGATAAAAATTAGTTATATTTTTTTATGAACTAAGCTCAGTGTTCGTTTGTATAAAATATAGTGTGGGTTGTTTTATTGATAAGGTGACATCTGGTGGTGCAGGGTGGTACTGCAGCCTAAGTTGTTAAGATTACCCCGTTCCCCTTATCCCAAACCTTGTGTGTAACTTGGTTTAAGAGCATTGCTTTGGTTTAAGAGCTCCCTGTACTGGGTGGGAGGGGGAGTGGGGGAGGGGTATGTTCTGCTTAGAGGGGTCTACAGCACTGTACTCTGACCCAGGAAGTCTCCCTCACCTTCCAAATCATAGCAGATCCACCTCAGGCTGGGGATTGTATCAAGGGACAGGACTATGGAGGTAATCTCTTCATAGCTGTAACCCCTCTCTCCCCAGAGACAGAGAGTGCTGCTATACTGTGCTCACCCTATACCCTGCTCATCCCTTCCTGCAGTCTCTGTCAGCACTTGTGTTTCCCATCCTCTCCACTCCTGCTATAATGTGCCTGCACTCACACTCAGCTATACACACTGCTTCTATAATGTGCCTGCACTTACACTCAGTCATTCACACTGTATAGAAAAGCTTCTGTCACTGTCCTCCTGCACAGCTCTGTGATTCTCACTTCCTGATTGGTCAATTCTGAACACACACACTTCTCTACTTCTCTATTCTAGCCAGTTGTACTACGCTGCTGCATTATGGGGATTTGCAGTTCCACATAAATATATATATATATATATATATATATATATATATATATATATACATACACATATATATATATATATATATTTTTTTTTTTTTTTACTCTTTTCTTTTCCCTTCTGCTTACATACATTTGTTGCTCAACAGAAATCAATAATCACAATTCACCTAGGAAATACTATGGTCAAACATAACCACAGAACTCCAAAGTCAATGTACAAAAGAGTCTATTAATAATAGCAAAGCAAAGACCAAAGAATAAAGAAATGCAGGTTTCATAACAAAAAAGGGTTAATGTATTTTGATGCACAAAAGATATACTACATGTGATACTGCATCAACTAAACGTGTTAAAAAAAAACAACAAAAAGGGTACTCCCATCTCAACCAATATAGTTATATTTGTAGGGCCCCTCAAGCTATATATTTTTGCAAATACATTCACTTATCAAACTTGTCTTCTTCTAATATTCCGCTCTTTCCCTCCTATTATTGCCCGTTGTCTAGGTACCAACCACCACTCTGCTCTAAAAGCAGTGGTGGGGCTAAAATTACTAATTGCCTGTGTGCCATATATTGGTGTATCAATGAAACGTAGAGTGGGTCTGAAGCCTGTATATAGGAATGGCCGCACTTGTACTACATCTCCCCTGTAGCGGCTGCTTCAATGGAAGGAAGAAACAGCAACATCCTCTGACAATGTCACCAATGTAGGGATTAACAGAGAAAAAGAAAATGACGACTCACCCAAACTCCTCACAAAAATTCACCATTGCCTCGAACCCAGCCATTGCTGCTTTGTCCGATGCTTTCACACTTCCTCGTTTTTCCTGAAAAAATAAAAAACACACTTTCCTTTAATTTAAGGAATTTCCTAAGGTAGTAGAAGGAAATAGAAAACTATTTTTTAAAACAAAGTAAATAAGTCTGGGGTTTAAAGGGGTTTCTAGCGATATAAAAACGTATCCACGGGATAGGGGATGAGCGTCTGAAAGAGATGAGCGCAACTCGTGTATGCTCGCACCCCACTGAACCCCAGCATGTGGCATTAGATTAGCAGTGGATGAAGAAGTTGGATGCAGCCCTAGGAAGTCCTGGAAAACATGGATACAGACTATGGCTATGGTCACACACTGTATAAGACCGGCCGATACGTGGCCTGGCCGGGTCACAGAACAGATCATCCTGGCCGGTACTGCAGTACCGGCGGGATGATCTTTAGTGCTGCTGAGTTTTGATACGGGCGCATCCGTGCGCATCCGCATCAGAATTCTTCACTGCACACAATGGAGCGTGCCGCCGGAGCTTGAGTAGCGGCTGCAGAAAACTGACATGTTTCTCGCGGTCCCGCTTGGGATCCCGGCTGGAGGGTATACCATGTGTATATAACAACGGCCGTGAATACCGCGGAACTTATGTTGTGGGAACATAGCCTATGGTTGTATCAATGTTCTCCAGGCAGCCTTAGTGCTGCATCCATTTTCTTTAGCCACCTGTAATCAAAAGCCGCATGCTCGGTGCGGAGGGACCCAAGAATACTCAAGTTGCGCTCATCTCTAGTTTCTAATCTAAAGGTTGGATTATCATTCCCCCCCCCCCCCCCCCCCCAGCCACAAGAACCTGGCCCCAACTGAATGGAGCAGTGGGTCAGCGCACCCCATTCATCCTTTGTGGAGCCGCAGAGATAGTCAAACGCTGTTCTCGACTATCTCTGGCAGCTCGAGAATGAATTAATTAATGGAGAGCGAGAAGACCCACCACTCCATTCAGTGGGAAAAGAAAGAGTCTGTCATCATTCTCAAGATCACAGGGGACAGGAATATTCTTCTCTAAGACAGAGACAACTCTAGGATGTCTGAGTTGCTCCAGAGATATGAATATATATTCAGATACTATATCTAATATATTCAGATAATCCGTCTCTCTATGGTGAGAGAAACCATTGTAACATTCCAACCATTATAGAGGGAAAAAGTTCTTCCTTACTGACCTGTAATTGTGTAATTTCCTTTTTGATCAGGAAGCTCACTTGGTCCCGATCGGTCCTGGAATAATACAGGCGACAAAAAGATGGCTTGCCATCTCGACCTGCTCTCCCAGACTCTTGATAGTAGCCAGCCAAAGACTTGGCAATATTCCAGTGAGCGACAAACCTATAATATATAAGTATTGGACAAGAACTTTTTCATCACCAAAATGATTCATGTTATACCATTTATCGCCCATCGTATACACATTAGACCAGAGATGGGGAACCTTCGGCCCTCCAGCTGTTGCAAGACTACAATTCCCACCATGCCTGGACAGCCAAAGCTGAAGCCAAAGTTGAGTGCTTGTGCCAAAGAAAACTTTTTTTTCTACTTTACACCATAAAGTCAGCAAAACTACAATATTGTGTGATTGTATTATATAAAAATAATGAAGAATACACAATTACGCACCTTACATTGGCTTTATCAACCCCCATTCCAAAACTGATGGTGGCCACAATCACAGGAACCACTTCCTCCATCCACTCGTTCTGGATGGTAACTCGATCTGCTGATTTGAGACCTAAGAGATGAGCAGAAGTTTTGTCTCCTTTCTAATGCAAAGGAAAAGACGGGAGTGTAAAAAGAATGTAAAGGGTGCCCATGTCTGTTACTCACCTGCATGGTAGGCCTTAGAGGGGACGCCTCGCTGAGACAATTGAGTTGCTACCTCTTCACAAGCATCTCTGGTCCTACAGTACACTATTCCACAACCAGAAAAACGCTACAAAAGCAACAGGCAGGCAAAGTGGTGTGAGATCACAGGAATTACAGACTCTTAGGGCTGGTTCACACTGAGCAAACACGGCGCAAATTCTCGCCGTGCTCAGTGTGCTGCTTTGAGCGAATGGGAGAGCGCGTGCCTGTCCGCTCGCTCTCCTCCCCGCTCAAAGAATGAATATGTTCATTCTTTGAGCGGAGAGTGGCGGCAGCGGATCAGCGCGCGCCCTCTCCATTCACTTAACAGCAGGACACTAAGCACGGCGAGATTCCGCGGCGGAGAGCTCTGCCGCGGAATTGCGCCGTGTTTGCTCAGTGTGAACCGGCCCTTATAGTCAAAGTATCAGTTATTTTATATAGTGCAGAGACCATAGAAGATAGCTACGCTTTACAAATGTCCTGTATGGATATACAGTAGATGACTGTATATCCAGATTCTGCACTCAGCAGCAAATGCATCGTACAGCTCCTGCACAAGAGGCTAAACCATTTTCACTCTGTCGATGCCCAAATTTCCAAAAACAAGATAAAACTACTAGAGATGAGTGTACCTCAAGCATGTTACGGTTTGTCTAAACCCAACCGTTCATTATTTGATTAGTGGCGTCTGAAGAAGTTGGATGCAGTCCTAAGGCTGCCTGAAAAACATGGATACAGCCATAGGCTATATCCATGTTTTCCAGGACTCCCTAGGGCTGCATCCAACTTCTTCAGCCACTGGTAATGAAATGTCAAGAGTCTGAGATCGGATGAACCCAAGTGTGCTCCAATAACTACTGATCTAAAGAACACTTAGGCCTCATTCACACGATCCGTGCCACGATCCACGCCATGATGACCAGAGGAGGATCGCGGCAAGGATCCCCCAAAGTGCAGCCCCTCACCGCTGGCAGCAGGGATGACAGGAGCACAGAAGAAAACTACTCCCCTATTTTCCCAGTGCCGGCGGACGTGAACTGGACGGCGAGGGAGACGTAGGTGAGTAGTTGTATTCTGCACTCCTGTCAATTCTGCTGCCAAGCGACGCGGGGTAGGGGTGGGGGTGCCGTGATCCCCACTAGGACATGTCCTTTTTTTTGCAGTGCAAATTGAAGTGGGGGTCGCGGCACGGATCGTGTGAATGGCTGCATTCACTTGAATGGTTCCTAAAATTGCCAATTAACAATTTTACGGGACATGTGAATGCAGCCTTATACGTTGATGCTAAATTGTGATCTTTTGTCTCATTACCCCAGCAGAGTTCTTTTCTCCCAGAGCTTTCAAGCAGAAGTCCTTCATATTGCCATATGGATCTCCCAGTAACTCTTTTATCTGTATATCGTAGAACAGGTTACTACGAAAGCAGGGCGTTTTGAACATTTCAATAGGCTGGCGTAGCTTCAGCGAAGCTATAATGTCGTCCTGCACTTGTTTGGTGGCAGTGGCGGTGAGGGCAACGCAAGGCGTCTGTGGCAAACGTAAACGCAGAGATCCCAAACGCTGGTAATCGGGTCGGAAGTCATGGCCCCAGTCGGAAACACAGTGAGCTTCATCTATGATGAGGTAGGAGAGGAGGCCCCGGGATAGCAGCATGTTCAGGGTTGGCTGGAAGGATGAGGCTACGCTCATTTCAGGGGTTATGTACAAGAGTTTGATCTTAGGGTTCTCGCTCTCCAGGTCCTGAAGGATTTTCTTACGCTCTGCTGATGGCAGCTTGGAATTCAGGGAGCAGGCGTTAATCTTTAGACATATAAGGTGGTCTACCTGATCCTATACACAGAAAAACAGAGACAGTAAGGGAGACCTCAGTGCACATATAAAAAGGGATACATAAATTGTCATTTACACATATAACTTTGCTGTTAACCTCTACTACATTTGCTTGGAGAAAGAATTTAGGTCAAGTAGTAGAAGTAGTATGACTATAGGATGGCAATAACGCATATGAGTAGTATGACTATAGGATGGCAATAACGCATATGAGTAGTATGACTATAAGATGGCAATAACGCATATGACTAGTATGACTATAGGATGGCAATAACGCATATGAGTAGTATGACTATAGGATGGCAATAACGCATATGACTAGTATGACTATAGGATGGCAATAACTCATATGACTAGTATGACTATAGGATGGAAAAAACGCATATGAGTAGTATCACTATAGGATGGCAATAACGCATATGAGTAGTATCACTATAGGATGGAAAAAACGCATATGAGTAGTATCACTATAGGATGGCAATAACGCATGAGTAGTATGACTATAGGATGGCAATAACGCATATGAGTAGTATGACTATAGGATGGCAATAACGCATATGAGTAGTATGACTATAGGATGGCAATAACGCATATGAGTAGTATGACTATAGGATGGCAAAAACGCATATGAGTAGTATGACTATAGGATGGCAAAAACGCATGAGTAGTATGACTATAGGATGGCAAAAACGCATATGACTAGTATGACTATAGGATGGCAATAACGCATATGAGTAGTATGACTATAGGATGGCAAAAACGCATGAGTAGTATGACTATAGGATGGCAAAAACGCATGAGTAGTATGGCTATAGGATGGCAAAAAGACGTATGGGTCTGTGGGTCTGCAGTTACAGATAGTGCTACGGATGAATCAGGCCTAAGAAACTTGTTGCCCCACAAAAGTTATACAAATCCTCAACATACACTTATTACGGGAAATGCACATAAAAGTGCTTTTTTTCCCTGCACTTACTACTGCATTAATGCCTCACTTCCTGGATAAAATGGTGATGTCACGACCCAACTCCCAGAGCTGTGCGGGCTGTGGCTGCTGGAGTGGATGATGGCAGGGGGACACTGAGGGTCACAGCGCACTGGAGGGACACTGAGCATCCCCCTGCCATCATCCTCTCCAGCAGTAGTGAGTGCAGGGAAAAAAATACTTTATGTGCATTTCCCCAAGTGTATATTGGGGATTTATATAACTTTTAGGGGGCAATACAATACTTTAATAAAAAAATTTAGACGGACTTCTCGTCCACGTAGCTCCATTGATTCTCACATAGGAGAGAGGTTTTCATCACACTAGGGGCCCGCAGGCCTGCTCCCAATGCCTTGGGGTGGGTCGGTGCTCAGGAATAGACCGGGGCTGCATGCGGGAACCAAGCGGCGGTTCAAAAAAAGGACCGTGCCACCAGCATCCCTGCACCAGCGCCCGTCTGTTAATGTAAAAAACCCAAAGCGATGTACCTGACGGTACATTCACTATAAAGCAATATTGTCATTTTTATGAATTTCTGGCATGTTGTCTAGACATGTCAAAAGTTTAGATCACATCAGGTCCCAGTCCTGAGACCTGCTGCAGTCAAGAGTTACAACCAGAGGAAAGTGTATGGACACCCACTCTGGCCGATTACAGAAGTCAGGCTCCAAAGAATATAACAGAGCCAGATTCCTGTAATCAGATGGATCAGCAGCTGACCAGGAAGTAGTCCTATCTATCGGGTCTCAGGACTGGGACCTGGTGCTATCTAAACTTTTGACAGGTCTAGACAACACTATACAATAACAAATTAAAAATTGTGGTCAATTACCTGAATCAGAGCTATCAAGGGGGAGATGACAATGGTGATTCCTGCAGCAAGGACTGCTGGGAGCTGATAACAAAGAGACTTACCAGCTCCAGTTGGCATACATACAAATACATCTTTATCACCTAAGAAGAAAGAAAGATACAAATTAACATTAACAAATTTATTGATTGATTTGCATTTGTTGATAAAGGAAAATTCTGATCTTAGGTTGGGACGTTATCTATTGATTTTTCCGCATGGTTAGGCCACTTTACTGGGTACCATTCAGGTGGTAAAAGTCAGCAAATCTCACTTGGCTCACCAGGTTCTTGGCTACCTCCAGGGTGCTAGCCCCTGCTGATGGCCTCCCAATAAAGATGAATGGGGAGCCCAGGTGTCAGACCCCCATCAACCTAAAATTGTTAGCTATCAAACTTATCTGCTACTAATATTACAACCCCAGACACCACAGTATATCAGAGATCTTGTGAGCGTTATGGCTGACTGGTGTATCCGGCAGATGCCATAAACATACGTCACCTTTAACCACGGTGCGTGTCGCATTTTCCTGCAGATCTGATCGGAAAGTGTTAAATCCAAAAACATTCTTCAGGGTGGAGAGGATTTTGCATTTAGAGCTTGATGAAGATGATGAAGAAAAAGACGGGGTGCTCATGTCTCTGGATGACATACACCAGTCCTGTAAGAAACAAAGCAGCTTCAGTACAAATCAGAATACTCAGTAACAAAAAAAACACTAATGTCGTCGAGATGCTGCAAGTTCCTGCAACAGATTTCAACTTTTGCTGCAGATTCGCAAAAAAAAAAAAAAACCACACACATTGAAAGTATAAACTGGAATCGTCACACAGTTTTAACCTTAAAGGGTTTCTAGTGAAAACCTACAGCCTATCCTCAAGATAAAACACAAATGTCACTGACAGAGTGTGCTGACCCCAGATGATCAGATGCAGCACCTGGATCTATATAGTGAATGAAGCCAGATACATAAGGCTCCGTCCATTGTGTAGTGGCCGTGCTAGGTTCATTGAAGTGAATGGGATCTGAGCTGTAGTAACCTGGCGTCACCCCTACACAATGTGCAGAGCATCTGCTCTCACCCCATTCAATGTGTTAGTGCTGGGTGTAGGATAGGCCAGAAGCACGATTTTACTGGAAAACCCTTTTGTAAAACAATGGTAAATAGTGACCTGTTTACATTCATTTAATTTATTTACATGTAATTGGGTTTATTAAGCAAATATGCCATTATTTGCATTCAAAAAGACTTTCCCCAGGCCCCCCCCCTCTCTCTCATCCACTGCTCATTATCAGGAAATCTCAACTCTTTTACATCAGTTGGGCCTTGTGTAATCTATGGAGAGGAGGGAGATTAGTCGCCAGCAGAGAACAAAGGATTACACAGTGGGACCTGTGTGAAAGCCGAATTCAGAGGTCAGAGAGGTCCTTGCTGACTTCAGAGGAGATAGCTGGTGATGCAGCTGTAAATTAACTCTTTGTTGTCCTGTTTTGGTGCCTCATCTCCCTCCACCCCTCCCCTCTCCATAAGAGAACCATGAGGACGGGGTGAGAGCTTCAAACTGCTTTTTCATGATAAAAATACATTTTTTGGCTAATATACCCAATTACAAAGTTTCTTAAAATCGCCTGTACTATTGATTTCTGCAAAAAAATTTAAACAACAGTGACACTTTAAGCATGGGCCACCAGAGGATCCTCTGCAGACCCAGGTGTGTGTATTTTTCAGTACTGATTCCATGAGCCATCAAAACAGAGCTGCAAGTGCAAAGGAGTTTCAGGAGGGGATGGTCTCCCCTATGGCGTCATGTATACCTTCTGTGGAGCCAAATGATGAAAACTAACATGTGGCCACATGAAGGAAGGAGGTGGGCAACATAAGGTGGCATGGTGGGGAGGACCAACATCTATGTAGCACACAACTCTGGTGCCATTACACGCAGATCAGTGCAAAGGAACAGCAGATAAGTTGTCCATAGCAACCAATCAGATTTCAGCTTTCATTTTTCAAGGCATATATAAAAATGAAAGCGGGAAGATTGTTGCTATGGGCAACTGCTCCTTTCTGCAAGGTTCCCTAATACCCCTAATTAGTTTCATAACTTGTTGCCCTTGGTAACGGCCCAGTCAGGCATCCACTTTCCTAGGAAGCTCATACTCAGTTCAATCCCAGTCACATGATCTGTCCCATTAGTAGTGGCAGTTAGTTGGTTTTCACTACCCATGCAGCAAGGGGGATTGTGGGAAAGTGTCTGCACTGTAGCCTGGCAACTGCAGGGTCACAGGTCAGAGAGGAAACCAGGAAGAAACCAGATGTATAGGGCTGAAAAAATGGTCCGTTTTTTTTGACGGACCAAAACGGACAAAAAAACGTTGCTGACCCTATTTTTCTGGACGTTAAAAAAACGGATCCGTTAAACGGATGCTGAAAACGCAGTGTGAACCTAGCCTAACCTGGCAGCAATAAAGGTTTACAGTGGTACCTTGGTTTTCAAACTGCTCAGAACTTATTTTCAAGGCAAGTTTGCTTCAGTTCTCAAACACTTTTCGGGCCCCCAGTCTTGAAGTACAGTGGATTGTACCTGGTGAGTTTAGCACTGGTGAGGCTTCACGTACAGTACAGTGCTGTATAAGACTGCTGGAGTGCATATACAGTGCAGTAGTAGTACAGTCAGTGCACCACCATCTCCCATCCTGTACTGTATAAGACTGCTGGAGTGCATATACAGTGCAGTAGTAGTACAGTCAGTGCACCACCATCTCCCATCCTGTACTGTATAAGACTGCTGGAGTGCATATACAGTGCAGTAGTAGTAC